>NC_041384.1:139199202-139355237 GCF_002162155.2 Triticum dicoccoides
TTTTTTTTTTAAACGGTCTCGCGCGCAGAAAAATAAATAAAAGAAAATCTAAACGAACTCCAAAATTTAATAAAGTAAATTTTCCCCGACTCCTAAAAATGAGCCGAACAAAATGAACTTTTCTCCGGACCTAAAATAAAATTTTCAAAAACGCGCATTTTCCCTATCCGAATAAAATGCGAATAAACACCGGAAAACAAAGTTTGATCTATTTATTAAATCTTCACTTTTCCTGTATTTTGGGAAAGTCATATTATTCCCTCTCTTATATTTTTTTGATAACGGAAAATTATTGAAGATAAAATAAATAAATCAAATGACCCTCTTTTCAAATTCGAGAAAACTCTCAAATATGAAAATAACGAAATCTCCAACTCTCTCCGAAGGTCCTTGAGTTGCGTGAAATTTCTAAGATCGACCAAAATGCAAGAAAATAAAATATGCATGATGATCTATTCCAAATTGAAAATAAATTCAAAGGGGCTTTGAATTTAATTCTTTGAAACTCCCAACTCATATTTCATATAATTTGAAGAAGTCATTTTATATTCTCTCGTGAAAATCATTGAGTCGCATAAAGTTTCAGCATTGGGATATTTCCAAATGAAATTCAAATATTCTCAACACCCCTTGTCATTTAAATAAATGGAAGAAGTCATGTCATCTTCTCTCCGGGGTTTTGTGATGAAAAGAATTTGAATTCACGAAGATCAGAAAACCAATATGAAAGTTTGGGAAAGTCCTTTTATTCCCTCTCATTTAACTTTCAAAAAGTTTCGAATTCACTCACTTTCAGTCAATCAATCAAGAAATCAATCAAATCTATCTATTTGTTTATAACATTCCAAAATTTAGAATTTTGGGATGTTACACCCATATGCATATTTGTGATTTGCTGCTGTACTGCCCTAATCACAATTTTGGAGTTGTTAAACACGCAAAGTGATGCCACCATGTTAAACTAGGCATTTTTCTACCCCAATTACATATAAAGATTAATTAAAACCGAGCTACGGTTATTTAGTTATGAAATAAAGCATTTTAGCATGACATAGGAGCAACATTTAAACAAACATCATTTTAGACATTTTAAACATGGATGACAGTGGCATATAATTAACCTACACATAATTCGAAGCATTTCTCATATATAATGTTGTTACAAAATATGCTTGGTTTTTAAGTTATTGTATGCATGAAGCTCAAGGGGTTTTCTGCAAAACTGACATTCCCTGGATAAAGCTAAAATCACAGTCAGTGAAAAAAACATCAACGGGCCAAAATCTGCTGGCCCAACCGGAGAAAAAAACACAAGGAGGGGCGCTGGAGGGGCAGCTCACCCTGGGCCTGGCCCAGTCGGAGGAAGGCAGGGCTAGCAGGCCTCTGGACTAGCTGGATCGACGAGGAGGTGGAAGGGGCGCAGTCAACGCGAGCGGGCGAGCACTCGTTCGTCTCTAACGAGAGGAAGCAGGCACAGCGGGACTTGCAGTGCCGGTGGACCTCCAGGAAGAAGATGGCGGTGACTGGGCGGAGCTGTGGGCGAGGAGCGGCAGCGCGGCAGCGAGATCCGGCCAGGAACAGGGCGGAGGCGAGCTGTTTGGCGTCGAGCCTCCTGGATCCGCGCGATAAGGAGGAAGACGGGGCGCGGGCGAGGTCGTCGGATCCTGTACACAGGACGGGCGAGGCGGAGGAAGGCGGGGCGTGGCGCTCCTGCTGGTGGTGTTGCTTGCAGCCGGTGCAGTTTTAGGGGAGAGGAGGCCACGGGGTCCTGCTGGAGCTCGCTGTCGACGAGGGTCGCCGAAGAGGAGCTCGAGGAGGAGAAGGGCGGTCGATGCAGGGTCACCGATGAAGGCTGCAGTTCCGCGGAAGGTAGCACGACGCGGCGGCGAGGGCCGACGTCCTCCCGGACGGCTGGATCGAGGGGCTTGGAGTCCCCGAGTTGCACGGGACCAGGAAGCCGCGCTGGCTGTGAAGGGAGTAGAGGATGGCTGGGGATGGATTTGGTGGTGGATGAAAAGGGAGAAGGGAAGGAGGCGTTGATTGGGTGGCGCTGAAATCTAGGTAGGTGGATCTCGAGGAAGACAAGAGGAGTGGATCTGGTTGGTGGCTGAGGAAAACGAGGAGGATGCGGCGGCGACCGAGGGAATGGATGGGACAAACCCCTAAAATCTAGGGTTGCCCATTATATATAGCGGTGAGATAGGTTAGGGGCTAACGGATCCCTCGGATCGTAAACGGACGGTCCCGGATAAATAGGTTAGGGGACCCAAATAAGAAAACGGTGACGTTTTGTAGATGTTTGGGGATGATCCGGACATAACGGTGGCGATAGTCCGGGTCGGGTCCGGGACAACTTTTTGGACGCGCGCACAAGGGGTTTTGATGCACTGAGCAGAGAGGGTTTCGGACTGTGCGGTCGCATCGGACAACTCCGGAAGCAAAGAGGGGAAGGAGGATGGACTAGGTCGGCTGTGGCGAGACCGCGAGGGGGAGAAGAGAGAGAGAGGGCCCGGCATCTGTTTCCGGAGACCGAAAACGTCCGACGTTAGACCGGCTATAATGCCGCTATAGTTATCCGTTGGGGCATCAAACGATCTCCGAATGCGATGAAACTTGACAGGCGGTCTATCTACACTATAATAAGACCACACGTCAACTCTCATCCCATTCCGAGAACATTTTCCGGCCACTTATAAAATACTATTTCGGACATGCCGCGGGCATGTGCAAGTGTGGTTGGGCTCAGAACGGACAACGGAGAGAACTCGGAGAACCCGGACGAATGCAAGTTTTGAAAACATGATGATGCATGCACATGATGACAGGACAAGATGCAACACGCAAGCGAATGACATGGCAACGACGGTGAATAGCTGGAAGACACCTGGCACATCGATCTTGGGGCGTTACAACACTCCACCACTACGAGAGGATCTCGTCCCGAGATCTAGAATGGCACCGGAGGGAAAAATAGAGGAGGAAGATAAGCGATAAAACTAAGTTGCTTCTTGATAAACGAGTGAAACCACGAACCTTGAAAAGTTTAAGCCATTTCGAGAAAAGAATACCACAGATATGAACGAAGTTGAAAGCACTCCGTTAGGAAAGAGGAACAAGGAAGAACAAATTCGGACAGCACTCCGGTTGAAAAGTGATATGAAACTTGATAAGATGGAAAGAACTTGAGCAGAGGACACAACACTCCGGTTAAATGCATAAACCAAGAAAAGAACACGATCCTGACAAAACAAGAAGACGGGTTGAAGAGAGCAACATCACAACGCCTCCGGAAGGAAGAAATAGAAGATAGATAATTGAAATAAAAGAATGGGGAAGAAAATGCCAAGTTGTGCCACAATTGAGCTTGAAAAGGCATCCTTAGGAGAATGGTTGAACGGAGTTATTGGAAGACCAACAACGGAAGGACAAGCTCGAAGTGGGCTTATAGAAGGCATCTCAACATTATGAGGTGACAACTTGCCACTCACGGAAAAGATTTGATTCGATTGATATGACCCAGGAGAGGAGAAAATATTTCACCGGAAGGATAGATGAAGAACTTGGGTCATTTATAAGCACCATAAATATCAACAATCCTTCGGGAAGTTTTAGGTGGAATATAACCCAAGATAACTCCAATGAAGAGGTTGATGGATTTAAAATACCCCATTCTTAACAACATGTGAATCATGAGCCATGAACTCAAATTATCCAGAATGACATAATACCACCTCCAATAATATGGTAGAAAGAATTGCAATCCGGACTGCGCGAAGAAGAATACTTGAGCTCCTTAGAAAAGAATGTTGATGAAAAACTTGGAGAAGGAATTAGATCCTTGAAGAACCACCATGTAGAACCTCCATGAAGAACTCCAGTAAACAAAAGGATGATGAAGACAAAAGGAAAAAAAGTTGAAAACACAAGGTGAAGCCTTGCAATGATTTAGATGGACCTCCGTGGTGATGTAATTGCGAAATCTTGGAACTCTTGGGAAAGAAAAGATAAAGCAAGTCGAACCGAGAATGTGATATGATGAACCTCCGGAATAAGGAATTAATCACTTCGATGAAATAAGAATAAGAGTTACATTCTGCTTATCCTTCACCAATTAAATAGATGACAAGAAACGGATTTGGCATACCACTTATTCTCGTAGAAAGGATTAAGATAGATATATCACAAATTTGAGAAGGTCTTGAACGATCCACCGGAAGGATTTAAACAACGAATAAATTGATATGATAACAAAGGAAAAGAAATGTTGAATGAACCACCGTAAGAATTAAAAATGAACGAAGAGAAGATAAAGAAAACACCGGGAAGAATTAGTAAATGAGTGAAGATGCTTGACAGAATTTATATATGAGAGAACGAAGAGATCATGAACTGATTAGAGGATATTTGATCGATGCACCCGTAAGATTGGAGAACAATAGTTGAAATCTGAAAATGAATAATTCTGAGATGATGGCCTCCAGAGAATCAAACTGAAAGACTCCTGAATTGCCCCGGAAGGATGAAAAGAATAGTCACAAAGAAAACAATTATGAGAGGATGGCATAATGCTAGAACCACGAATCTTGAAAAGAATGGAGCAAGATTTAAGAGAAACTCTTCTTCGGTCTTCAAAATCTGAGAATGACGATGAGAAACACCACCAAATTGTTGAGATACTCCGGGATGAAAATTAGAAAGGTCGAATCACCGATGAAAAGAAAAGAAAGATCTTGGAGAAAAAGCACTTGACTGATGATGAATCATTCTTACGCCAAACTTGGAAGAGAATTTGAGAATAACTCTGGGAAAATAAGAAGAGTCAGGTAAGATCCTGCAAAAAGACATGTGGGTTAGGGCCCACTCAAAAGAAACACCGTTGAAATGATTTAAAAGAGAGGTTGCACCGGTTGAATTAAATGACTTGAATGAGATAATAACCTCGAAAGATCTTGAATGAATGCAGACTGGAAAACACGAATCTTCGAGATATCTTGAGCACTCCGGAACAATTAAATAGCGAGAAGTGAATGAATATGAGGTGCACCAGCATGAGAAGGTATTTGAAACGAGGAAAAAAAGGATATGATCAACACCAAAGCTTGATTTGAATCCACCGGAGAAGAAAACGAGTGAAGAGTGATGACCTTGAAGCTCCGTTAGAATCTTCATGAGAATCACCGGGTAAGAACATTGACGGCAAAGAATGGAGAGACTTCCCATCAATAAAATGGATACTTGATGAAGAAATCTGAGTCCTTGAAGAAACAATGGGAGGGAGGGTGGGAAAACAAAGGCAACTTGAAGACGGATGAAGTAAACACCGTTGACAAGAACTGATAATTGATCTTGCGAATGTTGACGTGATCGGATCCACTTGAAGAGAGACAAACCGGTTGAACAAGATTGGCATGCCAATCTCGATTATCAAGAAGGATTAGTATTCACATAGGAATATGAGAATACCACTTAGGAAAGGTGTGGAATCAACATTTGACATTGAAGCAACTCGAATACCACAACTCAAAACAAAACAAAGGATTGGCTTGCGAAATAAGCCGGAACATCCGAAGTTTTCGTGGTTGGGCCTACACAGGCTCGATCGTACAGCACCATCATGTACAAGGCAGTGCACATGACATATGAAGCATCCCCGAGTCGGCCTAGCCAAGGACTCTTTAAGACACAACGAGACCACTGTAAAACCAACCGTGAATAGGCGGACCACTAGACGTCGAACCCGAATTTCATATCATACATCTGTCGGAAAGATATCCTAGGAGCTACTTGAATTCCCATTTATAAACTCCCGAATTTTTCCAGTTATGCAATTAGTTGTTGGGGATACAGGGGAAGCATAATATCTCACCCAAAACTAACAAATCCTACATCCAGCTGTATCCATCCTTCAACACATAACCAAGAAACCTTTGGAAATTGTTTACCTCAACCTTCGAAAAGCATCCGTTATACGAGTTATGGCAATACTCCCGAACTCCTGCCCCAGTACTGGGTGGCGTCGAGGTTATCTCACCAACAACTGCATAAAAGAGATTTTTGATGTCGGCGAAACTAAACTCAGGTATTCCAGAACTGCAACGATAAAATTGTGACGACAACACCTCGGAGCTCAACTCCCCGGGACACTGCCACAACCCCTAAATGACAGGAGGCACCAAGAACAATGTTCTCGTCACAAAACCATTGGAACGATTCCCAGATTCCTGCGTGATCCTAAAAAACAAATTAGTGAAATTTGAGAAGAGAAGAGTCAAAAGTCTACGTCAGGATGCCTCACCAGAGCGACGAAGGGACTGGGGAGTAAAAAGAATCCTACTCTCCGATATATATATATATATATATATATATATATATATATATATATATATATATATAATCCTAAATGACTCAAAACATTTTTCTAGACTCAAAAACGCCAATGATTCGATCAAGCAGGGGGGCTCCTAAGTCGGGGAAGGCTCTGATTACTAACTTGTAACGCCCTCGATGCGGCTATATCTCCCACGTGTCGAAGCACGACTTAGAGGCATAACCGCATTGAAAGCAATGTCGCAAGTGAGGTAATCTTCACACAACGCATGTAATACATAAGGGAAAGAGATACATAGTTGGATTACAATCGCCACTTCACACAATACATGAATAAAGCATTACATCATCTAGATACAATCAAGGTCCGACTACGGAACCAAAATAAAAGAAGACTACCCCAAATGCTACACAGATCCCCGATCGTCCCGACTGGCCTCCACTACTGATCAACTAGAAGGAAACAACACAAAGGACAAGATCTTCATCGAGCTCCTCCTTGAGCTTGGTTGCGTCACCTGCATGGTTCAACGGCACCTGCAAGCTGGTTTTGGAAGTATCTGTGAGTCACAGGGACTCAGCAATCTCACACCCTCGCGATCAAGACTATTTAAGCTTGTAGGTAAGGTAAAAGGTATGAGGTGGGGCTGTAGCAAGCGACTAGCATATATGGTGGCTAACATACGCAAAAGAGAGCGAGAAGAGAAGGCAAAGCACGGTCGAACAACTATGATCAAGAAGTGATCCTAGAACAACCTACGTCAAGCATAACTCCAACACCGTGTTCACTTCCCGGACTCCGTCGAGAAGAGACCATCACGGTTACACACGTGGTTGGTGTATTTTAATTAAGGTCAACTTCAGGTTTTCTACAACCGGACATTAACAAATTCCCATCTGCCCATAACTGCGGGCACGGCTTTCGAAAGTTCAAATCCCTGCAGGGGTGTCCCAACTTAGCCCATCACAAGCTCTCATGGTCAACGAAGGATATTCCTTCTCCCAGGAAGACCCGATCAGACTCGGAATCCCGGTTACAAGACATTTCGACAATGGTAAAACAAGACCAGCATAGCCACCCGAATGTGCCGACAAATCCCGATAGGAGCTGCACATATCTCGTTCTCAGGGCACACCGGACTGTCCAAACTTCCGGTAGGCCAGCCCAGAGTTGCCCCTGGTGGCCACCGGCGGCTGACAGGTTGGACCAACACTCAGAGGAGCACCGGCCCAGGGGGTTAAAATAATGATGACCCTTGAGTCTACAGAACCCACGGGAAAGAAAAGGCTAGGTGGCAAATGGTAAAACCAAGGTTGGGCCTTGCTGGAGGAGTTTTATTCAAGGCGAACTGACAAGGGGTTCCCATTATAACCCAACCGCGTAAGGAACGCAAAATCCGGGAACATAACACCGATATGACGGAAACTAGGGCGGCAAGAGTGGAACAAAACACCAGGCATAAGGCCGAGCCTTCCACCCTTTACCAAGTATATAGATGCGTTAATTAAATAAGAGATATTGTGATATCCCAACAAAATATCCATGTTCCAACGAGGAACAAACTTCAATCTTCACCTGCAACTAACAATGCTACAAGAGGGGCTGAGCAAAGCGGTAACATAGCCAAACAACGGTTTGCTAGGACAAGGTGGGTTAGAGGCTTGGTTCAACAATATGGGAGGCATGATAAGCAAGTGGTAGGTATCACAGCATAGGCATAGCAAAAGAGCGAGCAACTAGCAAGCAAAGATAGAAGTGATTTCGAGGGTATGGTCATCTTGCCTGAAATCCCGCAAGGAAGAAGAACGAGTCCATGAAGAAGACAAACGGACGTAGTCGACTGGACCCTCACACACACAACGTTATCGGAACCAACCCGAAGAAGCAACACCAGAAAGAAGCAAACAACATAGTAAACAACCACTACATGAACATGGCATGATGCACAATCAAGTATGATGCATGTCCGGTTTAAAGAAGCATGGCATGGCAAAGTGCACAAGCAACCCTACAAATTAAGTGGAGCTCAATACGTTGCATATTGACGAAACACCACGACAAGTTACTTAGTTTGATCTCATTTATGTACCCAACAATATTAAATGCTGTTAAACATGGCAAGAGGGTGAAGCAAAATAAAACTACCTATCTAGTCAAGGTTAAATGAGGCCGGAAACAACGAACAACAAATTTCGGTAAATCCCCATATGCATATTTTAGATTTGGTGTTGTACTGCCCTAATCACCATTTTAGAGTTGTTAAACATGCAAAGTGATGCCACCATGTTAAACTAGGCATTTTTCTACCCCAATTACATATAAAGATTAATTAAAACCGAGCTATGGTTATTTAGTTATGAAATGAAGCATTTTAGCATGACATAGGAGCAAAATTTAAAAAACATCATTTTTAGACATTTTAAACATGGATGACAGTGGCATATAATTAACCTACACATAATTCTAAGCATTTCTCATATATAATGTTGTTACAAAATATGCATGGTTTTTAAGTTATTGTATGCATGAAGCTCAAGGGGTTTTCTGCAAAACTGACATTCCCTGGATAAAGCTAAAATTGCAGCCAGTGAAGAAAACATCAACGGGCCAAAATCTGCTGGCCCAACCGAAGAAAAAAACACAAGGAGGCGCGCTGGAGGGGCAGCTCACCCTGGGCCTGGCCCAGTCGGAGGAAGGCAGGGCTAGTAGGCCTCTGGACTGGCTGGATCGACGAGGAGGTGGAAGGGGCGCAGTCAACGCGAGCGGGCGAGCACTCGTTCATCTTTGACGAGAGGAAGCAGGCGCAGCGGGACTTGCAGTGCCGGTGGACCTCCGAGAAGAAGATGGCGGCGACTGGGCGGAGCTGTGGGCGAGGAGCGGCAGCGCGGCGGCGAGATCCGGCCAGGAACAGGGCGGAGGCGAGCTGTTGGGCATCGAGCCTCCTGGATCCACGCGATGAGGAGGAAGACGGAGCGCGGGCGAGGTCGTCGGATCCTGTACAGAGGATAGGCGAGGTGGAGGAAGGCGGGGCGTGGCGCTCCTGCAGGTGGTGTTGCTTGCGGCCGGTTCGCGTAGAGGGGAGAGGAGGCCACAGGGTCCTGCTGGAGCTTGTTGTCGACGAGGGTCGCCGAAGAGGAGCTCGAGGAGGAGAGGGGCGATCGATGCAGGGTCACTGATGAAGGCTGCAGTTCCGCGGAAGGTAGCACGACGCGGCGGCGAGGACCGACGTCCTCCCGGACGGCTAGATCGAGGGGCTTGGAGTCCCCGAGCTGCACGGGAAGATGAGGCTGCGCTGGCTGCAGAGGGAGCAGAGGATGGCTGGGGATGGATTTGGTGGTGGATGAAAAGGGAGAAGGGAAGGAGGCGTTGATTGGGTGAAATAGGTTAGGGGCTAACGGATCCCTTGGATCGTAAATGGACGGTCTCGGATAAATAGGTTAGGGGGCCAAATAAGAAAACGGTGACGTTTTGTAGATGTTTGGGGATGATCCGGACACAACGGTGGCGACAGTCCGGGTCGGGTCCGGGACAACTTTTCGGACGCGCGCACGAGGGGGTTTGATGCACTGAGCAGAGAGGGTTTCAGACCATGCGGTCGCATAGGACAACTCCGAAAGCCAAGAGGGGAAGGAGGATGGACTAGGTGGGCTGTGGCGAGACTGTGAGGGGGAGAAGAGAGAGAGGGGGGCCGACATCTGTTTCCGCAGACCGAAAACATCCGACGTTAGACCGGCTATAATGCCGCTATAGTTATCCGTTGGGGTATCAAACGATCTCCGAATGCGATGAAACTTGACAAGCGGTCTATCTGCACTATAATAAGACCACACGTCAACTCTCATCCCATTCCGAGAACATTTTTCGAACACTTATAAAATACTATTTCGGACATGCCGCGGGCGCGTGCAAGTGTGGTTGGGCTCAGAACGGACAACGGAGAGAACTCGGAGAACCCGGACGAATGCAAGTTTTGAAAACATGATGATGCAATGCACATGATGACATGACAATATGCAACATGCAAGCGAATGACATGGCAACAACGACGAATAGCTGGAAGACACCTGGCACATCGGTCTCGGGGCGTTACACTTATCAGGCATCCCCAAGCTTTCCTGCTCGTCCTCGAGTAAGTAAATGATAAAAATAGATTTTTTTGATGCGGAGTGCTACTTGGCATAATTTCAATGCAAATCTTCTTAATTGTGGTATGAATATTCAGATTAGAAAGATTCAAGACAAAAGTTTATATTGACATAGAAAATAATAATACTTCAATCATACTAACAAAGCAATTATGTCTTCTCAAAATAACATGGCCAAATAAAGTGATCCCTACAAAATCATATAGTTTGGCTATGCTCCATCTTCCCCACACAAAGTATTTAAATCATGCACAACCCCGATGACAAGCCAAGCAATTGTTTCATACTCTAACTTTTTCAAAACTTTTTCAATCTTCACGCAATACATGAGCGTGAGCCATGGATATAGAACTATAGATGGAATAGAATGGTGGTTGTGGAGAAGTCAAAAAAGGAGAAGATAGTCTCACATCAACTAGGTGTATCAATGGTCTATGGAGATGCCCATCAATAGATATCAATGTGAGTGAGTAGGTATTGCCATGCAATGGATGCGCTAGAGCTATAAATGTATGAAAGCTCAACAAAAGAAACTAGTGGGTGTGCATCCAACTTGCTTGCTCACGAAGACCTAGGGCAATTTGAGGAAGCCCATCATTGGAATATACAAGACAAGTTCTATAACGTAAAATTCCCACTAGTATATGAAAGTGACAACATATGAGACTCTGTATATGAATAACATGGTGCTACTTTGAAGCACAATATATGAGACTTGCTATATCATGGTGCTACTTTGAAGCACAAGTGTGGTAAAAGGATAGTAACATTGTCCCTTCTCTCTTTTTCTCTCATTTTTTTATTTGAGCCTTTTCTTTTTTATGACCTTTTCTTTTTTTTTTAGGCTTCTTTGGCCTCTTTTATTTATTTATTTTTTCGTCCGGAGTCTCATCCCGACTTGTGGGGGAATCATAGTCTCCATCATTCTTTCCTCAATGGGACAATGCTCTAATAATGATGATCATCACACTTCTATTTATTTACAACTCAATGATTACAACTCAACACTAAAACAAAGTATGACTCTATATGAATGCCTCCGGCGGTGTACTGGGATATGCAATGAATCACGAGTGACAAGTATGAAAGAATTATGAACGGTGGCTTCGCCACAAATACTATGTCAACTACATGATCATGCTAAGCAATATGACAATGATGGATGTGTCATGATGAACTAGATGGTGGAAAGTTGCATGGCAATATATCTCGGAATGGCTATGGAAATGCCATAATAAGTAGGTATGGTGGCTGTTTTGAGGAAGGTATATGGTAGGTGTATGATACCGGCGAAAGTTGCGCGGTATTAGAGAGGCTAGCAAGGGTGGAAGGGTGGGAGTGCATATAATCCATGGACTCAACATTAGTCATAAAGAACTCATATACTTATTGCAAAAATTTAGAAGTTATCAAAGCAAAGTATTACGCGCATGCTCCTAGGGGGATAGATTGGTAGGAAAAGACCATCGCTCGTCCTCGACCGACACTCATAAGGAAGACAATCAATAAATAAATCATGCTCCGACTTCATCACATAACGGTTCACCATACGTGCATGCTACGGGAATCACAAACTTCAACACAAGTATTATTTAAATTAACAACTACTCAACTAGCATGACTTTAATATTATCACCTCCATATCTCAAAACAATTATCATGCTTCAATCTTTTCTTAGTATTCAACACACTCAAAAGAAAGTTTCACAAATCTAGAATACCAAGCATATTATTATTAGGCAAATTACCATGCTATTAAGAGACTCTCAAATTAATTTAAGTGAAGCATGAGAGATCAATAGTTTCTTTAAAACAAATCCACCACCGTGCTCTAAAAGATCTAAGTGAAGCACATAGAGCAAAATTATCTAGCTCAAAGGATATAAGTGAAGCACATAGAGCAAAATTATCTAGCTCAAAAGATATAAGTGAAGCACATAGAGCAAAATTATCTAGCTCAAAGGATATAAGTGAAGCACATAGAGCAAAATTATCTAGCTCAAAATATATAAGTGAAGCACATAGAGCAAAATTATCTAGCTCAAAAGATATAAGTGAAGCACATAGAGTATTCTATCAAATTTTAATTCATGCATGGCTCTGTCAAAAGGTGTGTACAGCAAGGATGATTGTGGTATACTAGCAAACAAAGACACAAATAATACAAGACGCTCCAAGCAAAACACATATCATGTTGGTGGATAAAAATATAGCTCCAAGTAAATTACCGATGGAAGTGGACGAAAAGAGGGGATGCCTTCCGAGGCATCCCCAAGCTTTAACTTTTTGGTGTCCTTGGATTATCTTGGGGGTGCCATGGGAATCCCCAAGCTTAGGATCTTTCCACTCCTTGTTCCATGATCCATCAAAAGAATTCACCCAAAACTTGAAAACTTCACAACACAAAACTCAAAATAGAAAACTCGTGAGCTCCGTTAGCGAAAGAAAAAAAAAGACCACTTCAAGGTACTGTAATGAACTCATTCTTTATTTATATTGGTTTTAAACCTACTGTATTCCAGCTTCTCTATGGATTATAAACTATTTTACTAGCCATAGATTCATCAAAATAAGCAAACAACACACGAAAAACAGAATCTGTCAAAAACAGAACAGTCTGTAGTAATCTGTAGCTAGCGCAAGATCTGGAACCCCAAAAATTCTAAAATAAATTTCTTGACGTGAGGAATTTATCTATTAATCATCTGCAAAAAGAATTAACTAAATATCACTCTTAAAATAAAAATGTCAGCAGTTCTCGTGAGCTCTAAAGTTTCTGTTTTTTACAGCAAGTTCAACAAGACTTTCCCCAAGTCTTCCCAACGGTTCTACTTGGCACAAACACTAATTAAACACAAAAAACACAACCTAAACAGAGGCTAAATAATTTATTTATTACTAAACAGGAGCAAATATCAAGGAATAAAAATAAAATTGGGTTGCCTCCCAACAATCGCTATCGTTTAACGCCCCTAGCTAGGCATAACAAGCAAGGATAGATCTAGGTATTGCCATCTTTGGTAGGCAATTCTTCAATTAGGCATATAACACCTTTAGGAATCTCTTTATTTTTATTAATTATCAAACTTTTAGGCACAAGATCAAAAAATTCATTTGTAATAAATGGTTCTTTAATGATAGCAAAAAGATTGGGATGAATACTTATAGATTTAAGATCAGCAGTTTCCTTACTAGATGATTCACCCTTATTTTTAGGAACATACATGAGCTTGGCAATTTTAGTAGGAGGACTAGGAGTATTCTTTATGGAAGAAAAATAGGTTCCCAAATTTTTAATGATACCCTCAAGTTTATCAATTCTAGTAGAATCTAAGTTCATCTTCTCATTAACGATGGGTTCCTTTTCCTTAATATTTTTCAAAGTCATTCCTACCTTAGATCCATATTGAGTGATTTGATTGTGGATCTTTTTATCTAGATTTTCAATTGATTCAATAGTAGCAACTTTATTTTCAATAATTTCAAGTCTTTGCATAACATGCTCCAACGTTAACATGGTTCCATTAACCAAAAGAGGTGGTGAGCCAAATAAATCTAACATAGCATTATAAGAATCAAAAGTATGGCTACCCAAGAAGTTCCCTCCGGTAATGGTATCGAGGATATATCTATTCCAAGGATTAATACCTACATAAAATTTGCGGAGAAGAACTAAGGTGGATTGCTTCCTGGTAGATCTATTTTGAGCATTGCAAATCCTATACCAAGCATCTTTTAGATTTTCTCCCTCTAATTTAGAACTTCACTCTCGGGAGACAACGGAGAAGATATGAGACTAGCCATGACGACAAGCAAACAAACTAGCACACGAGCAACACAAAAGCAAACGGGTAAAAGAGGCAAATAAAGAGAGAGGATAGAGAGAGAGGCCGAATAAAACGGCAAGGGTGAATTGGGGGGGAGAGGAAAACGAGAGGCAAATGGCAAATAATGTAATGCGAGAGATAAGGATTGTGATGGGTACTTGGTATGTTGACTTTTGCACAGACTCCCCGGCAACGGCGCCAGAAATCCTTCTTGCTACGTCTTGAGCTTGCGTTGGTTTTCCCCGAAGAGGAAGGGATGATGCAGCAGAGTAGCGTAAGTATTTCCCTCAGTTTTTGAGAACCAAGGTATCAATCCAGTAGGAGCCCACGCTCAAGTCCCTCATACCTGCACAAAGCGATAGCTACTCGCAATAAACGCGATTAGGGGTTGTCAAGCCCTTCACGGTCACTTACGAGAGTGAGATCTGATAGATAGAATATTTTGGGTATTTTTGATATGAAGATGCAAAGTAAAAAGTAAAAGCAAGGTAAATAGCAAAACAATATAAAAGTGATGGAGATTGATATGATGAGAATAGACCCGGGGGCCATAGGTTTCACTAGTGGCTTCTCTCAAGAGCATAAGTATTCTACGGTGGGTGAACAAATTACTGTTGAGCAATTGATAGAATTGTGCATAATTATGAGAATATCTAGGCATGATCATGTATATAGGCATCACGTCCGTGACAAGTAGATCGAAACGATTTTGCATCTACTACTATTACTCCCCTCATCGACCGCTATCCAGCATGCATCTAGAGTATTAAGTTAAAAACAGAGTAACGCTTTAAGCAAGATGACATGATGTAGAGAGATAAATTCATGCAATATGAAATGGACCCCATCTTGTTATCCTCGATGGCAACGATACAATACGTGCCTTGCTGCCCCTTCTGCCACTGGGTAAGGACACCGCAAGATCGAACCCAAAGCTATGCACTTCTCCCATGGCAAGAACTACCAATATAGTTGGCCAAACCAAACGGATAATTCAAAGAGACTTGCAAAGATAACCAATCATGCATAAAAGAATTCAGAGAAGATTCAAATATTATTCATAGATAGACTTGATCATAAACCCACAATTCATCGATCTCAACAAAGACACCGCAAAAAGAAAATTACATCGAATAGATCTCCACAAGAGAGGGGGAGAACTTTGTATTGAGATTCAAAGAGAGAGAAGAAGTCATCTAGCTACTAACTATGGACCCGAAGGTCTGAGGTAAACTACTCACACTTCATCGGAGGGGCTAGGATGATGTAGAAGCCCTCCGTGATGACGGCCCTCTTCCGGCGAAGCTCCGAAACAGGCCCCAAGATGGGATCTTGTGGATACAGAAAGTTGCGGTGGTGGAATTAGGTTTTTGGCTCCTGTTCTAATCGTTTGGGGGTATGTGTGTATATATAGGAGGAAGGAGTACGTCGGTGGAGCACCGAGGGGCCCACAAGGCAGGGGGCACGCCCTAGGGGGGCGCCCCCCACCCTCGTGACCACCTCTTTGATCCCTTGCATTAGGGTCCAAGTCTCCTGGATCAGGTTCGGTGATAAAATCACGTTTCCGAAGATTTTATTCCGTTTGGACTCCGTTTCATATTCTGTTTATCTGAAACACTGAAATAGGCAAAAACAGCAATTCTGGGCTGGGCCTCCGGTTAATAGGTTAGTCCCAAAAATAATATAAAAGTGGAAAATAAAGCCCAATATAGTCCAAAACAGTAGATAATATAGCATGGAGCAATCAAAAATTATAGATACGTTGGAGACGCATCAGTCGTCGAGGCAACTCTGGCAGCACAAAGTAAGAGGCACACGGCCCAGTGCACGGCGGCAAATGGGCACCGTCTCCGGGATTAGAGAGGAGGGTGGCTGTGAATTTGGTGCGGTGGGGGCTCCATGGAGGAGGGGCTCAGGTTTCGCGGCCCGGGAGAAGGGAGCTTCCGGGGAGAAGGTGATTTGGCGCCCACGAGGTATGGATGGGGAATTGGGAGGGGGAACCATGTCTTACGGACGCATTTGTTTGAAATGTGAGGGGGAGTTACAGTTCTACCCCCGCCTTTAGGCTTCTCGGCTTGGGTCTGTGTACTGGGGGTCGGGGATAGTAGAGTAACTTTGCTTCTCCCAAATAGTGGGCGTGAGCGATTTCGGGCGAGGAGGGCGTATTTTGAAATATAGTGGGCACGAGCGAGGAGGGCGTGTTTTCAAATATAGTGGGCGCGAGCAATTTCGGGCGAGGAGAGCGTGTTTTGAAATAGTGGGCACGAGCTATTTTGGGTGAGGAGAGGGTGTTTTGCCAACCATGGTTTATGAATTATTCGGCACATGTCATTTTGGCCGAGGAGAAGGCGCGCTTGGATAAAGTTACGAACCTACCCTCAATGTACAACGGGCCAATTGATGTGTGTCCAACATAGGTTGGTAATTTCGCGTCTCTCATTTAATTGCTCGGGCGAATTCCACTGAGCAGAGAGTGTTTAACGGTTCGTTCAGATTTTGAGAGAACGAGCATCCACGTCTACCTTACCAAGTCGATTTGAATCAAATTTTGAAATATTAGCTTGCCACTTCTTTTTTAGATGGAGAGATGATGTTCGAGAGTAATGTGTTTTTACATGCTGGTTGCTAGCGATTTACTATATGACAAATAGTTGACCCACTCAAAAATGGGAATCAAACCCAATATGAAATATCTCGATTCAATGAAATAGCTAGTTCACCAGGTCAAAATAGCGAACTAAATCCAAAATTGAACTCCTCAATCGAGTAGCATGTTGTACATTACTATATTACTCCATGAACATGTTGACAGTAAAATTAATGAACTTGTTTGATATACGCATATCTCCGTTCATGTGTGGATTGCAGACACCATGTTATCCAATTTAAATACTTGAATGCAAGTATATATTGAAACATGGTTTATATCAGTCTTTGATGCATAGAACGCGACCTCCCCCTCTTCCGGACTCCTGCTCTCTCTCTCTCAGGGACAATCTTCAATTATGTCGCATGCACCCAACACACAAACCTTTTTGGTCCCTATCTCTCTCTCTCTCTCCGTCTCTCTCTCTCTCTCTCTCTCTCTCTCTTTGTGTGTGTGGGGGGTCTTTCTAGTTTGCATGCATATATACTCCATCTATAGGTCTCTCTCGCACACTATGTATGATTATCTAGTCCAAGCTAAATATCTTGGGTGCACTCATCATACGCACACAAATTCCTTGGCTCGTTGCCCCTAACTCTCTCATGCACCACTTTGTTGTCTCGGATTTCTTCCCTCTCTCTCTATCTATCTATCTCTCTCTCAAACTCTCCATCTACCTGGGTCACACATACACATGCATATCTCACTCGCACTCGATAGAACTATCTAAAACTCTATCTCTCTCCCTCGTTCTCTCTTCATCTCACACGCACACACACAATCTCATGCCTAGCCAAGTATGATGGTGTCTCACTCAAATGTAGGCACACGCAGACCTCCCCTATATGTGTATGACTATCTAATCTTAGTCTCCATCACAAACATGTGCATGGTATATCTCGATTTCTCTCGGGGCATCTTTCTATCACGCACGCACCTCCCTCGATCTCCCACCCATATAGTCAGCTCACGATCTCGAGGGGATCTCTCTATCACCAACACACCCTCTCTCCCTCCCCATGCGTCCATGTTCTCCATGTGTCCCTCTCGACCTTTGTTCCATGTTGGCCAGACCTCTATTGGACATGTGCTATAGGGGTGTCTCTCTCCATTTCAAACAATCACGCACTAGCTATCTTCGTGTATGTCCTCACCTCGCTTTTCTATCTCGGAGATGCGTGTGTGATATGTTTGCATAAGAAACGAAAAACACACTCTCTCTCTCTAATTTATCATTTGTTGTCCCTTTCTCTTTCACACACATGCTTTTTTTGCACACTCACTCATTCTCCTTCACACGCACTTGATCTCTCTCAACTTAGGCACTCTCTTCGGTCCATAGCATATAGATTTATTGAAAAGTCAAACATCAAAAAGTTGGACCATGTACGTGGAGAAAAACATTTACATCTAGAATGGCAAACATATACCATTAGATTCATCATGAGATGTAGTTTCGTATGATGTATCTTTGGTATTGTAGATATAAATAACATTTTGCGTAAACCTGATTAAAGTTTCCGAAGTTCGACTTCTAAAAAATTTACATGCACGACATTATCGAGAAGATGGAATATCTCTTTCCCCCTCTCAGCTATCTGACGCACCACTCAGCCTTATTGGGGATCCTCTATCTCTCTCAAACTTTATATCTCCCTGGTTCACACATACACATGTCTCGCTCGCGCTACATATAGACCCATCCAACACTCTCCGCTCTTGTTCTCTCTCTATGTGACACGCACCCCCCCCCTAAGTACCATAATCCCTCACTCCATCATAGGTGCACGCACTCCCCCCCTAAGTATGATTATCTCTCACTAGCCATCTGGAACACACGTATTGTATTCTTCCATCCATATGTCTATCTCGATATCTCTCGGGGTATCTTCTATCGCGCGCACACCTTGTCACTTGATCTCCCACCCATGTAGTCCCATCACGATCTCCAGGGGATCTCTCTATGACAAACATACACTCTCTCCTCCCCATGTCTGCATTTTCTCCGTACGTCTCACTCGACCTCTCTCCCTTGTTTGTCAGACCCCTCTTGGCCACACGCTAGGGGTCTTTCTCTCTCGGTTGCACACAACCACACACTATCTCCTCACCTTGCTTCCGTTGTCGAAGATGCATGTGTGATATGTTTGCATAAGACACACGTGCCTTTTCTCTACTTTTATCGTGTGTTGTCCATGTCTCTTTCACACACGCACACACACTTTTTTCACTCACTCTTTCTATTTCTCTCTCTCTCCCTAGTTAGGACTCTCACATCCATAAGCATATGGATGTTTTGAAAAGTCAAACCTCATAAAAGTTTGACCAGGTATATGTGGAGAAAAACATTTACATCTGGAACGATCATTGGATTCATCACAACATGCACTTACTTCATACTATCATTTATCTTCGGTATTGTAGATATAAGTAATTTCTTTATAAAGATGGTCAAAGTTTCAAAAGTTTGACTTTAAAAAAATGTTGGCACTACATTATCGAACGGAGCGAGTAGCTCTTTCTCTCTTTGCTATCTCTCATGGGCCTCCCCTCTCATTCAAACTCTCTATACCGACGGATCATACACTCATTGTGTCAGCGTATAGCTCTGTATATTGTTTAGTTGACCGGTCAACCAGTCCACATGCTGCCTTGTCAGCTCGTGTTCTCTATCTTCGTGTGTTGGCCCATGTGGCAGTGGCTGAAAATAAGTAAACTAGAGGCCCATCTGACAAGCGGTGAAGTAAACAAAGTTGAAACCACTCGGGGTAGCACGCCGCACGCTAGTAAATTGAGGGCGCATTGAGGACACACTTCTTCCGCGTGAAGGACGCACTCGCGCACACCTAGTAGGCCAGCACACAACACACACCAACACACGTGTACACCGGCGTTGCCTCCGGTTGAGATGGATGGCGAGGCAGCCAACAAGCGGAGGCCGCTCAAGCCAAAACCGCATCCGGCGAGCCTGGACTTCATCAGCAGCCTCCCCGATGACATGCTGCTCATCATCATCAGCCTCCTCCCCACCAAATCTGCCGTGCGGACCGCCCTGCTCTCCCGGCGGTGGCACCCCCTCTAGCGGCGCGTCCCCCTCAACCTCATCGTCGACAGCTGGCTCTGCGACGGGGATTGCAAATGCATGGCCACAGTCTCCAAGATCCTTTCATCGCACCCTGGGCCAGCCAGACGCCTTGACATCCGCATGTTCAGTACCAACTGCAAGGTCCAAGCCAAGTTCGACGAGTGGTTCTTATGCCCCGCCCTAGATGAGCTCGAGGAGCTCGGCTTTGAAGCTGGACAATGTCACTCTCTGCCGCCGTCCGCGCTCCGCCTCATGCCAACGTTGCGTCGTGCCAGCTTCAGCTCCTGCTATCTTCCCCATATTAATGCCGCACCTGCCCTTCTTCTCCCTCAACTCAAGCAGCTCGACCTCTTCGATGTTGGCATCTCGAAGCAGGCTATGGAGCACCTGCTCCGCAGCTGTACTGTGCTCGAGTACCTTCGTCTTGAGCAGATCCACGGGTTCATTAGCCTCCACACCGCCTCAATGAATCTCCGATGGATTTATGTGCATTTCTGGATCCGCAACAAGACATCAATGGGGAAGAGATCACTCCAGTTGTTCCACGTTATGGTCATTGGGAATGCGCCTTTCCTTGAGAGATTGCTTGTATCTGATCTAGAAGGTCCAAAAAAATCAGGGCCATTGATGCGCCAAAATTGACAGCGTTGGTGTACTCATCTGCCAAATTCTCCGAACTCTTTATTGGATCCGTAATCGTTCAAGTACAACACTCATCTTCTTCTCCCTCTTCTTGAAATTCAAATTCTTAAATTTCTTCTTGATGTATTTACGACCGTATTCCAGAAAATGATTCCCACAAGCTTCACCCAGTCTATGTGCGCAGTGAAGATCTTGGCAATAAAATCTATCAGCCCCAATCTGGATCAAGTTGTTGGATTCCTTACATGCTTTCCATGTATGGAGAAGCTACTCATCGAGGTGAAACTTCTTTCCTATTAGTAAACGGTAATCACAACGTAGCTCAATTTTTTTGTAATTTTCCCAAATTATGATGACAAGTGTAGTGTTCAAAACTGCATCTATGCACTGCACTGAAAGAAATGTTTTTAGTGTATTTTTTCTCATGTGATCACCTGCATCATTTTGTTGTTGTACTACTATAGTAGCCTAGGCTAGTCATAGTGGAAAGTAACTTATACTAGTAACTCTATGGTTACCCTAAGAGCAAGTACTACCTCCTTCCTGGTTTACTCTTCCTATTTTGTAGTATCAAAATTTGACCATAGACTTAACTGACAAAATGTTAATGCATGTCACTAGAAATTATATCTTTGGATTCGCATTTAAACATAATTTCAAATGGTATAATTTTTGGTGACATGCATTGGCATTTTCTTAGGTAAATCTATTTTTTAGAAAAGGAGGATGACCCCCGGCCTCTACATCTCGGGGATGCATGCGGCCATTTTATTGATTATTCTCGAGGACCTTACAAAGTAGAACAACAATATGCCTGAATCCGCCATCTTGGCATCTTAGGAAAATCTATGTTCAAAATTTTACACTAAATACAAGGTAGTACAAAAGTGGGCTATAACGGCCCTCCACTATGTAGGACAAAACATGTGCCAAATTCACTTGTGATGCATTTGGCATCGATGCCCTTCCATTGCTCACCTGGTGCCCCAATCTGGATCATCTACTTTGCTCTGGTGCCAAATTAACTCACGCAATAAAAAAACACTTGTGTGGGAGAGAGAGAGGACTGGGGCAATAAAAACACTTGTTTGTGGAGTGAGAGGCTGGTGTAGTTGGTTTGATTGATTTGTTTATACATGTGGGTCTGTGTGCACAGCGGTGCCAACTCTGTCACATCACGAGAGTGGTGCCAAAATATTTTGATTTGACATCGATGTGTATTATGTGGCATACTTTTGAGAAATATGGCATCGGCCACATAGTGGAAGGCAATAAATGCCCAAGCTCTTCACGTGCTCCTAGGTAAATGAGAGGAAATAGAAAGAGGGAGAGAGAGTGAAAAAAATATCACTAGCCAGCCAACCCTATCGTATGAGCAGATGATATTAGTACCTCTTGATGACATGGCAATCTTATACAGCTAGCTGCTCTAATATGTTCTCTTCTTTTGCAGATAAAAAAAGACCCGAAAGTGAAAAATCTGATGCACTATAACAATCTCGTCGAATGCCTTGATCTCCATCTTACAGAAATTGATTTGATCGACTACCAAGGCAGCACATCTGAGATTAAATTGGCCAGGTTCTTTGTTCTGGAGGCAAGTGTGCTCAAGGTAATGAGGTTTAGCGTTCTCTGGCGCAACAATGAATGGCGTGCTGATCACCGCAAGCGTCTAAGCCTAAATGACAAAGTCACCACAGAAGCTGAATTTGTTTTTGAAACATCAAGTGGTCAGAGACTCGAAAATTTATTTGCCCATTAGTGACTTGTTAGGGCGGTGGATTTTAGTTTGTACGATAATGCTGCATCCACCTAAAGTAATGAAAGTTCTTACGTAAACTTCCTAAATTCCCTCTTCGTAGGTGCAGCATTACTCCTAACATTTGTAATATCAGCTTGAAACTTGTAATATTGTCGTGTCCTATTCCTACCTTTTTCAAAATACTGTGAATCAAAGAGGTCCTGAGTTGGTGATGATGTTGTGCCTGCCATCTTTCACCAATAGCTGTCGGACCTAGATCTGATGCATACAAACCAAACTTCTCCAGTTTTGAAAAAAGATGCCCGCACTTGTTCCCTATTTACAAACAACTCCTTGTCTCTCACAATCAGCCTTATCTCCTCCCACCACATCTAGAAGGCCATGGAAAATCTGGCGCGATGGCCGCTGCCAGCACCGTCCACTCCCAATCTTGGTGTTCCGTGCAATGCACGGGCATCTACGCACGGGAAATTATGTCAAACACGGCTAGTTGTAAGCAGGCTAGCTCTATAGCCATGATGATAGTGACTGCAGATGGTGAGGCTGACTTATGTGTTATGCCGAACACGGCGCCTATACTCAGGTGTCATCTTTGACACAGGGTCTTGTCACTTCACTGCGACGAGCAGCACATAATAATTTGACAAACGGGTAGTACAGTGCTACTACATTGGTAGTACTACTACTAGTACTAGCACCACCGTCTGGATTTAGTAGTATTACCACGTCCATCTAGATTTAGTATTTGACTAGCAATATCTAGTAATGTATGTCACAAAAAATGTACTACCCCCTCTATAAATAAATACATGGTGTATTGTTTTATTCCTTCCGATAGATGGCTCAAATCTGAAGTCTCATCAATCAGACTACTATTGTACTCACCGAGCGCTCAGCTTTGTAAGCTACCAACAAAAATTGTACTCCCTCTGTATTGGTGAATTAGTCACGTTACGAGAACCAAATAGTAATCCCAAAACTTTTAGGCGCGGTGCATTAACTACCCACCTCGTTCCCTGTTTCTTGCCACAAAAAAAGAAATCACCCAATACAAATACGAGACGTGGGGTGCGTATGCATCCAATGACTTGAGAATACTCCCTCCGTCTAGGTGTATGACTAGCCACAATGAAGAGTAACATACACTAGTACTACCTTTATTAGGTTATAGACTCATATTGCATTGGGGCATGTGATGTTATAGTAATAACTAGCTAAGTTACTCAAACTACCTCTCTCCTCATTAACTCATTGTACATAAGCAAATTTGTTGAGTTGGACTCGATGTTACTGCTGAAGTTACTCCCACTGTGGCTAGTCTGAGTCATCTTAGAGCAAGTGAAAAAGAGGAGGGGCTCTCATGCAAGAGCCTAGCTATATGCAGATTCCTAGGCTGATATACAATAAATATTGAGAAAGAGAGAGAGAGAAGATGAGAAAAAGTAGTATTGTTATAGCCAGCCTTATAACTAACCTTATTGTATGAGTGGCTACAAGTGATGGGTCTACTATGACATGGCAACATCATATAGCCAGCAGCTGGCTATACTATTAAGTATTAACCGTGCTCTTAGGCTGGCCATAGTGAGAGTAACATCACTAGTAACATCACACTTTTCAAGATAATTTTGCTTATGTGGCACATATTTAATGATGAGACAGGTGATGGTGGTAACTTAGCTAGTTACTGTAACATCACACATACCAAGACAATATGAGTCTATAGGCTAATAAATGAACCATAAAATGACAACACACATATGTTACTACCCACTGTGGAGGTAGTAACATAGCCTAGTAAAATGTGATGTTACTAGTTTAAGTTACTCCCCATTGTGACTAGTCTTAGGATGTGTACCATGACCAAGACGAAGGGGAAAGCGAGAGAACTTAATTTCTTTTTTCTAATTAGTAGGATTACATGCAATGAACTAACCACTTCATGTCATGTTTGGTAGTCTCAAGTCATTGAAATCATGCACGGCCCACATCTCTCATTGGTTGATATGTCATGAAATAAGAAACGAGGAGGGAGTTAATGTACCGTGCCTAAGTGTTTCGGGACGGAGGTGGACGCGGCTTCATTGACTTACTGCACCTGCGTTTGGGTGAATGACTCATGGGCCCAACAGGTGGCTGGCCCAAGTGTCATACAGCCAAAGGCAGGTGCAATAGAGGGTCGAGGAGTAGATGGCCAACACACATGTGAATGCAATGCAGTCTGCACTTCTCATATAAAGGCTCCCCGCCAGTCCAATCTACAAAATCCTACGCACCTACACACCCTAACCAAGGGCAAGAGTGATCACTCCAATCGCAAGATCAGTTGACTAGAAGCTAGAACCATGGAGGCGATGAGCGCGAGCATCAGCCGGCTATGCCAAATGGTCCATGACGCCGGCCTACGGCCCGGCACCGAGGAATGTCTCTAGGTCGTGCTTGAGGCCGCCAGGGCGAGAGTCCGCTTGGACGACAGCTTCGTCTCCTTGTTCGACAAGGTCCTCATCGGCTTCCTCGACATGTTCACCATCGTCAAGAAGCTCGCGAACGACCTTGATGTACGCCTCCAACCCACGCGCCCAGGGTCTGCGATGCCCGCCACCCTCAACGGCCTCTATGGTGATGTGACGCCCCGAGACCGTTGCGCCAGGTGTCTCGCAGTTATTCGCCGTTGTTGCCATGTCATTTGCTTGCGTGTTGCATCTTATCATGTCATCATGTGTATTGCATCATCATGTTTTCAAAACTTGCATCCGTCTGGGTCTTCCAGTTCCGTCTGTTGTCCGTTCTGAGCCCAGACACACTTGCACGCGCCCGCGGCACGTCCAAGATATTATTTTATAAGTGACCAGAAGATGTTCTCGGAATGGCATGAAAGTTAGCGTGTGGTCTAATTATAGTGTAGATAGACCGCCTGTCAAGTTTCATCGCATTTGGAGTCAGTTTGATGCCCCAACAGATAACTATAGTGGCATTATAGTCGGTCTAAACGTCGGACATTGTCGGTCTTCGAAAACCGTGTCGGGCTGCATCTCTCCCCTCTTCTCTCAGACCAAACCGCTCTCCACAGTCCATTACTTACCGCCAGGCCTAACCTAACCTCTCTCGTCAGCCGCGGCCCTCCTCGCGCGTGCGTCTGAAAACTGTCCTGGACCCGAACCAGGCAGTCATCACCGATGGATCCGGATAATCCCCTAACATCTACAAAACATCTCCGATTTTCTTTTGGTCTCCCTAACCTTTTATTCTCGATCGTCCGATCACAATCCGATGATCAAAATCCCCCTTCTTTTACCTACATGATATATATTACCAGACCAAACCCTAATTTTTAGGAGGTGTGCCCTCTCCATCCCATCATGTGCCGCCATCCTCCTTGGATCCCGCAGCGCCTCCCCTGATCTCCTCCTTGTTATCCCCATCAACCCGATCCCCTAGCGCCCCACCTTCTCCCTCGGGATCCCTACCGATCCCCATGAATCCACCAACCAAACGCCACCACCCACTCCAGATCGAGAGAAGCTCAATCTCGACCTCTCTCTTGACCAGTGCCACCCCTCGTGTCCGGCTCATGTCAGAGCTCGTCGTCGCCGGCCACCCAAACGCAACAGCAGCCCCGCCGCCGGCTGACCGAATCAGCAGATTAGCGCCTTGCCCCCGCCTTCTTCCTTTCCTTTCCGTTTTCTCTTTCCGCCTGGTGGTCCTATCTCACTCCCCGATCTCTCTTGCGGGAACGCCATGGAGCCCCGCAGAAGACGCTTGCCATTGCTGTTGCTCGCCTCGTAGTCCTCCGTCGAGCCCTGCTTTACCGCCAGCTGTCTCGGATTCTGCCGGCCTCATCTCCCCCCCACCGTCGCCAGGAACGCCCGCAGGAACGCCAATGCCACAAAGCCGCCGTCCATTGTACTAGGTTTCACGCTGCCACCTGCGAGGGGAAGCCCGCGCCTGCAGCCTCTCGTCCTGTAGCACGCCCGTCCTCGGAGCCCCTACGTCGTGCTCCTCCTTCGCAGCAGCAGCGTAACCCCGAGCTCCTCCTCAACCTCTCGGGCCGCTGCCTTGCCAGCTCTGCATCACTGGAGTGCATTGCTAGGAACGTCGTGGCCTCCTCACTTTGCTTCCTGGAACGCGCGCAGCCCGTCCAGCTGGCTGCTCATCCCCGTTGACTGCATCGCCTGCCGGAGTCGCCGCCTTGCCAAGCTCCGTCGCCGCCGATGGCCTTCGCGTCAAGGAGCCGGAGTTCACGCCCCCTGCCCTGCATTGCACCTCTGCCATCCTCTGCTTCGCTGGTGGTCGAGCGAGACGACCGCTCGCATTGACTGCTCCCCCTCCCTCGTTCGATCCAACTAGCACCAAGGTGGCCCGGCCCAGCTCCAGCGCGTGGAAGGCCCAGCCAGATCCGGCCTGTCCAACCCGGCCTCCTTCAGCCTCTGCACCGACTGCGCCTGACCCAATGTGAGCATCCAGTTTCAGCCTGCCTGTGTTTTTTTCATGCTCTGCTAATTTGTATAATTATCCAGAGTTGGCAGTTTTATAGAATACCCCCTATTGTTCATGCATATCATATATCTCAAACGGTGCATCATATTAAAACACATTATATATGAAAATGCTTAAAATTGTGTCTAGTTTCATAATTTGAAACTTTCAACCATGTTTAGAATGTTTAAACTATTGTTTGATTAAATTTGCTTAAATAACTTGTTAAAATGATTTAATTCATAACTATTTATCCGTAGCTCCAAATTTAATAATCTTTATATGTAAATGGGGTAGAAAAATGCATAGTTTATCATGGTGACTTTGCTTTGCATGTTTAACAACTATAAAATATGGTTTAGGGAAGAAAAGTACCAAACCTTAAAATATTCACATGAGGATTTTTCGGACTTGTTTCTTGTTGTTCCGGCCTCATTTAAACTTGCCTAGATAGGTAGTTTTACTATGCTTCACCTCTTTCCATGTTTAACAACATTTAATATTGATGGGTACCTAAACGAGAGAGAACTAGATAATTGTTGTGGTGTTTCGTCAATGTGCAACTCGTTGCATATTGAGCTCCACTTAATTTGTAGTATTGTTTGTTGCACTTTGCCATGCCATGCCTCATTAAACCGGACATGCATCATACTTGTTTGCGCATCGTGCCATGCTTATGTGATGATTGTTTACTATGTTGCTGGCTTCTTTCCGAGTTGCCTCTCTCATTAGCTTCGGTTTCATTCTGGAGTTGTGAGGATTCGTTCGACTACGTCCGTTTGTCTTCTTCATGGACTCGTTCTTCTTCCTATAGGGATCTCAGGCAAGATGACCATACCCTCGAAATCACTTCTATCTTTGCTTGCTAGTTGTTCGCTCTATTGCTATGCCACGATACCTACCACTTGCAATATCATGCCTCCCATATTTCCATGTCAAGCCTCTAACCCACCTTTTCCTAGCAAACCGTTGTTTGGCTATGTTACCGCTTTTGCTCAGCTCCTCTTATAGTGTTGCTAGTTGAAGGTGAAGACAAAGTTTGTTCCATGTTGGAACATGGTTTTGTTGGGACATCAAAATATCACTTATTTAATTAATGCACCTATATACTTGGTAAAGGGTGGAAGGCTCGGCCTTATGCCTGGTGTTTTGTTCCACTCTTGCCGCCCTAGTTTCCGTCATACCGGTGTTATGTTCCTTGATTTTACATTCCTTACACTGTTGGGTTATAATGGGAACCCCTTGACAATTTGCTTTGAATAAAACTCCTCCAGCAAGGCCCAACCTTGGTTTTACCATTTTCCACCTAAGCCTTTTTCCCTCGGGTTTCCGGAGCCCGAGGGTCATCTTTATTTCAAACCCCCGGGCCAGTGCTCCTCTGAGTGTTGGTCCAAACTAGAGCACCGTGCAAGGCCATCCCTTGGCAACTTGGGTTACATTGGCTCCTATACGCTTAGCTTATCCAATGTGCCCTGAGAATGAGATATGTGCAGCTCCTATCGAGATTTGTCGGCACAACGGGTGGTCTTGCTAGTCTTGTTTTACCTTTGTCGAGATGTCTTGTAACCGGGATTCCGAGTCTGACCAGGTCGTCCTAGGAGAAGCAATATCCTTCGTTGACCGTGAGAGCTTGTGATGGGCTAAGTTGGGACACCCCTGCAGGGTTTTGATCTTTCAAAAGCCGTGCCCGCGGTTATGGGCAGATGGGAATTTGTTAATATCCGGTTGTAGATAGCTTGAAACTTAACTTAACTAAAATGGATCAACCGCGTGTGTAGCCGTGATGGTCTCTTTTCGGCGGAGTCCGGGAAGAGAACACGGTCTCGTGTTATGCTTGTAAGTAGTTTTCAGGATTACTTCTTGATCTTTGTTGCTTCTCGACCGTGCTTTGCCTTCTCTTCTCGCTCTCATTTGTGTAAGTTGGCCACCATATATGCTAGTGCTTGCTATAGCTCCACCTCACTACATTTTCCCTACCCATAAGCTTGAATAGTCTTGATCTCGCAGGTGTGAGATTGCTGAGTCCTCGTGACTCACAGATTACTTCCAAAACCAGTTGCAGGTGCCATTGTTACCAGTGCAGATGACGCAGCTAAGTTCAAGTGGGAGCTCGATGAAGATCGTGTTTGTTGTGTTGTTTCATTTCCAGTTGATCAGTAGTGGAGCCCAGTCGGGGCGATCGAGGATCTTATGCATTTGGGGTTGTCTTTATTTTGGTTCCGTAGTCGGACCTTGATTGTATTCTGGATGATGTAATGCTATATTTATGTATTGTGTGAAGTGGCGATTGTAACCCAACTCTGTACCTCTTTCTTATTCAGTACATGGGATGTGTAAAGATTACCCCTCTTGCGACATGCCTACAATACGGTTATGCCTCTAAGTCGTGCTCCGACATGTGGGAGATATAGCCGCATCATGGGTGTTACAGGTGACAACCTCTTCGACGCACTGGTGCCCCTGCGATTGCCCGTCGTCGTGTCGGAGAATGTCCACCTCGTGGTCGCGCTCGCCGCGCAGCGCCTGGCGCAGCAAGACACCGTTGACATAATCACCCACGTCTACGTGCAAATCGTCCACAAGGACTACTACGTGCCAGAGGAGGACAATAGGTCACTGGCCATCTTGACCCGCAGGGAAACCTTGGACGGTATTGTTCAGAAGCACGTTGAGCTCGCCGCCAACGTGGTTGCTCCTCACACGTCGGTTGGTGACCCGGCGCACTAGGGCGTGAGGATGTCATTGATGGATCCGTATGTATCTTTACCTTTCTGTCAAATCCATGTGGTAGTATATGGTACTACTAGTAATTATCTTACCTTTTGAATCAACTTCATAATTTTCATACGTACTCCATGCATGAACCGCGCCAGAACCAAACTTCTCATTACTCTAGGGAAATCGTTATTTCTATGTATCGGTCGCACCATGGAGTAGAACCAAAATTTACAAGTTACAAGTTCAAAAGGAAAACCCTGCCGTGTTCGCGTACGTCGCACCCCCACACGGTTGGTCCGGCACGCCGCTCAAGGGGGAATGTGTGTTGTGTTGCATTTTCACTTACAAGTGGGACCGCAGTTGAGCAAACCGACTATCGGCAAACCCCCATCCCTCCCACCGCGCGATGGCTGAGAAAACAGGAGGGAGAAAAGATGGATGTAGCACGCAAGAAAATTGGTGTCGGATGGGACTCGTGTGGGTGGCGTGTGCCATACTGGTAGACGTGAATGCTAGTTATGGCCCATGCCACCCCACTATATCGAGCATATATCGAGGTTCTGGTTACGTAGAACAAATTTCTTGGAGTCCGTGCTCAGCCCTCCTCTATCTCTCTTCTCAGCCAGCTAGCAGACGCGCGGAGCCCATCATCTGTTTGCTCATATGTAGTGCCACATGTCAGTGAAAACGCAAGAGGACCCACTGAACCTGCACATCTTTCACCTCAACACGTTGGTGATGAAAAACAAATCCAATAAAGATCTTTGGTGGCCGCTTTTGGAGTTACTCAAGAGTAGTAAGATTCTATTTATAGTTTAACCCAAGATGCACATCACGTGGCTTCAACTACCACTCCATTTTCTTGCATTACATGACCTGGATACTGGATGTCCCACGTGTCGGCAACAGGAGGAAGAACTCGACCAAATCTTCTCCACATTTAGACCGAAGGAGTAGGAAACACGGCAAGCCCTGTGCCTACATCATACTGATACGTACAGGCCCACCTCACGCAGTCACGCTATCACCATATTTCTCGGCCTCCATGCGACACCTAGCTCTAGTTGATCTAACTAGAACTAACTATTGGTTGGCTCTATGTGATGTGGCAACTTCATACTACTACGGATGCGGGCTATAGAACTACGGCACTAACACTCCAAGAAGTGAGTCGAAAACCATTTATAAATTGAGTTTATGACATGCATATGCAAATGTACCATTCATTACATACAACAAGTCATCAACACACAACGACAACAAGGATACATGTTGGATTATAGATTAGTTCCAACAAAACATTCTAGTAAATACTAAAGTTTTCATCACACAACAAGTAACAAGCAATGAAATGAACTTCAGCTCAACCACTCCTGGGCGTTGGAAATGCTTGCTTTCAACCAGAAGAGTTTCTCTGGGAAGGGCCAGCTACTGTCAATCTCGAGACCAACACAAGACTGATCATCCAGGCTGAAGCGGCCTATTTCATAACCCATATTGTGATAGCCACGGTAGGGAAGCATAGAAATGCCTGAGGTATAGATACAATTGCTTCTCATAAATGGTAGTAACATTGTGTCAACAGAAGCTGGATCGCCCTTCACCACGATTGGATAGTTTTGTCCAAGGAAGAGCGAGTTTCCTCCAAGAGTATCAATACTAAACCAGGGAGAAGGTGTTGGCGCTAGCACAGTAGTATCCATCCCGAATACCCTGCAACGTATGTTGGAATAGGTCCGGAGAGTGCGACCATGGGAGACAACACCTGCTTCCTTAGTTACATCAGCGGTGCCCTGTATACAGACAAGAAGAGGTAATCCATCGGAATAAGTTGTCAGGCGCCACTGAGTACTCCTATATGGGTCCTCATGCTCGTGATCATCAGCATCGTCATCTCCCCCTTGGTTATAAAATTTTTCGAGTATAGGTGGTGGAATGTTCACAGGACCTTGGAAACACAAGAAGGTTAATTAGTAAAGGGAAACAAACTAACCCGCATGCATGTGGATGAAACAATTATAATTATGGTGGAAGACAAATGTACCAAAAGCATAAGGATTCCATACAAAAACACTGCCACGAGTGGTGGCAGCAAACACAAGACCCTCGTATTGAATTGCATCACAGTACTCATCTGTGTATAGAAACTGATTTTTGAGCAATATCCATCAGGTCGAACCTTGAAGGACGGCAACAAGCCTGTCGAAGATAGCGACAACACAGTCATTCCTATAACCCCAAGAGCGATTGGGAAATCGACAAATTGCTATCTTCTGTAGATGATAGTCACCATGATCGTAGTTGAATGTACGTAGAATACCAGTGTGCTCAACCTCTGGGCAGTCTGAGATTTTTGGAAGTGGAACCCGGTGACGAGTGTACACATTCACAAGTTCCCACTCGCAGTTGTACCCAATATAAACAACCCAATCTCCATTTGTGCATGCCAAGGCCTTACCCTCAAGCGATGGCATATTAACATCACATGTATCATTATCAAGCAGCACAACTTGCAGAAGGTGAGGCCTCAGTCGTCCGCGCGCTAGTGAGCAGGGTCACGGTGAAGAAGATAGGGGAGATCAAGCCGCTCCTGGACCTTGGGTTCCTTATAATGATGTTATTAGTTGAGTCGAGAATGGTCTTGAACGAACCTGCCATGTTAGCCGAGGTGATGACGTCGCACTGATCAATGAGTTCCTCCACCACATCATCATTCAGATCAGGGCAAGAATAACGGGGTCGTTTCTGGTCTGTTCCCTCCATGGAGATGACGATCAAACAATGGCAGAGGGAAGGGTGAAGGCAAATGGAGGAGGGAGGAAGAGCGTGCGACATCAGTTCCAAATCGAGAGGGAAAGGCGAAGAGTCGGTGGACGGTTGCCACAGTACACGAAGAGGCGCCCCGGCCTACATAGACGTCCGTTCGGAAATTGTAAAAAAGGACTCGCCGTCCTTTCACTAACATGTTGGAATGGGGCCACATGTCAACGAAGAGGCTAGTGGGGAGCGGCGGTTGTCACAAAGGTCACACACTGACGACAAGGCCGTCCTGTCAGACCTAGCGCCCGCGCGGGATTGCTTCTATCCCCTACACGAGCGAAGCCACAAAGTTCCGTTTGGGGTCGAGAGTTGGAGTTGGCCTTACAAGTGGGACCGCAGTTGAGGAAATCGACTATCGGCAAACCCCCACCTCGCCTGCCGCGCGATGACTGAGTTAGAGAAGCGACGAGGTTGAAGAGATAGTTGTAGCACGGACTCCAAGAAATATGGTGTCAGATGGAAGTCGTGCTGGTGGCGTGTGTCGTACACCTGGACGTGAATGCTTGTTCTGGCCCATGCCACCTTGGTGTACTACTCCACCTCACATTAACATATGGCCCACCTCACACTGTGGCCAAATTTCCTGGAGTCTGTGCTAGGTTAAAAAGTGTTCTTTGTGAGGGTGGGTGGCTGGTCTCAGGTTTAAAACTTGGTGTATTACGTATACATAGACGTAGAGATAGTCCAGCAGTTTTGAAAGTTTGAACCCAAACATCAGAATGCAATTTCTACTGGACTCATCCGAGGACCTAGGATGATGGGACTCACAGCTACAGTAAAAACACCCGCCCGGTGCGCGAAGCATGTGAAGCTAGTACAAATATTAGTAGTACTATTGTTGATTGGACTCATCTGATAACCTGTTGCAATGCACGTACAATTATGTATTCGGAAAATATATTTTTTCCTCATCGCAGCACCCACTCAGAGAAGCAACTCGAAAGTCATTCATAAATTTAGTAAGTCTATCACAGGCATATCATTTTATTACATACAATAGGTCATGAACCCACAACGACAACAACGATACATTCTAGTAAATACTAAAGTTCTCATCACACAACAAAATAGAAGCAATGAAATGAACTTCGGCTCAACCAATCCTCGACGTTGGAAATGCTTACTTTGAACCAGAAGTGATTCTCTAGGAAGGGCCAGCCACTGTCAGTCTCAAGACCAACGCAGGACTGATCATCCAGGTTGAAGCGGGCTATGTCAGGACCCATAGTGCGATGGTAGGGAAGCATAGCAATGACCGAGGTATAGATATAGTTGCTTCTCATAAATGATAGTAACGTTGTGTCAACAACAGCTGGATTGCCATTCACCATGATTGGATAGTTTTGTCCAAGGAAGAGCGAGTTTCCTCCAAGACTTTCAATACTGAACCAGGGAGAAGGTGTTGGCGCTAGTATACTAGTATCCATCCCGAATACCCTGCAATGGATGTTGGAATAGGTCCGAAGAGTGCGACCATGCGAGACAACACTTGCTTCCTTAGTAACATCAGCAGTGTCATGTATACAGACAAGAAGAGGTGATCTATCGGAATAAGTTGCCAGGTGCCACTAAGTATATGGGTCCTGCTCGTCCTCATGCTCATGATCATCAGCATCTTCATCTCCCCCTTGGTTATAAAAAATTTCAAGTATAGGTGGTGGAATGTTCACAGGACCTTGGAAACACAAGAAGGTTAATTAATTAGTAAAGGGAAACTAGCTAACCCGCATGCAAGAAAGCATGATGATTCCATGCAAACACAAGACCCTCTTATTGAATTGCATCACAGTACTCATCCATGTACAGAAATTGATTTTTCAGCAATATCCATCGAGGCATGGAAGTAAGGAAGGTAACAAGCTTGTCAAAGATAGCAACAACTTCATAGTTCGTGTAATCCCAAGAGTGGTTGGGAACTTGACAAATTGCTATCTTCCGTACACGACAGTTACCGTGATCGTGTTTGAACTCACGTAGATCATCTGTGTGCTCAACCTCTAGGCAGTCTGAGATTTTTGGAAGTGGAACCCGGTGACAAGTGTACACATTCACAAGTTCCCACTCAAAGTTGTACCCAATATAAACAACACAATCTTCATTTGCGCCTACCCAAGACTTGCCCTCAAGCGATGCATCTTAACATCACACGTATCATTATCAAGCGGCATCAACTTGCACAAGGCGAGGCTTCCGTCGTCCCCGCGCCAGTGAGCAGGGTCACGGTGAAGAAGATAGTGGAGATCAAACCGCTCCTGGACCCCTGGGTTCCTTGTAATGATGTTATTAGTTAAGTCGAGAATGGTCTTGAACGAACCTGCCATGCTAGCCGAGGTGATGACGTTGCATGGATCAATGAGTTTCTCCACCGCGTCATCATTCAGATAGGGGCAAGAATAACAGGGTCGTTTCCGGTCTGTTCCTCCATGGAGAAGACGATCGAACAATGGTAGAAGGAAGGGTGAAGGCAAATGGAGGAGGGAGGAAGAGCATGCGACAGCAGTTCCAAATCGAGAGGGAAAGGTGAAGAGTCGGTAGACGATTTCCACGGTACATGAAGAAGCACCCCGGCCTACATAGACGTCCGTCTGGAAATTGTACAATAGGACTCGTTGTTGTCTCACTGACATGTTGGAATGGGACCACATGGAAGTTCAGTACTCTATATCTGGAGCGGACCTATTACTTTGCTCTGAATGTTGAACTTTCTGTTTGAACGTATGGAATGGGTTGTTATTTTTTTAAATGTGTTGTATTTGTCTACCACGGGTTTAGAAGCTGACTTGTGGGCCTACCAGGTTGACGCATACACAATCAGGAGATGATTGTACGTGGAGAGGATGACAGCAGAGACCCACCAAGGTCATGGCAGTACGCAACCAAGTGCCTCCTTATTTCAAGCCAATAAAAAATGGCTCCTTCTAATGGATTTCTGACATTTGGGTCCCATGCCATTGTCAACGTAGTCAATAAACGAGAGAATTGCACAACAAGCGACTAACACCAGGGACCCAGCAGCTCACCCAATTATTTTTGTTTTGGGTTAATTTGATAAATGCCACTCCAAATCTGGTGATTTCGAGAAATGCCACTGCAATTTCCAAACTTTGAGAAATGCCATTTCATGCCATTTCCAATGGCATTTTTCGAAGTCCAGAGTGGCGTTTTTCAAAGTTTGCAAAAATTGCAGTGGCATTTTTTAAAGTTTGGAAATTGTAGTGGCATTTTTATGAATCGCCATAATTGGAGTGGCATTTATCTAATTTGTTTTTGAGACGGAAGTGGGGTGTCAACTGGGTTGTGCGGGGCACTCTGGCCTGTCTAGACAGCCTATTCTTTTATGTTTACCTTAGACGAGCCCAATAGTTGTTTTCTTTCTTTCTGAAAATGGCTAGCCCAGTTTTTTTGTGATTTGTCAAGTAAGTCACTTTGTCAGGCCTGTTGGGCTGCAAATCTTTCAAGACGAGGAGAGCTTCATTCGGCTGGCCGATAAAATGGCCTATCAGCAATGAGAAATGGGTTGTACATTTTTAAAACACATCAAACAAGCAATTAGTTTCAAAAAATCATTTTGAGATTTTAAATTGCATTGATTTTTATGCATGGACAATTTGTTGGATTTTATATTTATATACATTTATTTCTAAAGTCAGTTTGAATGTGACTCGAAATTTCGGGATTAAAAATAGTTCAGACCGCACCGAAATATGCAAAAATTCGTATAATTTTTTAACCGTGGCCACAATATGGGCTGTAATGCTAAAAAGAATATGGGCTCCAAAAAACCCTTAAAATTAGCAAATGAGCTGTAAATTATTAGAAATAATGGCAGATGGGTTGTATGTTGTTTCCCACAGATTTGAGGCTTGCCTAAAAAAAGGTTGACGCACAAGCAGTGACTGTTGGATGTCCATCCAACGGCCGTCGTACTTCTTCAATCTCTGCTCTTCCTGCTCCAGCCGCTCAAACAAGAGCCGGCGGGACTGCCTGCTCCCTCCTCCCGCGGACGGCTGTGCTGCCGCGCAGGCCTCACCGCCCCACCATACTCCCATCGCTGGCCTAGCCATCCCTTTACTCACCACACCTGTTGTTATTCTCTGGCGATGGCAGACGAACTAGTAAACCCTCGTACTCCCCTCCGCATGGGAAACAACTGCCGAGTCTTCCCTGGCTCTGTGTCATTCCCTTCGCCTCATCGTCGTCCACCGTCCTCGTGCTCTCGATGCGGCGTGGTCAACGTTGTCAACGACCGACATGCATCTGAAGTGGACTGTACGCGGAGAGGCCGACAGCTGGGTCCAAGGCCGCACGCAAGGAAATGCCTCCTTATTACGCGCAAAATAATGATTCCTCCACTTGACATCTGGGACCCACCGTAAGGACCTCTGTACTTCATGAAAAAAATGTTCCCATCGCTGACAGCTCAGACCCACCAGCTATATCTTCGCACGCAAGGAAGTGCCTCCTTATTACGCATAAAAAAAATGAATACTCCCCTGCTAGCTGGGACCCAGCATAATGGGAGGTTGACTTGTGGGCCTACTAAGTTGATGGGGACGGAGGGCTTTGTCAACTTAGTCAATATGAACGATTCTAGCTCTAGTGACCGTACGATGTCCATCCAACGGCCGTAGTGCTCCTTCAACCTCTGGTCTTCTTGCTCCAGCCGCCCAAAGCAGCGCGGTCATGCCGCGTGCTCCTGCCTCCCGTGGCCGACTGTGATGCCGCGGAGGCCTAACCGGCCCCTACTACTCCCACTGTTGGCCTAACCATCCCTCTACTCACCCACACCCCCTGTTATTCTGCGGCGACGGCAGCCTCACACCGTAGCTGAACCAGTGAACCCTCGTACTCCCTCGTACTCCTCTCCGCATGGGCAACCACTGTCGCGTCTTCCCCGGCTCCATGTCGTCCCCTTCCTAGGCCTCCCTGTCATCCACCGCCCTGGTGCTCTCGGCGCGGCGTGGTCAAGGAACGACTTCCATCAGAAGAGTATTGTACGTGGAGAGGCTGACAGCTGGGTCCATGGCCGCAGCAAGGAAGTGTCTCCTTATTACGCGAAAAATAATGATTCCTCCACCTGACAGCAGGGACCCACCGGACGGGCAACCGTATTTCGTGAAAAAAAATGTTTCCCCTCTGACTGCTGGGACCCACCAGCTACATCTTCGCATGGAAGGAAGTGCCTGACAGTCGGGACCCATCTGGTCAAAGCGTACGTATCATTGTCATTCTAGTCGTAATGTGTACATACATACTGGTCGATGTAGAGGCGCGCACGTGTCATAGTAGAGGCGCGCACGTGTCATAGTAGGGGCCCTCACGTAGCATGTACATGTACGTACAGCGGCCAGGGTGCAAGAAAGAAAATACAGCCACGTACGTACATACGGGCGGGGTCTCGAATGCCTACTCGCGCATACATACGGCCAGGGCTCGTGTACATGGCTGGGTCAGAACGGAGAAGCTACGCCGTCGTCGTGATCATGGGGAGGCAACCGGCTGGGTCAGAACGGAATGCGTCGTCGTGTTCATCGGGAGCCAACCGGCTTGGATGGAACAGCCGATGGAAACGAGGCCTAGCGTACCACAGAACAGAAGAAACGACCTTGTGTTTGACCAGCCACGGTCGAAACAGGATCCTGTTCATCGGGAGGGGTCTGGCATACCGAAAAACGGAGGAAACGAACCTCCTATGGTCGAAACGGGGTCCTGTCGATCAGGAGGGGTGTGGCATACCGCAAAACGGAGGAAACAGACTTGTGTTGGAGCGCTACGGTCGAAATGGAGGTCATGTTCATCGGGAGGGGTGTGGCGTACCGCAAAACAGGACTCCACGGGATACTGTTCATCTCCACCGTCGACCTCCTCCAGCCTCCACGGGTTCATGTTCATCCACCGTCGACGTCCTCCAGCCTCCACCTACGACTATTCATCCACGGGCTCCTATTCATCCAGCATCCACCGCGCGCTCCTCCACAGGCTACTGTACAACCAACCCTCTCCATGGGGTCCTGTTTAACCACCCCTCCATGGGCTACTGTTCATCCGGCCCTCCACCGGCTACTGTTCAACTAGCCCTCCACCGGCTACTGTTCATCCATCCCTCCACGGGGTCCTGTTCTTCCAGCCCTCCACGGGGTCCTGTTCATCCACCGGCTCGATCGATCGGGGTATTGTTCATCCAGCGGCAATGGCCTCTACTACCATGGTGTACTGTTCATCCAACCCCGCACCGGGAACTGTTCATCCAAACCCCCTCAACAACGCTCACTGTTCATCAAGGGAAGGAGGCAGAAGTGTTCGATCAGCTTCAGTTAGTAGCAGTAGCGAAGGAATCACTCGGGTTCAGTTAACAACAAGGGATCGATCGATCGCTCGGGTTCAGTAACACGTAGCCTGCACTGCAATCGCTCGGGTTTAGTTAGAGCCGAACGCCTCGCACACACGCGCGTACGTACGAGAGGAACACGCATCGCTCGGCCCCTGACCACCCACCGTAACCGGGAACTCCCCGATATTTTCCTCGCCCTCGCTTCTACCATGGTTTTTTCCGTCATGGACGGCCCAAAGAATGCCATGCAACTGCATCTCCGGCCCGCCCAGGACGAAAATCCCATTTTCTATCATGATCGTTTGAAATAGAAGTAGGACCCCACCACATCTATGATGATACCGGGTTTTGTCACAATTATCGTCATAGACATGTCATAAGTATCATAAAAAAATCGTCCGGCCCAAAATGTCATTGATGTGTCTTTTTTGTAGTGTAGGAGTTTGCCCTGTCGCGTAGCTTGCTCGATAGCCAAGCATAGCGTCTCGCCTGTGCTAAGCCGAACTCCGCCACCCCCACCTCCATTGTTTGCTCCATCATATGTGCGTCACTCCCAGGAGCACGTAGATGAAAGCGGTTCTTCAAATCGGGCCCTGTAGCAAAAGTCTGATGCCCCCCGTCGTGGATTTGTCGCCGGCGTTTACACACTGGTGGTGATGACATGGCACCGTCATCAGGGCCTAATCACATTTTGTTTAATCACACCAGCCGCTGACATTAGGGCCCCACCAGCTAAATAACCTTGGGTTAATTTTAGATTAGGTTTAATTAGACCAAGCGGGACCCACGCATTAGAGTTGACTGTGCTGACATGACCATTGACTGGACCCACCTGTCTAAGACACTAAATGACCATGCTGATGCTGTAAAGCTTTTCTGGCATTTTCAATAAGTCCGGAAAATCCAGAAAATAGTTAAAACTTTGAAAAATCATAGAAAATAATCTATAACTCCAATGAAAATAATTTATATATGAAAAATGATCAGAAAAATACAGAGAATCTGTTTATGCCATGATGCATGTTCGAACAAGTTAACCTCACTGATTAGGACGATGATGATTACGACAATCTTTGAAATAACATTTCGAGTTGGAATTTGATCTTGTTTGAATTCCACTTCAATTAACTTGGCTAAATATTCCATTAGGTGAATTCAGTACCTTAATATGGCATATCATGCATTTGGTTATGAATTGCATTGAGTGTTGTTTCTCTTTGTTTTTTCCGGTGGTTGTCCCCTCTTGGTGGACGGTTGTTTCGACATTGAGATCAATGCCAGTGATGAAGAGCTATACTATCTTCGGAAGTGCCAGGCAAGCAAACCCCCTTTGAGCATTCTGATACAAACCCACTCTCTTGCTCCTGTTCTCTTTATTGTATTAGGACAACAACGATTCAACTGTTACTTTATATTGCGGTAGTTGAACCCATTCTCAGTGTGACTTGTCTTTGCCACAGTAAATAGTTGAAACCCACTAGCATGAGTAGGAGTTGTTTGAGCCTTGATGTGCCTACTCATTCATGCTTGTTGCTATGCCTTCTATGCTTATAGTTGTGTCAGGTCCGATTCATCTAGGATGGATTGGAATGGTGGCGAACATGTCCTACTATTGGGAGCTAAGTGTGTGAACACGATTTGGTAATGGTAGCAATGAGAGAATGAGAGGCCATGTAGGAGTACATGGTGGGTTGTCTCATTGGGACCGTCCTTAAGAACTGAGTTCTGTGTTTGTGATCCTAGACAGTTACTACCACACATTGGGTTCCGGTAACTCGACCCTCTCGGCTTATTAATCGCCTCGATCTCTATCCAGGAGTTGCAACTAGTTTCTGGTGTTTGTAGGTTGTGTTAGTAATCTACCAAGTGGCACCCGGCACATGTGGGCTTGGGACATAATAGACACCGTGGCCCGGTGTACCAAGTTTCACCCGGATGGTGGACTTGGGAACCCTGCACACATTGTTTGGGGTCGTAGTGGAAACCTCGGCTGGACTTACTTGCAGATGGAACTCAAATAGGTGATAAACCTGGACTAGAGACTTGCGTGGTTAGTCAGGTCTTGGCCGACACCCTCGTTGGGCTTCCGCTTGAAGGTTTTTGAGTACATGTCGTGTAAACGGCGATAAGTGGTGAGAGCGTGTGTGAAGAAGTACACCCCTGGAGGGTTAATGATCTATTCGAATAGCCGCGTCCGTGGATATGGACTACTTGGAAAGCCTACATTGTTCATAGATAACTGGAAGTGGATACTCTAAAATGCGCAAGATAAGTGTGAGTGCTATGGATGGCCTTCTCGTAGGGAGACAGGAGCATATCCATAGTGGTGTATTGATATGATGAATATGTGGACTCGTGTGCACTTTCTCACCCCAAAGAAAATACTAGTAGACGTATAGTACATGATAGCCACTGAGTCAAAGCTGACTTGATGCAGTTAAACTCCACCACCCCTTTGTTGATACTGATGCATATGTAGCTAGTTCTGATGTAAGTCTTGTTGAGCACATTCATACTCATGTTTGCTTAATTTATATTTTTGCAGAGGAGACTTCAGACTCACTTTAGATTCCTGCGATGAGTTTGACGTTGACCGATTAGCTTCGGAATCCCAGACAGAGGTCTGGTTCCTATGGAGAGTCTTGTAGAGATAGTCAGGCTTTCCAGCCTTCTTTCTTTTCAGTTGTCTGTACTCAAACAGGTTTATGCTTCCATTGCTTGTATGACTTTGTATGTTGGGTCAGGAGACCCATGATTGTAATATCATAGTATATATGGCTCCTCGGAGCCTTTTAAATAAATGCTTGGGTCATAGAATTATGGTGTGATGCCATGTTGTATCTACACATATCGAGCATATTGTGTGTATGTTATTGGAATGCTTGGTATGTGTGGGATCCGACACCTGGTTGTTTATTTTTGATAGCCTTTCTTATGGGGAAATGCCTCCTAGTGCTTCCACTAAGCCATAATAGTTTGCTACTGGAATACCGGGATTGACCGATGTAACACCCTCGGTGCGACTATATCTCCCACGTGTCGAGGCACGACTTAGAGGCATAATCACATTGAAGGCATATGTCGCAAGTTAGGCAATCTTCACAACATACCATGTAATATAATTAATAAAAGGGGAGATAACATAGTTGGCTTACACTCGCCACGTCAATCAAGTACATAAATAACATACATCATCCAAACACTCATGGCCCGACTACGGCGCCAAAATGAAAGATAACCCAACATGCGACACGGTCCCGATCACCCCAACTGGGCACCACTACTGATCATCGGGAAAAGAAACATAGTATCGCTGAGAGTCCTCGTCGAACTCCCACTTGAGCTCAAGCGCGCCATATGGAGCTGTATCATCTGGCCCTGCATCTGGTGTAATAGTAATCTGTGAGCCACAGGGACTCAGCAATCTCACACCCTCGCGATCAAGACTATTTAAGCTTAACAGGTAAGGCAAGGTAAATATATGTGGAGCTGCAGCAAGCGACTAGCATATATGGTGGCTATCCTATTCGCAAAAGAGACCGAGAAGAGGAGGCAAAGCGCGAACGCATAACTAAAGGGGGCAATCCTGTGGCAAACATTACTCCAACACCGTGTCCACTTCCCAGACTCCGCCGAGAAGAGGCCATCACGGTAACTCACATAGTTGATTCATTTTAATTAAGTTAAGGTTTGAGTTATCTACAACCGGACATTAACAAATTCCCATCTGCCCATAACCGCTTGCACGGATTTCAAAAGTTCAAATCCCTGCAGGGGAGTCCCAACTTAGCCCATGACAAGCTCTCACAGTCAACGAAGGAATAGACCTCCTCCGGAGACGTTCCGATCAGACCCGGTACCTCGGTTCTTCAAGACACTTCGATAGGTTAAAACAAGACCAGCAACATCGCCCGAATGTGCCGACAAATCCCGATAGGAGCTGCACATATCTCGTTCTCAGGGCACACTCAGATAAGCAATCCGTACAACTAAAACCAGCCCTCGAGTTTCCCCGAAGTGACGCTGCAAGGGGCTCTAGGTTGGACCAACACTCAGAGGAGCACTGGCCCGGGGGGTTTAAATAAGGTGACCCTCGGGCTCCGGAAACCAAGGGGAAAAAGGGGCTAGGTGGCAAATGGTAAAACCAAGGTTGGGCATTGCTGGAAAAGCTTTAATCAAGACGAACTATCAAGGGGTTCCCATTATAACCCAACCGCGTAAGGAACGCAAAATCCGGGAACATAACACCGATATGACGGAAACTAGGGCGACAAGAGTGGAACAAAACACTAGCGAGAGGCCGAGCCTTCCACCCTTTACCAATTATATAGATGCATTAAGATAACATGGAAATATAATGATATCCCAACAAGTAAATAAATGTTCCAACAAGGAACGGTCTCCAATCTTCACTTGCAACTAGCAACGCTATAAGAGGGGCTGAGCAAAGCGGTAACATAGCCAATCAACGGTTTGCTAGGACAAAGGTGGGTTAGAGGTTGAACATGGCAATTTGGGAGGCTTGAAAGCAAGTGGTAGGCATCGTAGCATTGGCATAGAAAAAGAGCGAGCAAACTAGCATAGCAAAGATAGTAGTGATTTCGAGGGTATGATCATCTTGCCTGCAAAGTTGTCAGAGTTGACTAGATCCTCGAAAGAAAACTCAACGGGCTCCTCGTTAGCGAACTCGTCTCCCGGCTCTACCCAAACAAGACAAACAAGCAAACGGAACACAATCAACCACGTGCAAGGATCAAACAAGATGATGCAAACATGGTATGCTATGCGGGATGCAATGCGGGATGCATATGCAATATTTGAAAAAGAATGCATGAACCTGTCCTCAACTTGGAAAACCAAGTATGCCACTGGAAAGATGAGAAGAAATCACTTGAAAACGATATAAAGATCACCGGAATCGGAGTTACGGTTTGGAAATGGCAAGCGATTCAAATATGGCCACGATCTGCGATTTACAGCAAGTAGCCATCTAAATGCAATGAGATGAACATGCTACAGCACCCAAACATGGCATCAAAATACATGGCAGGGAAGCATTCAAGATGATTAACAAAAGTCTAGCACTGAGTTACGGCCAATTCATCCATTAAGAGGTTCAAACAAGCATGGCAAAAATGCATATGATAAACAGATCTCAGACTTAGTGAAATTAACACTTGTCTGGAATTTCAGATCAGGTAGCAATCTTCCGAGCAACAAACCTACATGCTACAGGACCTGAACATGACAAAGTAAAGCATGGCATGGAGATACTCAAAGAGCTTAACAAAAGTCCCTTAGTGACCTTGAGCCAAAAGGGATCACAAAATACATTTGCAAGCATGTGAACATAGCAAAAACATAATCAGTTTTCAGACTTAGTGAAAACTGGGACATGCTGAAAACAGATATCAAGTAGGCATGTTTACGAGCTCGATGCACTCACTACAGTGCAAGTCATGAAAATCTAAGCATACATCTGTCAAGAACACACAAAATGCAAGCTAGACATGGCAAGAACAATAGCATAGCATGTACGGATCAACTATAACATCATCGGCAAAATTGCAAACAAGTTGACAATCTGCCCAGATTCACAAAGTAGCAAAAGTAGAGCTCGATTTACTCAAGCTAGGGTACTCCATATATGCAAACAAAGACATGGATGGATAGAGCACTACAAGATTAAAAAAACCTCCTTAGTGATCATCCTCAAAATAGGCACGGATCACTAGGAAACAACATGAACCTATGGCATCATGAACTAAACAACTCAAGGACTTAGTGGAAAAGCTAAGTCCCTGAAAACAGAATTACCAAGTGCCTCACTTTGCAAGCTTGTGCTAGTCACCACACACATCACAAAAATACATGGGTTGCACCTCTGGAAAGATGACAAAACCCTTAACAAAACATATGTAGAGCATCAGGGCATATCATGCACACAATAATCATGGCAAAAATGACAAATGTGTAATATGGAGCAGCAGATCTGACAATTATCTCAAGTAGCCTCCTTCTAACAGCATTTCGGGCATCAAGATGAACTCAAATGAAAATGATGCAATGGAATGAAATGATGTACTCTCTGAGACGAACAATTTGATATGCTATATGCATGAATCGGAGCTACGGATGCGGAGATATAACATGATGAATATGAGCACTTGAACTGTAGACTTAGGAAAAATTGAGAGGTCAACCCCTAGGGTTCGTCCCAGATCTGGATCCGACGGGTCACTGTAGCGGTGCGGCCTTCGATGATCGCCGGAAAGCTTGAGGTCACCGGAAAACTTCGGAGAAGAGGTGGAGGACGCCGGAGAGGGGCCGGGTCGCCGGATCCGGGGCCGGCGGAGGAGGCGCGGACGGGTGGCGAGGTCGCCGGCGGAGGCGCGCGGTGGCCGGCGCGGCTCTCCCAGGCGCGGGGCGGCGATCAGGGCGCGGGGCGCTCAGGGCCCAGGGCGCCTCGGGCGGGCCCTCCGTGGGCCGCGGCGGGCCTCGGCGGCGCCGGTGGAGAGAGAGGGAGGCGGGGACAGGTGGCGGATCCCGGTTAGCCGGGCGCGGCGGCGCGGGGCGTGTCCGGCGGGAGCGGACACGTCCGGCGGCAGAAGAGATGAAAAATTAGGGTTAGGGTGGATTTGGATCTGAAATTTCATGGAGGGATCTATTTATAGAGGTATAGGGAGCTAGGAAGCTCCAAATGAGGTGCGGTTTTCGGCCAAGCGATCGTGATCAAACGCTCTAGATGATGGAGTAGGTTTAGGTGGGTTTTGGGCCAAATTGGAGGGGTGTTGGGCTGCAACACACACGAGGCCTTCTCGGTCCCTCGGTTAACCGTTGGAGCATCAAACGAAGTTCAAATGGTACGAAACTTGACAGGCGGTCTACCGGTAGTAAACCAAGGCCGCCTAGCAAGTCTTGGTCTAATCCGGAAATGTTTAATCCCCACATACGAAAGAAAGCTAGAAATGACCACAGGAGGAGAACGAAGCGCCGGAATGCAAAACGGACAACGGGGAAAATGCTCGAATGCAAGAGATGAACACGTATGCAAATGCAATGCACATGATGACATGATATGAGATGCATGACAACGATAACAACACCCGGGGACAAAGACCCGAACCCGAGAAAATAAAATAACTTAATGCCGGAAACAGCAATAGTTGGAATACATATTGGGTAAATCATATCCGGGGTGTTACAACACTCCACCACTACGAAAGGATCTCGTCCCGAGATCTAGGACTGAAAGAACGCCGGGTACTCAGAACGGAGGTGATCCTCGCGTTCCCAGGTAGCTTCACGATCGGAATGGTGTGACCACTTGACTTTGAGGAACTTGATCGACTTGTTGCGAGTCTTGCATTCAGTCTCTTCAAGGATAGCAACTGGGTGCTCACGATAGGAGAGATCTTCTTGGAGCTCAATGTCCTCGAAGTTGACGGTGCGGTCAGGAGTCTTGAAGCACTTTCGGAGCTGAGAGACATGGAACACATCATGAACATTTGAAAAGTTTGAAGGAAGCTCGAGTTGATAGGTGCGGTCGCCTCTCTTGCTGACAATCTTGAAAGGTCCCACGTATCTGGGGGCAAGCTTCCCTTTGATACCGAAGCGATGAGTACCTTTCATAGGAGAGATGCGGAAGTAAACATGATCTCCGATCTCGAAATCCAAATCACGGTGCTTACTATCATAGTAGCTCTTCTGACGGGATTGGGCTGCTTTGAGGTTATCTCCAATGACTTTGCACATTTCCTCTGCCTCTGTGATTAAGTCATTGCCCAAAAGCTGACATTCACCGGTTTCAGACCAGTTGAGAGGGGTACGGCACTTCCTGCCATACAGAATTTCAAATGGGGCCTTGCCCGAACTTGCTTGAAAACTGTTGTTGTAGGAGAATTCAGCATAAGGAATACAATCCTCCCACTTCATGCCGAAGGAGATCACACAAGCCCTGAGCATATCTTCAAGAATCTGGTTGACACGCTCAACTTGACCGCTAGTTTGAGGATGGAAAGATGTGCTGAAGCGGATGTTGGTGCCCATGGCCTTCTGAAAAGAATCCCAAAACTTGGAGGTAAAGATGCTGCCACGGTCTGAAGAGATTACTTGAGGAATACCGTGCAGAGAGACAATTCGAGAGGTATAGAGTTCCGCCAATTGAGCTGAAGTGATTGACTCTTTGATTGGCAGAAAATGAGCCACTTTAATGAGTTTGTCAATGACAATGAATATAGCATCATTGCCACACTTGGACTTTGGAAACCCAGTCACGAAGTCCATCTCAATGTGGTCGAACTTCCATTCTGGAATGGCAAGAGGTTGGAGGAGACCCGCTGGCCTTTGGTGTTCTGCCTTCACTCTTCTGCAGACATCACATTCATTCACGAACTGAGCAATCTCGCGCTTCATTCGAGTCCACCAATAAGCCTGCTTGAGGTCCTGATACATCTTCGTGCTCCCAGGGTGGATGGAGAGGAGAGAATTGTGAGCCTCGTTCATGATCACCTTACGAAGTTCACCTTTGGGCACAACAATACGATCCTCGAAGAAGAGAGTGTCCTTGTCATCAAGGCGGTAGCACTTGTACTTGGGTTGACTCTTGGCAATCCCAATCTTCACCTTTTTCACCATAGCATCAAGAAGCTGGGCTTGGCGAATCTGGTCTTCCAAGGTAGGAGAGACTTGAAGGTGGGCGAGGAAACCTTGAGGAACAACTTGCAGATTAAGTTTGCGGAAAGCTTCACAAAGCTTGGGTTGATAAGGCTTGAGAATCAGACTGCAATAAGCCTTCCTGCTCAATGCGCCAGCAATCACATTGGCCTTGCCTGGAGTATACTCGATACTCGGATTATACTCTTGAATCATTTCGACCCATCGAGTCTGCCTGAGGTTGAGATTAGGCTGAGTGAAGATGTACTTGAGACTCTTGTGATCAGTGAAAATGTCCACTTTTCTTCCCAATAAGAGATGTCTCCAAGTCAAAAGAGCATGCACAACTGCCGCCAACTCGAGATCATGAGTGGGGTAGTTCTTCTCATTAGGCTTCAACTGGCGAGAGGTATAAGCAACAACTTTCTTCTCTTGCATCAATACTGCACCGAGACCTTGGAGAGAGGCATCACAAAAGACCTCGTACGGCTTGGATTCATCAGGCGGAGTCAGAACTGGAGCAGTGATCAATTTCTCTTTCAAAGTGTTGAAAGCAATGTCACACTCCGGAGACCAAACGTACTTGACATGCTTCTGGAGAAGATTTGAGAGAGGCTTCGCGGTCTTAGAAAAGTTTTCAACGAATCTTCGACAGTAGCTTGCGAGACCGAGGAAGCTACGGAGTTGCTTCACATTCTGAGGAGGTTCCCAATTCACAATTGCAGACACCTTCTCAGGATTCACGGTAATGCCCTTGGCAGAGATGATATGACCAAGATAAAGAACCTCATCGAGCCAAAATTCGCACTTGGAGAACTTGGCATAGAACTGGTGTTCCCTCAGCTTATCGAGTACCAAACACAAGTGCTTGGCATGATCTTCCTTGTTCTTCGAGAAAACCAGAATGTTGTCGAGATAGACCAAAACGAAGTCATTGGTGTAGGCATTGAAGATGAAGTTCATCATACGAGAGAACATCGGAGGAGCGTTGACGAGGCCAAAAGACATGATAGTGTATTCATATGAACCATAGCTTGTCCTGAAAGCCGTCTTGGGAATATCTTGCTCACGGATTCGAATATGATGATAACCCATACGGAGATCAAGCTTGGAGAATACTTGGGCACCTTTGAGTTGTTCGAACAGCTCGTTGATATTGGGAAGTGGGTATTTGTTTTTGATGGTCTTGTTGTTCAATGGACGGTAATCAACACAAAGTCGGTCCGTTCCATCCTTCTTCTTCATAAAAAGAACACCACAACCCCATAGAGAAGAACTAGGCCAGATGAGACCCATTCTTTCTTGAACATCGAGTAGCTTCTTCAGCTCCTTCAACTCTTCAGGTCCGAGCTTGTAAGGATGCTTGCACACAGGTTCCGTGTCGGGCTCAAGATCAATAACGAATTCAACTGGCCGGTGCGGAGGCATTCCTGGAAGCTCTTCTGGAAAGACGTCTTGATATTCGCAAACGACTGGAATCTGCGAGATAGCATCCAGTTCACCCTTCTCATTGAGAGAAAATAGACGAATAGTATTATCCTGAGCGGCAAAGACAATTACATCCTCAGACGAATGAGTCAATTGAATCTGCCTGGCTGCACAATCAAGATGCGCCTTGTGCTTAGAAAGCCAATCCATTCCGAGAATAAGATCAATATCCGAGTTACCAAGAACCACCGGAGAAGAGAGAAACTTGTAATCGCCCAACGTGATAGTAACATCCGGGGCGATAGCGCTTGCATTCATGAATTTACCCGGAGAAACAACAGATAACTGTCTAGGCAAATCTTGTAAAGGCAACTCATGCTTAGAAACAAATGGTCTCGAGATGAAACAATGCGATGCACCCGTGTCAAAAAGAACTTTTGCAAGAATATCATTAACAGGAAGGTTACCCATGATGACATCTGACGAGTCCTCTGCCTGAGCTGCATTCATCAAATTGACCTTGGCGGACTTGGTGTTATGCTTGACCACAGCTGTACTTGCCGATCTGACAGGAGGAGGAGGAGGAAGACGCCTCTGGTTGAAACACTTGTTGGCATAGTGACCCTTCTTTTGGCACTTGTTGCACGTGACCTCTGAAAGCGGACGGTGGTACGGAGCACTCGATCTTGGAGCTTGAGATGAAGTCTTGTTCTAAAAGCCAGGGTTGGGTGGGTGGGAAGAACCACTGCCACCTTTGCTCTTCTGATACAGCTGACGGAACGGAGGAGGAGGAAGCCAATACTTCTGCTGCTTGGCCACTTGAGTAGAGGAAGAAGGAGTAGGGTCTCTAACTCGCTTCTTGGAAGCATCACACCTCAGTTGAGCGGCCTCTTGCTTCAGTGCCATGTTGTAGAACTCATCGTATCTCAAGGGCTCAAAGAGAACAAGAGCTAGCTGAATTTCTTCTCTGAGACCACCCCTGAACTGGTATATCATACTCTTCTCATCAGGTACGTCCTGCTTGGCAAAGCGGGCGAGCTTCTGGAACAACTTGTTGTAGTCATAGACAGACAAAGAGCCTTGCTTCAGGTTGCAGAATTCCTCACACTTGCTTTCAGTCACACTCTAAGGGATGTGATGAGCTCGGAAATCTTGACGGAATTCGTCCCAAGTGATCACACGTCCACCTCTGGAATCCTTGCACTGCTGGAACCACTCTGCAGCTTGATCTTTGAGTTGGAAGGAAGCGAACTTGACAAAGTCCTCAGGCCTGACGTTACTGCACTCGAAATGCTTGCACAGATCCACAAGCCAATCGTCAGCATCGGTTGCCTCAACACAATTGCTGAAAGTATTTGGCCCATTAGCAAGGAACTTGTTGAGTGTAGCAAAGTGATTCTGATTGTTGCCTTGGTTCCCTTGGTTGCCTTGATTGCGCTCTTGAAGAATTTGCATGATCAACTGCATGTTTGCATTGGTTGCGGCCATCACAGCTTGCCATGCCTCCGGAGGAGGTGGAGGTGGCGGCGGATCTTGATTCTGGTTCTGATTGGTGCTCTTAGCGGGAGCCATCCTGAAGAGGTTGACCACCGTTAGCACATAGACAGATAAAATGAAGCTGAAACCAATGGAATGAAAATTGCAACATATAGTCTTCACATCCGAACAAAAAGAACGAATGCACTCCTCTTGAAATGGTCACATATCCATAAATTGAGAAGCCACGTAGAATTAGGTAGAAGAAATAAATCAATAAGGTACAGATCAAGAATGAATAATCGGTAAGAAATCCCAATCTCAAACCAATATCCGTGGAAGAAGAACTAGAGCTACGAGAATTCCCACCTATGAAACTCCCGAACCTTTTCGGTTATGCAATCAGGTGTTGGGGATACAGGGGAAGCATAATATCTCACCCAAATCTAGCAAATCCTACATCCAGCTGTATCCATCCTTCAACACATAACCGAGAAAAACTTTAGAAACCATCTACCTCAACCTTCGAAAAGCATCTGTTATACAAGTTATGGCGATACTCCCGAACTCCCGCCCCAGTACTGGGTGGCGTCGAGGTTATCTCACCAATGAACTGCATAAAGGAGATTTTCGATGTCGACGTACTAAACTCAGGTATTCTAGAACTGCAACGATAAAATTATGACGACAACACCTCAGAGCTCAACTCCCCGGGACACTTCCACAAAACCCCTGACAGGAGGCACCAAGACAATGTTCTCATCATAAAACCATCGGAACGATTCCAAGATACCCGCATGATCCTAAAAAAATTTAGTGAAATTTGAGAAGAGAAGAGTCAAAACTCTACGTCAGGATGCCTTACCAGAGCGATGAGGAGACTGGGAAGTAAAAAGAATTCCTAAACTCTCCGATATATAATTCCTAAATGACTCAAAACATTTTTCTAGACACAACTCGGCCGCTAAAAACGATCAATCAGTGGGGGCTCCTAAGGTCGGGGAAGGTTCTGATTACCAACTTGTAACACCCTCGATGCGACTATATCTCCCATGTGTCGAGGCACGACTTAGAGGCATAATCGCATTGAAGGCATATGTCGCAAGTTAGGCAATCTTCACAACATCCCATGTAATATAATTAATAAAAGGGGAGATAACATAGTTGGCTTACACTCTCCACGTCAATCAAGTACATAAATAACATACATCATCCAAACACTCATGGCCCGACTACGGCGCCAAAATGAAAGATAACCCAACATGCGACATGGTCCCAATCACCCCAACTGGGCACCACTACTGATCATCAGGAAAAGAAACATAGTGTCACTGAGAGTCCTCGTCGAACTCCCACTTGAGCTCAAGCGCGCCATCTGGAGCTGTATCATCTGGCCCTGCATCTGGTGTAATAGTAATCTGTGAGCCACAAGGACTCAGCAATCTCGCACCCTCGCGATCAAGACTATTTAAGCTTAATAGGTAAGGCAAGGTAAATATATGTGGAGCTGCAGCAAGCGACTAGCATATATGGTGGCTATCCTATTCGCAAAAGAGAGCGAGAAGAGGAGGCAAAGCGCGAATGCATAACTAAAGGGGGCAATCCTGCGGCAAACATTACTCCAACACCGTGTCCACTTCCCAGACTCCGCCGAGAAGAGGCCATCATGGTAACTCACACAGTTGATTCATTTTAATTAAGTTAAGGTTTGAGTTATCTACAACCGGACATTAACAAATTCCCATCTGCCCATAACCGCGGGCACGGCTTTCGAAAGTTCAAATCCCTGCAGGGGAGTCCCAACTTAGCCCATGACAAGCTCTCACGGTCAACGAAGGAATAGACCTCCTCCCGAGACGTTCCGATCAGACTCGGTACCTCGGTTCTTCAAGACACTTTGACAGGTTAAAACAAGACCAGCAACACCGCCCGAATGTTCCGACAAATCCTGATAGGAGCTGCACATATCTTGTTCTCAGGGCACACTCAGATAAGCAATCCGTACAACTAAAACCAGCCCTCGAGTTTCCCCGAGGTGGCGCTGCAAGGGGCTCTAGGTTGGACCAACACTCAGAGGAGCACTGGCCCGGGGGTTTAAATAAGATGACCCTCGGGCTCCGGAAACCCAAGGGAAAAAGGGGCTAGGTGGCAAATGGTAAAACCAAGGTTGGGCATTGCTGGAAAAGCTTTAATCAAGACGAACTATCAAGGGGTTCCCATTATAACCCAACCGCGTAAGGAACGCAAAATCCGGGAACATAACACCGAAATGACGGAAACTAGGGCGGCAAGAGTGGAACAAAACACTAGGCGAGAGGCCGAGCCTTCCACCCTTTACCAAGTATATAGATGCATTAAGATAACATGGCAATATAATGATATCCCAACAAGTAAATAAATGTTCCAACAAGGAACGGTCTCCAATCTTCACCTGCAACTAACAACGCTATAAGAGGGGCTGAGCAAAGCGGTAACATAGCCAATCAACGGTTTGCTAGGAAAAAGGTGGGTTAGAGGTTGAACATGGAAATTTGGGAGGCTTGAAAGCAAGTGGTAGGCATCGTAGCATTGGCATAGCAAAAGAGCGAGCAAACTAGCATAGCAAAGATAGTAGTGATTTCGAGGGTATGATCATCTTACCTGCAAAGTTGTCAGAGTTGACTGGATCCTTGAAAGCAAACTCAACGGGCTCCTCGTTAGTGAACTCGTCTCTCGGCTCTACCCAAACAAGACAAACAAGCAAACGGAACACAATGAACCACGTGCAAGGATCAAACAAGATGATGCAAACATGGTATGCTATGCGGGATGCAATGCGGGATGCATATGCAAGATTTGACAAAGAATGCATGAACCTGGCCTCAACTTGGAAAACCAAGTGTGCCACTGGAATGATGAAATGAAATCGCTTGAAAACAATATAAAGATCACCGGAATCGGAGTTACGGTTTGGAAATGGCAAGCGATTCAAATATGGCCACGATCTGCGATTTACAGCAAGTAGCCATCTAAATGCAATGAGATGAACATGCTACAGCAGCCAAACATGGCATCAAAATACATGGCAGGGAAGCATTCAAGATGATTAACAAAATTCTAGCACTGAGCTACGGCCAATCCATCCATTAACAGGTTCAAACAAGCATGGCAAAAATGCATATGATAAACAGATCTCAGACTTAGTGAAATTAACACTTGTCTGGAATTTCAGATCAGGTAGCACTCTTCGGAGTAACAAAACTACATGCTACAGGACCTGAACATGACAAAGTAAAGCATGGCATAGAGCTACTCAAAGAGCTTAACAAAAGTCCCTTAGTGACCTTGAGCCAAAAGGGATCACAAAATACATTTGCAAGCATGTGAACATAGCAAAAACATAATCAGTTTTCAGACTTAGTGAAAACTGGGACATGCTGAAAACAGATATCAAGTAGGCATGTTTACGAGCTCGATGCACTCACTACAGTGCAAGTCATGAAAAGCTAAGCATACATCTTTCAAGAACACACAAAATGCAAGCTAGACATGGCAAGAACAATAGCATAGCATGCACGGATCAACTATAACATCATCGGCAAAATTGCAAACAAGTTGACAATCTGCCCAGATTCACAAAGTAGCAAAAGTAGAGCTCGATTGACTCAAGCTAGGGTACTCCATATATGCAAACAAAGACATGGATGGATAGAGCACTACAAGATTAACAAAACCTCCTTACTGATCATCCTCAAAAGAGGCACGGATCACTAGGAAACAACATGAACATATGGCATCATGAACTAAACAGCTCAAGGACTTAGTGGAAAAGCTAAGTCCCTGAAAATAGAATTACCAAGTGCCTCACTTTGCAAGCTTGTGCTAGTCACCACACACATCACAAAAATACATGGGTTGCACCTCTGGAAAGATGATAAAACCCTTAACAAAACATATGTAGAGCATCAGGGCATATCATGCAAACAATAATCATGGCAAAAATGACAAATGTCTAAGATGGAGCAGCAGATCTGACAATTATCTCAAGTAGCCTCCTTCTAACAGCATTTCGGGCATCAAGATGAACTCAAATGAAAATGATGCAATGGAATGAAATGATGTACTCTCTGAGACGAACAATTTGATATGCTATTTGCATAAATCGGAGCTACGGATGCGGAGATATAACATGATGAATATGAGCACTTGAACTGCAGACTTAGGAAAAATTGAGAGGCTAGGGTTCGTCCCAGATCTGGATCCGACGGGTCACTGTAGCGGTGCGGCCTTTGAGGATCGCCGGAAAGCTTGAGGTCGCTGGAGAACTTCGGGTAAGAGGTGGAGGACGCCGGAGAGGGGCCGGGTCGCCGGATCCGGGGCCGGCGGAGGAGGCGCGGACGGGTGGCGAGGTCACCGGCGGAGGCGCACGGTGGCCGGCGCGGGGCGGCGACCGGGGCGCGGGGCGCTTGGGGCCCAGGGCGCCTCGGGCGGGCCCTCCGTGGGCCGCGGCGGGCCTCGGCGGCGCCGGTGGAGAGAGAGGGAGGCGGGGACAGGTGGCGGATCCCGGTTGGCCGGGCGCGGCGGCGCGGGGCGTGTCCGGCGGGAGCGGACACGTCCGGCGGCGGAAGAGACGAAAAATTAGGGTTAGGGTGGATTTGGATCCAAAATTTCGTGGAGGGATCTATTTATAGAGGTATAGGGAGCTAGGAAGCTCCAAATGAGGTGCGGTTTTCGGCCACGCGATCGTGATCGAACGCACTAGATGATGGAGCAGGTTTAGGTGCGTTTTGGGCCAAATTAGAGGGGTGTTGGGCTGCAACACACACGAGGCCTTCTCGGTCCCTCGGTTAACCGTTGGAGTATCAAACGAAGTCCAAATGGTACAAAACTTGACAGGCGGTCTACCGGTAGTAAACCAAGGCTGCTTCGCAAGTCTCGGTCCAATCCAGAAATGTTTAATCCCCACATACGAAAGAAAGCTAGAAATGACCACCGGAGGAGAACGAAGCGCCGGAATGCAAAACGGACAACGGGGAAAATGCTCGAATGCAAGAGATGAACACGTATGCAAATGCAATGCACATGATGACATGATATGAGATGCATGACAACGATAACAACACCCGGGGACAAAGACCCGAACCCGAGAAAATAAAATAACTTAACGCCGGAAACGGCAATAGTTGGAATACATATTGGGTAAATCATATCCGGGGTGTTACAACCGACATGTGTCCTTCTTTGCTCATGTGTCTGTCCCTATGGGGAAATGTCACGTGGTGTTTACTGGAGTCATTTGTGGCCTCGCTACGACTCGGTTACACCCGCTGCTGACTGACACGTGTAATGTTGGGTCATGTATGTCTGTACCTGTAAGTTTGTGCCACCTTGGTCTACGACTAGTCATGTCAGCCCGGATCCTCTCTCATATGGATGCTAGCGACACAAGTATATATGTGAGCCAAAATGTGCAAACGGTCCTAACCAAGGTAAGGCTGCAGTCGTGGGAATACCATGCGTGGGGCCGAAAGTGATATGATGTGTTACATTCTAGATCGGTATGATTTAAGATCGGGTATTGACAGCTAATTAGATAAGATGACTTCCATCAACCTTCGAACTAAATGCAACCACACATTCCTCTTTCCCCAATTGCATGAACCAGATGTTTAGGGGAACCGCCCCTAATATTGCACTCACGCATGCCTCCTTGTTATACAATATTATAAAGCGTTGGTACCGTAAGGCTAGATGCATATCTCCTGAATATTCTCTCAAAACCGAGTGGTACCCCATCTTCAATAATAAACTCTCCCCTATTAAACCGAGCGGTACCCTATCTTGTTCTACCATCTCGCGTCGGCTGCACCCAAACACCATAAGCCCCTTTGTTTCCGCATGGTGTAGCAATGACTACGTATGGATCCAACCAGACTCCCTGTAGATGACTTGCAATTTTTTTTGAATCTTTGTTCTGTTAAACACATAATTGTTCCTATAGTTTCAACTGCCCTAAAGTAGTACACACACTCCCACATGGATTTGCGCCGCCATATTAAGCTAGCTCCACCCCGCCTAATCAGTTACCAAACAAATTTGATATGCTACTAGATGGATCGGAGGTACATTCAACGATAGATGTACCACTCGTCACATAAGCTTGTCAAGTGTGTGCATTTGAACAAATAAGTGCTGAATCATTAACTCACGGTCACAAAAATAACACAGTTTAGTTTCTTTTTACCTATGTTTTGCCAAATTGTCCTTGGTGAGGATCACACCCTTACACAAACCACATAAAAATCTTAACCTTTAGCAAAACTTTGATTTTCTAGATATGAAGTGACTAGAGTACGGATCTTGTATTAATCAAGTAACATAACTTGATTTAATAGAAAACCTGCCTCAACCAGATAGTGTCCATCGAAATGGGTCTGGCTAATTAGATAGGGCGGCCTCCATCAACCTTCGAACTAAATGCAACCACGCATCCCCTCTTTCTCCAATTGCATGAACGGGATGTTTAGGGGAACCGACCCCAATATTGCACTCGCGGAGGCCTTCTTACATTGTACAATATTATAAAGCGTTGGTACCATAAGGCTAGATGCGTATCTTCTAAATATCCTCCCAAAACCGACTGGTGTCCCATCTCCAATAATAAAAATTCCCCTATTAAATAAGGCAACATTAATCCTCATCAAAGCATTCAAAAATGGTGAATCGTTCGGCTGAGCCGATACTTGCGCTAAGGTTTTGGAGTATAGATACTTGTCTTTTTTTTGCGTGAAATATAGATACTTGTTACGTAATAATTGTATCCATACTTCCCCTCAAAAAAAATTGTATCCATACTCCCTCCTCTTGAGAGGATAACCTATAAAGCCATTTACTAAGCAAACACTTGTTTTTGATATTCAATTTCTCAATGCCCAAACGTGCTTGATCCTTTGGCCTAAACAAAATATCCTACTTAGCCTGTCTCATTCCGTCTTTGGGGTAGCCATGATCTAAAAATATCTAGAACGACAAGCTGGCCTTCCGCCAAGGAAATATGGTTAACGACAAGCTGGCCTTCCGCCAAGGAAATATGGTTAACGACAAGCTTAAAATCCCAGTATGCACGTGGTAGCTTGACGGAGACATCATTAGCTAGCTTAATCTGCAATTAATTTAACCACCGGAAGCAAATTAAGCAACCACTTCAGCACCGAAAGAGAGATTGAATAGCCACGAGTACAATATTCTGAGTTGGTATCCTGTTAGGGTTTGGCCTTTTGGACCCCTTTGCCCCTTTGGCAGGCTGGCATGGTTTTTGCTTACGAACAAAGGGAAATGAAAACCACGGAATGGAGTTGTACAAGACCCGGCCGACCATGAGCCACCTCGCACCACTTTTGCACATTTCATCGTGCGTGCGTCACACTGACCGTGGCTCCGCTATATTTAGTGGCCTCTTCTCCATCGTCTTCCTTACGCTTTGCCGTCCTCTTCTTCCTCCATAGCTCTCTAAACCCATCTGGTGCCATCCACTTACCCATTGCCCATCACAACGCTCTCCAAAAGACCCACATGAAATAAATCTCCCATGGTTCCAGGAAAAGCTCCAGGTCATTTGATGTGTTTATGTTTCTTCTTGTACTTTCATCGAGCTTGTTCTTGGCAAGCTTCTTTCTCTCCTTTTCATTTTGACGGGAGTGATGGACGGAAGAGAGCGTCCTTCAGTCCACTCACAGGCGGTGCTAGGATCGAATTAGCTGCCGACTCATTCATCCACTTGCCGAGCAAAGTTATTTGCCGAGGAGCTTAGCAGGTGAGTGAATGAAGCGGGAGGTAAAGTCTTTGATCTCGCACCGTCGTTGCTTGGACTGAAGGGTGCTCCCTCCTCCTCTCTAAGCCATGTTATGTAGCACGGCACCTGCTTGATCTGCTCGTTTCTTCGGGCGCCATACCGCCTGATCGATCTGATCTGTTCTTTTCGAGCTTCTCCGGCATGAAATGATAGAACCTGTGTCGCTCTGGTGTGCTCGCAGTTCTAGTTTGGCTCTTCTTTAATTTAGTCCGGTAATGGATGTCGAGGCTCAATTTTTCTACTTGTTTAACCAGGCCTTTGTACTAAAAATCCTTGATCTGCTCACAGAAGCCTTGTTTTTCTGAAAGCGCATCTGCTTTGGGTACCTGCGATGACATCCTAGATGCATGGTACAGCTCTCGTTCTCGTAGCTAGAATGCTAGATACGGGCTCGATCTCCATCCTGTGTGCGTTTTCTCTACTTTTTTGCACTCCGTGATGTGATCTGTCGACGCACTGTTGCAGGCTGGGACAAAATACGGTGCTTTGCTTGCTTTTGCTGGTGTGGGGGATCGATCGATCACATCGCGCGTCTTTGGGGTCGTGCAAACAGTGAGACGTCTTTCGATCTCCCTGTTTGCTTTGGAACTTGGCACGCAACCAGGATGATTGGACTGGACGTGTGCGTGGCCCTGGTGCTATGCTATGCTAGGCTAGCTTTCGGAGCATGGTCACCACATGGATTCGGTCGAGTTCCCCAAACGTTTTTATCATCTCCCCGAGGGCTCTTAGGGGCCTAAGTACCCTATTAATCTTAGATTTGTGGTGTACAGTGGAGTAGTTTATAACCCACTTATGTTTTTGCATCTGGATATTCTCCCCCCTCGCATGGAAATATGTGAGCATGCATGTCGGCTTGTGATGTGATTTTATCAAGTCAGGATATGAACAACGTTGTACTCTTTGTAAGCATGTTGTCATTATTTTCACCGAAATAGTTATGAAAAAAATCCTAATTAGTATGATTTCTGGAGATGCATCCGGTAGAGTGCTTGTTTACTAGACCTCTCATTATTTTACAGAAGTCCTAACAATATTAGATCTTGTTTTGTGCTGCTAGCTAGCTGTTGGTAGAATTATTTTACAGTAGTATGCATGGTCTGTGTTGGCTTCATGAGTACAATTGTTCATGATGACTTGATTGGTGCAATAATCTGTCATACCTATATATATGTATTAGTACACACTTTGAAGCAATTTCGTCCTCTTCAGTTTTCCTATCTTGTTCATCTGCAGTCTACATATTCAGTTCCAATTATTCTCTCAACCTCTTGACATTTGCCTTCTTGTGATGGCTATTAATTTCTGTACCAAACAGCTTAACAAATACAGTGACCAGAAATATGATGCCATGGACATGATTAGGAGCTATGTGCATTGTTGAGCAGTACTCCACTATATAATGCTTTATCATCAACCACACTGCACACGTACGATGGCTGCTCGCAGATCTTGTTTGTGATGATAGCAAGCGTGCATGGACTCTCCTTGAATTGCTGGATGTTCTTGGTGGGGCTGGGGGTTACTGCGCAGGCCGGCCCGCTATGTCGGTCAAAGCTGTGGGAGGCACTGTCTAGCCTTTTCACTGCAGATTAATGTTCTGTTCTTGACTGCCTCCTTTTGTACTCCCATGTCCTCCTTTTCATCGCCAATTAATGGTCCGTGATCCTGAAGAAAGGCGGTGAATTAGTGATGGGATTGCAGACATGTGCTGCTGCTTCGGGACATAGCTAGGAATTAATGTTGGAGCCAGGCATATTTTGCAAATGCAACGGTACTGCCAGCGCATGTAGATGTAGTACTGATTGTTGCTTACGAATCTAGTGCGATGTGTGTGGCTCCTGTGTGTTGTTGAGTGTTAATTTGCAGCCAATGTACCCCTATGTGGTTCTTCATCGTGTTTTGCAATTGTGATTGTCACGCACTCTTGCTAAATGGCAAACTGGTACTGTATTATTTTTCATTTTCACTTCAATATGGATTCACCAATAAGTAGATTAATTGGCAACCACTGAGTCTCTACTGGTGCTTTTTATTGTTCACATAACATACATACATGTGCTTCACTGGGTCTCTACTGTGGTGCACTGGTCATGCAATTTTGAAAGATTGTCTTGATCAGTAATTTTATGATATCTTGATAAATGTTTTTAATGACGTACGGTAGGTTCCAGGTTTGCTTTTTCTGGCAATAGTTACCTAGTGTGCTACTAGCAAGTTATCTGCTGGGCAAAGTCCATGAGTGAGAACGTCATGACAATTTCCAATGGCTCTGAATTGATGAGCTTCTTCAAGAAGAACAAACGAACTGGTATATTTGGAATTGAAGCCTTGTATTTAAGGAAAACAACTGCACAACACTGCAAATGCCTCGTGATGTCCAATGCCTCCATCGATACAGAGCATCGAACCTGAAAACCATCCACATTGGCCCTCCTTCCCATTCGTGCGCCATGCTTCCGCACGCAGCGATCTACTGTCGCTGCTGTTCATCTCCGGCCCTTGGATGATGTCAATGGCAGATCTTTACCGCTGCGACTAGTCAAAGGAGAGAGAGAGAGAGTCTTACATTGCTGCGGCCCCTGTCAATCTGTCATGGTGTGGAACCCTAACCCTAATTTCTTTTTGTTAGAAGCCCAAACCCTAAAGTTGGCAAGGAGCAAGGAGGGGTTGGAACTCACAGAGTGTGCATGTGGGTGTCCTGCACCTCGTGTCTGCAACCTCGAAACCCCATTATCTTAAGCACTTTAAGCCACCATTGGACGCACTTAAAAATTGCCTTCAGATGTGGCGCCTACAAATTCCGAGGGAGAGGGCTCCCTTTCCCGATGCATGTGCTTAACTTATCCCCAGTTTTTAATTAGCGCTTTGTACTTTGGTCTTTGCAAAGTTGCAAGTGCAACCTGTTCCGTTTCACAAGGAGGGATGCTGCTTATTATATGGACCCAGGCTGGGGTTCCTCTCTTCTTTTCTTGCAAGGGATGGATGGAGAGGTATCTCGAATTCTAGACTGTAGTAGAGCATGGCTAATAATATAGCCAGTTGGTTTTCTCCCTGGCCCTATGCAGCTAGCGCAAGCTCTCCCCTTCGAGATTTACGGGTGAGTCTATGGATTCGCCTCCCCTCCGCCAGCCGCTCTGGCTGCCGATGACGGTAGTGAAATCTCAGTGCCTCCGCTCCGGTTAGTAGTTAAGGTTATGATTTTGTAGTCCTCAAAGGTGGCATCGGACGGATGGCGGTGCTTCTTCTTTGATTTTTCTTCTGAGTTCCGATTCTCCTTGAGTTTGTCCATCTGGACATAGTCGATGGAGCTACGGCTTAGATTCCTGTCGTCTTCTTGAGGCTGTGAAGTTAGTGTTTCTCGTCATGTGGCAATATTTGATGGCAGGTGCTTCAGATCTATGCAAGGGTTTAACGATGATGACTGCGGCTCCAGGATCCTGATCCATAGGGGAACGTGCATGAAGACTTTCCAGCTGTCATCGACAAGGTCAAGCCAGTTCTGGTAGGGGAGCGGCGATAGCGGCGCGTTGGCGCTTGTTCTGGCGGTAGTAGTGGTCGTTCGGTGGTCTTAGAATCTCGATTTAATTTTTATTATGTTTGAGATGTGTTGTACTTCAGTGAACTTTCATAATAGATATGATGGTTTTCGCAATAATAATAATAATAATAATAATAATAATATAGCCAGTTAATGTGATATGAACTGTCATGTCATTTCTAGGTTATAAGAGCAACTCTACCAGAGTCTTCGTATGGCTCAATCGCCATAATAAATGTCAATATGATGTGTTAACGCAAAATGACACACTAGCAGAGTCTTCATACAAATCTTTGAAGGAAATATGCTCTAGAGGCAATAATAAAGTTGTTAGTTATATTTCCTAACCATAGACATGTGTTGTCATTTGATGAACGGGATCACATCATTAGGAGAATGATGTGATGGACAAGACCCATCCGTTAGCTTAGCATAATGATCGTTGAGTTTTATTGCTATTGCTTTCTTCATGACTTATACATATTCCTTTGACTATGAGCTTATACAACTCCCGAATACCGGAGGAATACCTTGTGTGCTATCAAACGTCACAACGTAACTGGGTGATTATAAAGATGCTCTACAGGTATCTCCGAAGGTGTTTGTTGGGTTGGTATAGATCGAGATTAGGATTTGTCACTCCGAGTATCGGAGAGGTATCTTTGGGCCCTCTCGGTAATGCACATCATGATAAGCCTTGCAAGCAATGTGACTAATGAGTTAGTTACGAGATGATAAATTACAGAACGAGTAAAAAGACATGCCGGTAACGAGATTGAACTAGGTATGAAGATACCGACGATCGAATCTCGGGCATGTAACATACGGATGACAAAGGGAATGACGTATGTTGTCATTACGGTTTGACCGATAAAGGTCTTCGTAGAATATGTAGGAACCAATATGAGCATCCAGGTTCCGCTTTTGGTTATTGTCCGGAGATGTGTCTCGACCATGTCTACATAGTTCTCGAACCCGTAGGGTCCGCACGCTTAACGTTCGATGACGATTTGTATTATGAGTTAGGTGATTTGGTGACCGAATGTTGTTCGGAGTCACGGATGAGATCACGGACATGACGAGGAGTCTCGAAATGGTTGAGAGGTAAAGATTGATATATTGGACGATAGTATTCGGACGCCGGAAGTGTTTCAGAATGTATCGAGTACGTATCGGAGTATCGGGGGGTACTGCAACCCCCCGGGGGAAGATATGGGCCATATGGGCCATAGGAGGGAGGGAGCCTGGCCCACAAGGGGTGCCCCCCAAGGGAGGAGTTCGAATTGGACTAGGGGAGGGGGCGGCGCCCCCCTTTCCTTCTTCTTCTTCTTCCTCTCCTTCGCCCTTTCCCCCCTCCGATAAAAGGAAGGGGCGAATTGGACTAGGAGCCCAAGTGGGACTCCTCCCACTTGGGGCTCCCTAGGGCCAGCCTCCTCCGCTCTCCCTCCTTTATATACGGGGGCAGGGGGCGCCTTTAACACACATCAATTGTTCCAAGCCATGTGCGGCGCCCCCCTCCATCGTTTACTCCTCCGGTCATATTGTCGTAGTGCTTAGGCGAAGCCCTGCGTGGATCACTTCACCATCACCATCATCACGCTGTCGTGCTGACGAAACTCTCCCTCGACACTTTGCTGGATCAAGAGTTCGAGGGACGTCATCGAGCTGAACGTGTGCAGAACTCGGAGGGGCCGTACATTCGGTACTTGATCGGTTGAATCAAGAAGACGTTCGACTACATCAGCCACGTTAAACTAACGCTCCCGCTTTCAGTCTACGAGGGTACGTGGACACACTCTCCCCTTCTCGTTGCTATGCATCTCCTAGATAGATCTTGCATGATCATAGGAAATTTTCTGAAATTGCATGCTATGTTTCCCAACAGTGGCATCCGAGCCAGGTCTATGCGTAGATGATATGCACGAGTAGGACACAAAGAGTTGTGGGCGATCATAGTCATACTGCTTAACACCAACGTCTTATTTTGATTCAGCGGTATTGTTGGATGAAGCGGCTTGGACCAACCTTACATGACCACGTTCATGAGACCGGTTCCATCGACAGACATGCAACTTGTTTTCATAAAGGTGGCTGGCGGGTGTCTGTTTCTCGAACTTTAGTTGAATCGAATTTGACTATGGCCGGTCCTTGTTGAAGGTTAAAATAGCAAACTTGACGAAACATCATTGTGGTTTTAATGCATAGGTAAGAATGGTTCTTACTAGAAGCCCGTAGCAGCCACGTAAAACTTGGAACAACAAAGTAGATGACGTCTAACTTGTTTTTGCAAAGCATGTTGTGATGTGATATGGTCAAGACAGGATGTAATATAAGTTATTGTATGAGATGATCATGTTTTGTAGAAGTTATCGGCAACTAGCAGGAGCCTTATGGTTTTCGCTTTATTGTCTGAAATGCAATCGTCATGTAATTGCTTTACTTTATCACTATGCGTTAGCGATAGTTGTATAAGCAATAGTTGGCGAGACGACAACGATGCTACGATGGAGATCAAGGTGTCAAGTCGGTGACGATGGAAAACATGACGGTGCTTTGGAGATGGAGATCAAAGGCACAAGATGATGATGGCCATATCATGTCACATGTTTTCATTGCATGTGATGTTTATATTTTATGCATCTTATTTTGCTTAGTATGGCGGTAGCATTATAAGATGATCCCTCACTAAAATTTCAAGGTATAAGTGTTCTCCCTGAGTATGCACCGTTGCGACAGTTTGTCGCACCGAGACACCACATGATGATCGGGTGTGATAAGCTTTATGTTCACATACAACGGGTGCAAGACAGTTTTGCACGTGCGGAATACTCGGGTTAAACTTGATGAGCCTAGCATGTATAGAAATGGCCTCGGAACACTAGAGACCGAAAGGTCGAACGTGAATCATATAGTAGACATGATCAACATAGAGATGTTCACCATTGAAAACTACTCCATCTCACGTGATGATCGGACATGGTTTAGTTGATATGGATCACGTTATCATTTAAATGACTCGAGGGATGTCTATCTTAGTGGGAGTTCTTAAGTAATATGATTAATTGAACTTAATTTATCATGAACTTAGTCCTGATAGTTTTTGCATATCCATGTTGTAGATCAATGTCCCGTGCTACCGTTCCCTTGAATTTTAATGCGTTCCTAGAGAAAGCTAAGTTGAAAGATGATGGTAGCAACTACACAGACTAGGTCCGTAACTTGGGGATTATCCTCATTGCTGCACAGAAGAATTATGTCCTTGATGCACCGCTAGGTATAAAGCCCCCTCCCGCTAATGTAGATGCTTTGAATGTCCGAAAGACGCGGTCTGATGACTACTCTATAGTTCAGTGTGCCATACTTTACGGCTTAGAATCGGGACTTCAAAGACGTTTTGAATGTCATGGACCATATGAGATGTTCCAGGAGTTGAAGTTAATATTTCAAGCAAATGCCCGAGTTGAGAGATATGAAGTATCCAACAAGTTCTATAGCTGCAAGATGGAGGAGAACAGTTCTGTGAGTGAACACATACCCAGTGTTATTGACAGAGTTCTTCAATCACTGCCACCAAGCTACAAAGGCGTAGTGATGAACTATAATATGCAAGGGATGGATAAGACAATTCCTGAGCTCTTCGCTATGCTCAAAGTTGTGGAGGTAGAAATCAAGAAAGAACATCAAGTGTTGATGGTTAACAAGACCACTAGTTTTAAGAAAAAGGGAATGGGAAAGAAGGGAAACTTCAAGAAGAATGTCAAGCAAGTTTTCACTCCTGGGAAGAAGCCCAAGTCCGGACCCAAGCCTAAAACTGAGTGCTTCTACTGCAAAGAGACTGGTCACTGGAAGCGGAACTGCCCCAAGTATTTGGCGGATAAGAAGGATGGCAAAGTGAAGAAAGGTATATTTGATATACATGTTATTGATGTGTACCTTACTAATGCTCGTAGTAGCGCCTGGGTATTTGATATTGATTCTGTTGCTCATATTTGCAACTCAAAACAGGGGCTACGGATTAAACGACGATTGGCTAAGGACGAGGTGACGATGCGCGTCAGGAATGGTTCCAAGGTCGATGTGATCGCCGTCGGCACACTACCTCTACATCTACCTTCGGGATTAGTTTTAGACTTGAGTAATTGTTATTTGGTGCCAGCGTTGAGCATGAACATTATATCTGGATCTTGTTTGATGCGAGACGGTTATTCATTTAAATCAAAGAATAATGGTTGTTCTATTTATATGAGTAATATCTTTATGGTCATGCACCCTTGAAGAGTGGACTATTTTTATTGAATCTCGATCGTGGTGATACACATATTCATAATATTGATGCCAAAAGATGCAAAGTTGATAATGATAGTGCAACATATTTGTGGCACTACCATTTAAGTCATATTGGTGTAAAGCGCATCAAGAATCTTCATGCGGATGGACTTTTGGAATCACTTGATTATGAATCATTTCATGCTTGCGAACCATTCCTCACGGGCAAGATGACTAAGACTCCATTCTCCGGAACAATGGAGCGAGCCACTGACTTATTGGAAATAATACATAATGATGTATGCGGTCCGATGAGTGTTGAGGCTCGCGGCGGGTATTGTTATTTTCTAACCTTCACAGATGATTTGAGCAGATATGGGTATATATACTTAATGAAACACAAGTCTGAAACATTTGAAAAGTTCAAAGAATTAGAGAGAAGTGGAAAATCATCGTAACAAGAAAATGATGTTTCTACGATCTGATCGCAGAGGCGAATATTTGAGTTATGAATTTGGTCTTCATTTAAAATAATGTGTAATAGTTTCATAACTCACGCCACCTGGAATACCACAGCATAATGGTGTGTCCGAACGTCGTAACCGCACTTTATTAGATATGGTGCAATCTGCGATGTCTCTTACCGATTTACCACTATCATTTTGGGGTTATGTATTAGAGACAGTTGCATTCACGTTAAATAGGGTACCATCTAAATCTGTTGAGACGACACCGTATGAACTGTGGTTTGGCAAGAAACCTAAGCTGTCATTTCTTAAAGTTTGGGGTTGCGGTGCTTATGTGAAAACGCTTCAGCCTGATAAGTTTGAACCCAAATCGGAGAAGTGCGTCTTCATACGATACCCAAAAGAAACTGTTGGGTACACCTTCTATCACAGATATGAAGGCAAGATATTTGTTGCTAAGAATGGATCCTTTCTAGAGAAGGAGTTTCTCTCAAAAGAAATGAGTGGGAGGAAAGTAGAACTTGATGATGTAATTGTACCTTCACTCGAATTGGAAAGTAGTTCATCACAGAAAACATTTCCTGTGATGCCTACACCAATTAGTGAGGAAGCTAATGATGATGATCATGAAACTTCAGATCAAGTTACTACCGAACCTCGTAGGTCAACCAGAGTATGTTCCGCACTAGAGTGGTATGGTAATCCTGTTTTGGAAGTCATGTTACTAGACCATGATGAACCTATGAACTATGAGGAAGCGATGATGAGCCCGAATTCCGTGAAATGGCTTGAGGCCATGAAATCTGAGATGGGATCCATGTATGAGAACAAAGTGTGGACTTTGGTTGACTTGCCCGATGATCGGCAAGCCATAGAGAATAAATGAATCTTCAAGAAGAAGACTGACGCTGATGGTAATATTACTGTCTACAAAGCTTGACTTGTTGCGAAAGGTTTTCGACAAGTTCAAGGAGTTGACTATGATGAGACATTCTCACCCGTAGCGATGCTTAAGTCTGCCGAATCATGTTAACAATTGCCGCATTTTATGATTATGAAATCTGGCAAATGGACATCAGAAGTGCATTTCTTAAAGAAGAGTTGTATATCATTCAACCAGAAGGTTTTGTCGATCCTAAAGGTGCTAACAAAGTGTGTAAGCTCCAGCGATCCATTTATGGACTGGTGCAAGCATCTCGGAGTTGGAATATACGCTTTGATGAAGTGATCAAAGCATATGGTTTTATATAGACTTTTGGAGAAGCCTGTATTTACAAGAAAGTGAGTGAGAGCTCTGTAGCATTTCTAGTATTATATGTGGATGACATATTGTTGATTGGAAATGATATAGAATTTCTGGATATCATAAAAGGATACTTGAATAAGAGTTTTTCAATGAAAGACCTCGGTGAAGCTGCTTACATATTGGGCATCAAGATCTATAGAGATAGATCTAGACGCTTAATTGGACTTCCACAAAGCACATACCTTGATAAAGTTTTGAAGAAGTTCAAAATGGATCAGTCAATGAAAGGATTCTTGCCTATGTTACAAGGTGTGAAGTTGAGTCAGACTCAATGCTCGACCACTGCAGAAGATAGAGAGAAAATGAAAGTCATTCCCTATGCCTCAGCCATCGGTTCTATCATGTATGCAATGTTGTGTACCAGACCTGATGTGTGCCTTGCTATAAGTCTAGCAGGGAGGTACCAAAGTAATCCAGGAGTGGATCACTAGACAGCGGTCAAGAACATCCTAAAATACCTGAAAAGGACTAAGGATATGTTTATTGTTTATGGAGGTGACAAAGAGCTCGTCGTAAATGGTTATGTTGATGCTAGCTTTCATACTGATCCGGATGACTCTAAGTCACAAACCAGATACATATTCATATTGAATGGTGGAGGTGTCAGTTGGTGCAGTTCCAAGCAAAGCGTCGTGGCAGGATCTACGTGTGAAGTGGAGTACATAGCTGCTTTGGAAGCAATGAATGAAGGAGTCTAGATGAAGGAGTTCATATCCGATCTAGGTGTAATACCTAGTGCATCGGGTCCAATGAAAATCTTTTCTGACAATACTGGAGCAATTGCCTTGGCGAAGGAATCCAGATTTCACAAGAGAACCAGACACATAAAGAGACGCTTCAACTCCTACGTGATCAAGTCAAGGAGGGAGACATGGAGATTTGCAAAATACAAACGGATCTGAATGTGGCAGACCCGTTGACTAAGCCTCTTCCACGAGAAAAACATGATCAACACCAGCACTCCACGGGTGTTAGAATCATTACAATGTAATCTAGATTATTGACTCTAGTGCAAGTGGGAGACTGAAGGAAATATGCCCTAGAGGCAATAATAAAGTTGTTATTTATATTTCCTTAGATCATGATAAATGTTTATTATTCATGCTAGAATTGTATTAACCGGAAACTTGATACATGTATGGATACATAGACAAAACACATTGTCTATAGTATGCCTCTACTAGACTAGCTCGTTAATCAAAGATGGTTAAGTTTCCTAACCATAGACATGTGTTGTCATTTGATAAACGAGATCACATCATTAGGAGAATGATGTGATGGACAAGACCCATAAGTTAGCTTAGCATAATGATCATTAAGTTTTATTGCTATTGCTTTCTTCATGACTTATACATATTCATTTGACTATGAGATTATGCAACTCCCGAATACCGAAGGAATACCTTGTGTGCTATCAAACATCACAGCGTAACTGGGTGATTATAAAGATGCTCTACAGGTATCACTGAAGGTGTTTGTTGGGTTGGCATAGATCGAGATTAGTATTTGTCACTCCGAGTATCGAAGAGGTGTCTTTGGGCCCTCTCGGTAATGCACGTCATGATAAGCCTTGAAAGCAATGTGACTAATGTGTTAGTTACGGGATGATGCATTACGAAACGAGTAAAGAGACTTGCTGGTAACGAGATTGAACTAGGTATGAAGATACCGGCGATCGAATCTTGGGCAAGTAACATACCGATGACAAAGGGAATGACGTATGTTGTCATTACAGTTTGACCAATAAAGATCTTCATAGAATATGTTGGAACCAATATGAGCATCCAGGTTCCGCTGTTGGTTATTGACCAGATATGTGTCTCGTTCATGTCTACATAGTTCTCGAACCCGTAAGGTCCACACGCTTAACGTTCGATGATGATTTGTATTATGAGTTATGTGATTTGCTGACCGAGTGTTGTTTGGAGTCCCGTATGAGATCACGGACATGACGAGGAGTCTCAAAATGGTCGAGAGGTAAAGATTGATATGTTGGACGATAGTATTCGGACGCCGGAAGTGTTTCATCATGTATCGGGTACATATCGGAGTACCGGGGGGTTACCAAACCCCCAGGGGAAGATATGGGCCATAGGAGGGAGGCAGGACAACCCACAAGGGGTGCCCCCCCAAGGGAGGAGTCCGAATTGTACTAGGGTAGGGGGCGGCACCCCCTTTCCTTCTCCTTCTCCCTCTCCTCCCCCCTTTCCCCCTCCGATAAAAGGAAGGGGGCCGAATTGGACTAGGAACCCAAGTGGGACTCCTCCCACTTGGGGTGCCCTAGGGCCGGCCTCCTCCCCTCTCCCTCCTTTATATACGGGGACAGGGGGTGCCTCTAACACACATCAATTGTTCCAAGCCGTGTGTGGCGCCCTGTAACGCCCCGAGACCGATGTGCCAAGTGTCTTCCTGTTATTCGCTGTTGTTGTGTTGTCATTGCTTGCGTGTCATGCATTGTATATCATGTCATCATGTGCATTTCATTTGCATACGTGTTCGTCTCATGCATCCGAGCATTTTCCCCATTGTCCGTTTTGCAATCCGGCGCTCCGTTCTCCTCCGGTGGTCATTTCTACCTTTCTTTCGTTTGGAGATTAAACATTTCCGGATTGGACCGAGACTTGCCAAGAGGCCTTGGTTTACTACCGGTAGACCGCCTGTCAAGTTTCGTACCATTTGAACTTCGTTTGATGCTCCAACGGTTAACCGAGGGACCGAAAAGGCCTCGTGTTTGTTGCAGCCCAACACCCCTCCAATTTGGCCCAAAACCCACCTAAACCCCTTCTATCATCTAGAGCATTCAATCACGATCGCGTGGCCGAAAACCGCACCTCATTTGGACTCTCCTAGCTCCCTCTACCTATATATATGTGCCTCCCTCCAAAAATCTCGCGTAGATCAAACCCTAGTCCCGCTCCTCGCACTGCCGGACAAAATTCCCACCAGCGGCCGGACATGTCCGCCGTCGCCGCCACCTCACTCCGGCCTATCGAAGCTCTCCACATCGCCCGGCCGCCGCTCCAGGCCAATCCCCGTGCGTCACCTGGCCTCCTCTTTCCTCCGCCGCCGCGGGCCCACGCGGCCCAGATCCGGCCCGCGGGGCCCGAACCGCCGCCGCCCCGTGCACGAGTCACCCCGCCGCCCGGCGCCTCGATTCGCGCCGCCGCCCGCCGGTTCTCCGCCGCCACCGTGCCGCTGCAGAGCGTCTCGCCGACGCCCGCGCCACCGTCCGCCGCTCGCCGCACCTTGCGCCCCGGCCGCCGTCTGCCTCGCTTCGGCGCCGCCACCGAGCTCCCTCGCCGCCGCCTCTCGCCGGCAACCACGCCACTCGGCCGGCCCCGACCTCCTCGCGCCGCCTCATGTCTTCCTCCGTCCTCTCCGGCGATCACCAGAGCCTAGAGCTCACCGGAGTCGGGGTTGACCCGGATCTGGTGAAGATGGACGAGATCCACCCATCCCTCCAACCAAACGGCCGGATCCATCCAGCACCGCGCCGTCCTGCTCCGCTCGATCCCGCGTTGACTTTTCGCGGAGGTCTAATTTCTACTAAGTCCCCGAGTTTCCCACGTTTCAAATGCTCATGTTCATCGCATCGTAACTTTGCATCCATAACTCCATTTTGCACGTGTAGCATATCAAAATGTTCGTCTCAGAGAGTACATCATTTCATCTCTTTGCATCATTTTCATTTGAGTTCATCTTGATGCCCGAAATGCTGTTGGAAGAATGCTATTTGAGATAATTGTCAGATCTGCTGCTCCAATTAGATATTTGTCATTTTTGCCATGATTATTGTGTGCATGATATGCCCATGAGCTCTACATGTGTTTTGTTATATGTTTTGCCATATATCCAGAGGTGCAACCCATGTATTTTTGTGATGTGTGTGGTGACTAGCACAAGCTTGCAAAGTGAGGCACTTGGTAATTCTATTTTCAGGGACTTAGCATTTCCACTAAGTCCTTGGACTGTTTATCTCAATATGCCATATGTTCATGTTGTTTCCTAGTGATCCGTGCCTCTTTTGAGGATGATCAGTAAGGATGTTTTGTTAATCTTGTAGTGCTCCATCCATACGTGTCTTTGTTTGAAATTATGGAGCACCCTAGCTTGAGTCAATCGAGCTCTACTTTTGTCATTTCGTGAATCTGGGCAGATTGTCTTCTTGTTAGCGATTTTGCCGAGGGTGTTGTAGTTGATCCATGCATGCTATGTTATTGTTCTTGCCATGTCTAGCTTGTATTTCGTGTATTCTTGATGGGTGTATGCTTAGATTGTCATGACTTTCTCCGTAGTGAGTGCATCGAGCTCGTAAACATGCCTACTTGATATCTGTTTCAGCATGCTCCAGTTTCCACTAAGTCTGTAACCTGATTATGTTTTTGCCATGTTCACATGCTTGCAATTGTATTTTCTGATCCCTTTTGGCTCAAGGTCACTAAGGGACTTTTGTTAAGCTCTTTGAGTAGCTCCATGTCATGCCTTGCGTTGCCATGTTAGGTTCCTGTAACATCTAGTTTTCATGCTCCAAAGTGTGCTACCTGATCTGAAATTCCAGACAAGTGTTAATTTCACTAAGTCTGAGATCTGTTTACCAATTGCATTTTTGCCATGCTTGTTTGAACCTGTTAATGGATGAATTGGCCGTAGCTCAGTGCTAGACTTTTGTTAAGCATCTTGAGTGGATCCCTGCCATGTATTTTGTTGCCATGTTTGAGTGCTGTAGCATATTTAACTTGTTGCATTTAGATGGCTACTTGCTGTTTATCGCAGACCGGTGCCATATTTGTTTTGCTTGCCATTTCCAAACCGTAACTCCGATTCCGGTGATCTTTATATCGATTTCAACCAAAATCACCTCATCTTTCCAGTGGCACTCTTGGATTTCCAATTTGAGGCCAGGTTCCATATTTCCTTTGCAAATCATGCATATGCATCGCATACCGCATCCCGCATATCATACCATGTTCATGTGTTGGTTGTTTACTATGTTGTGTGCTTCTTTTCCGGTGTTTGCTTATTCGGGTTGGTTCCGGTAACGTCGCGTTTTTGAGGACCCGTTCATCTATATCCATTTGTCTTCTTCATGGACTCGTTCTTCTTCCTTGCGGGATTTCAGGCAAGATGACCATACCCTCGAAATCACTTCTATCTTTGCTTGCTTAGTTGCTCGCTCTTTTGCTATGCCTATGCTGCGATACCTACCACTTGCTTATCATGCCTCCTATATTGTTGAACCAAGCGTCTAACCCACCTTGTCCTAGCAAACCGTTGTTTGGCTATGTTACCGCTTTGCTCAGCCCCTCTTATAGCGTTGTTAGTTGCAGGTGAAGATTGAAGTTTGTTCCTTGTTGGAACATGGAGATGTTGTTCCTTGTTGGAACATGTTTACTTGTTGGGATATCACAATATATCTTATTTAATTAATGCATATATATACTTGGTAAAGGGTGGAAGGCTCGGCCTTATGCCTGGTGTTTTGTTCCACTCTTGCCGCCCTAGTTTCCATCATACCGGTGTTAAGTTCCCGGATTTTTGCGTTCCTTACGCGGTTGGGCTATTATGGGAACCCCTTGACAGTTCGCCTTCAGTAAAACTCCTCCAGCAATGCCCAACATTGGTTTTACCATTTGCCACCTAGCCTTTTCTTTTCCCTTGGGAGTCGCGCTCCTGAGGGTCATCATTATTTTACGCCCCCGGGCCAGTGCTCCTCTTAGTGTTGGTCCAACTTGTCAGCCGCCGGTGGCCACCAGGGGCAACTCTGGGCTAGCCTACCGGAAGTTTAGACAATCCAGTGTGCCCTGAGAAAGAGATATGTGCAGCTCCTATCGGGATTTGTCGGCACATTCGGGCGGTGTTGGTGGTTTAGTTTTACCCCGTCGAAATGTCTTGTAGAACCGGGATACCGAGTCTGATCGGAATGTCTCGGGAGGAGGTCTATTCCTTCGTTGACCATGAGAGCTTGTGATGGGCTAAGTTGGGACACCCCTGCAGGGATTTGAACTTTCGAAAGCCGTGCCCGCGGTTATGGGCAGATGGGAATTTGTTAACGTCCGATTGTAGAAAACCTTAAGTTGACCTTATTTAAAATGCATCAACCGCGTGTGTAACCGTGATGGTCTGTTTTCGGCGGAGTCCGGGAAGTGAACACAGTGTTGGAGTTATGCTTTTCGTAGGTTGCTATAGGATCACTTCTTGATCATACTTTTATCGACCGTGCTTTTCCTTCTCTTCTCGCTCTCATTTGCGTATGTTAGCCACCATATATGCTAGTCGCTTGCTGCAGCTCCACCTCATACTTTTACCTTACCCATAAGCTTAAATAGTCTTGATCGTGAGGGTGCGAGATTGCTGAGTCCCCGTGGCTCACAGATACTTCCAAAACCAGCTTGCAGGTGCCGATGAGGCTGTGCAGATGACGCAACCAAGCTCAGGAGGAGCTCGTTGAAGATCTTGTCCTTTGTGTTGTTTCGTTCTAGTTGATCAGTAGTGGAGCCCAGTTGGGGTCGATCGGGGACCTTGTCGCATTTGGGGTTCTTCTTTTATTTTGGTTCCGTAGTCGGACCTTGATTGTATTTGGATGTTGTAATGCTTTATTCATGTAATTGTGTGAAGTGGCGATTGTAAGCCAACTATGTATCTTTTCCCCTTATCTATTACATGGGTTGTGTGAAGATTACCTCACTTGCGACATTGCTTTCAATGTGGTTATGCCTCTACGTCGTGCTTCGACACGTGGGAGATATAGCCGCATCGAGGGCGTTACACGCCCCCTCCATTGTTTACTCCTCCGGTCATATTGTCGTAGTGCTTAGGCGAAGCCCTGCGCGGATCACTTCACCATCACCGTCACCACGCCGTCGTGCTGAAGAAACACTCCCTCGACACTTTTCTGGATCAAGAGTTCGAGGGACGTCATCGAGCTGAACGTGTGCAGAACTCGGAGGTGCCGTACGTTCGGTACTTGATCGGTTGAATCGAGAAGATGCTCGACTACATCAACCGCGTTAAACTAACGCTTCCGCTTTCGGTCTACGAGGGTACATGGACACACTCGCCCCCTCTCGTTGCTATGCATCTCCTAGATAGATATTGCGTGATCGTAGGAATTTTTTTGAAATTGCATGCTACGTTTCCCAACAATCTTGATCACCAGTATTTATGGAGCTTGTAGCCTTCATAGCCTTCAAACCTCCATATTAGGAGGTTGCGGAGCCAATATGTTCCATATCCAACCATAAGCGCGGAAGTGAAGTTTTAGCATCTTGCTCTTCGCGCCAAGGCCGAATTTGAAGCGGCATGTGACTCATACACGACCTCCAAATTTTGATTAATCACCAGTTAGTGATGTGATGTGACCGCTAACCAAACGGCCATTAATGGCGTGGCCACTTGTATTCCCTAGGTGGGATGCTTGGATGGCCTCCATGTAGCTCCTCCTCCCCGCCTTCTGCCCTCCCATCTCCTATGTAAGTGCATCTAGTGCCACCCCTAGTTGGTTTTGGAGTATTGACGACAAACCTAGTTGAGGGACTAATGTGTTTGTGAGAATTGCAGGATAACACAGGTAGAAGTCCCTCATTGATTCGGTTTTCCTACCAGAGATGACCCCTAAAAATGTATGAAGACATTGAAGTCAATGGTGGTATATGAAGATATTCACATTGAAGACTATGACAAGAGAAGACACCACATGAAGCCTATGGAGCTCGAAGACTTAGATCTTTCGTAGTTCTTTTTCATTTGTGTTGAGTCATAGGAACCACCGTACTGTTAAGTGGGGTCCAAGAGAACCAGTCGGAATGACTGAAGTGATGCCTAACCAAAAACCTATGTCTTCGAATGAAGACTATGAGAGCGAATCTTGTCCAGAGTCGGACAAGTCAGCTTTACTTGTAGCCCAAGTAAAGTTCACGTGTGAGTTTGAAATGTGACTGTTGGAACACGTGTCAGTTCCTTAGTGACCCAGGGTCATTTCGCACAAATCAGGTCGGGTTGCCTAGTGGCTATAAATAGCCCACCCCCTACAACCATAAACGGTTGGCTGCTTAGATTCAGAGTACGGCTTTTGTCGTTTGAGAGCAACCCACCTCGAAGCCTTTCAGAGAGAATTCCTTGTGAGGATAAAGCCCTAACCACCCAGAGCCAAAGAGAATTAGGCATCACTTAAGTCTTCTTGTCCGAGTGATCTGAAGACTTATTACACTTGAGGACTGTGCATCCTCCAACCGATTAGGCGTCGCGTTCTGAGCATCCAAGGGACATTGTGGATTGCCGGTGAACAAAGTCTGTAAAGGTTTGGGAGTCTACCTTGAAGACTTACCAGAGTGATTGGGCGAGGTCTGTGTGACCTTAGCTCAAGGGGAATACGGTGAGGACTGGGTGTCCTGAGCTGCGTGTTCAGGACTGGGTGTCCGGGACTGTGTGTCCTTTGGTTTAAATACCTAGCCGCCCTAACCAGATGTACAGTTGTCACAGCAACTGGAACTGGTCCAACAAATCTTTGTCTTCAACGAGTCACTGGTTTCATCCTTCCCTTCTCTTTACTTACTGTTACTCTGTGTGAAGTCATTGTATGTTTGCTCAATCTTCTGTCTTCACTGAGTGACTGTGTGATCTGTTTGGCTTCTTAATATCTTCCTGCCTGATCCTTACTACCTAGCTACTATCAGTCATTGTCCTTTCACTTCATTGAATACATGACTATGGTTTATCTAGTGTAGTCCAACTTCCGCTGCATGGTAATAGGTTTATTTCTATCGTTTGTCTTCGAAACTTCCATGTTTTGAAGACTTTCATAAAAATCGCCTATTCACCCCCCCTCTAGTCGATATAACGCACTTTCAATTGGTATGAGAGCAAGGTGCTCCCTTGTTCTGTGTGATTCGGTTTAACCACCTAGAGTTTTAGCTATGTCGACTGCAGGGATAATTAAAGTCTCCGCTGCATGCCCCGTCTTTGATGGAACTGAATATCCCTACTAGAAGAATAAGATGCGCATGCATCTTGAAGCCATTGACGTCGACCTATGGTATGTCGTCAAGAACGGCGTTCCCAAGGCTGGAGAAGGTGTCACTGTTGCTGATGTTAAGAAGTTCGTTCAACTGGACTCTGCTGCCAAGAACATTATCTGTGATCATCTGACCAAAGGACAGTATGGCCGTGTGAGCGCTTTGGAAACATCTAAGCTGGTCTGGGACTGGCTCTCCAAGGTCAACGAAGGCGTCTCAACCCAGAGAGATCAGAGAATCAGCGTTCTTCGCAACCTCTTCAACCGCTTCAAGCGAAAAGACAATGAGAATGTCCAGCTCACATTTGACCGACTCACTGACATCACAAATGAGCTTCAAGCCCTCGGCACCACTGAGATCACCAAGCATGAAGTCGTCAAGACACTACTGAGATCACTTGACAGTTCGTTTGACACCCTAGACCTGATGATTCAAGAATGGCCTGATTTCAAGACACTCGATCCGTCCGACATACTTGAGAGGCTCAACACACATGAGTTTCAGCTGTCTGAGAAAAGAGATATCTACGGTCCAAACTATGGGCGAACTCGTGCCCTGAAGGCAAAAGCTGTCTCCTCATCTGAAGAAGAATCTGACAGCAGTTTTGACGATCCTGAAGACATTGGAAAGGAACTTGCTATGCTTGTAAAGAAGTTCCAAAGATTCACCAAGAAGAAAGGCTTCAGAAAGTCTTCACGATCAAGCTCAAGGAATGATGAAGCTTCTGCTCATGACTACAAGAATAAAACATGTCACAAGTGCAAGAAAACTGGCCACTTCATCTCTGAGTGTCCGCAGTGGGACAATGAGAACAAAAAGAAGAAGAAGAGCAAGGAATATGACTTTGACGACAAGAAGAAGAAGAAATTCTCAAAGTCCTCATCCAAGTCTTCCTCAAAGTCTTCATCACACAAGAAGAGTTCATCTGGCAAGGCACATGCGTTTGTTGGCAAGGAAATGGATTCAGAGGAGGAGTCTGCTTTTGAGGAGGCGGAGGTGGAGTCTGAGGAGGAGTCCGATTCTGGCGTGGCAAGTCTGGCTACAACATACGTTGCCAAGTCCATCTTCAACACTGAAGACAATGACTTCACCACCGACGCTGATGCAAATGACAAGGACGACTCTGCTCCTACCTACTGCTTCATCGCACGTGGTGCCAAGGTAAACACACGCACTACTCACTATCAAACATCTAGTGACGATGACTCTAATTCTGATTCAAAACCCAGCTACAAAACACTTGCTAAAATTGTAACTGAACAACAGAAAGCTATGGAACATATTCAAAAACTGTTAGACAGAAGCGATGATCTGTTGGGTGCTGAAATGACTCGATCTGAATCCTTAATTGAAGACATAAAAAATCTTCACGTTAAGTATGAGGAACTTGAAAGTCGTCATGAAACGCTCTCAACAACTCATGAAAAGTTTTCCTATGATTATCTTCAAAGGAAGCAAGATCTTGAGAAATTGAGAGCGGCTCATGAAGATCTTCAAAAGGAAAACGAGTCACTTCGCGCCGAACAGATCAGTTCTGCTCAGGAAGGATTTGAACCACCATGTCTTAAATGCATTGAGCATGATAATGCTGCTTCTGTTGCTGAATGTTCTACTGCTGCTACTGTTGCAATATCTTCAACTATTGATGTGGTAACTAACCCCTCTGCTGAGGATACCACTGCTATTGCTGATGAGAATGCTAGATTGAAGACACTGCTTGAAACAGGGATGTACAAAAGTCTTAAAGGGCATCAGACACTATGTGATGTCCTTAAAAAGAAGATACTAAACCGAAACCCTAGGAAAGAGGGTGTTGGGTTCGTAAGGAAAATGAATGCTGATGGCTCTTACTGGAAGCCTGAGCAGTACCCCAAAACCACATGGGTTGCTGCAAAGGAACCTTCAGCTGATCCATCCAATCTATCTGGCTTCACTTGTGCTAACCCCATTATCATTGATGAATCCTTTGATGCAAACTATAAACTAATTAAGAATCAGAATGGTGAAGTGTTTGCCAGGTACATTGGTACTAACTGCAGGAATGGACCGCCTATGAAGAAGATCTGGGTGCCCAAAAAGTGTTTGGAAAATCTTCCTGTGAATGTCATCATGACACCACAGATGAAGAAGACAAACCCCAGTCCACAGGCTTCATATCGCCCAAAGGTTTCATACAGACAGAGGACTCATCTGAGTCGCACTAATGCAAATGTTTTGCAGGAAAACCATACTCAGGCCTATGAATATGAGCGCGGTTCATCAAACCGCCATGTTCATAAGACCAAAAACTGTTTTGCTTATTCTTATGAGTAGTATTGTCCACCTACGAGACTATTTGCTAGGGCTCCAAAGCCAAAGTTCTCATATGCTGCACTTAGACTTATTGCTTCTAAGCCACCCTTGAAGATGTGGGTGGCTAAGAAAGCTTAACTCTCTTTTGCAGGGAAAGGTCTCCAGCAGAAAACCAAAATCGTCTGACGCTATTGTTGCGGACCTTAAACATCTTGTAGGGCGCAAGATCAAATGCCCGAATGGCATTACTATGTACTTCGTTCCTGAATCACATGCCACTCTCCCTATTAGTCCTAATCTGGATCTAAGTTTTCATAACCCACTGGCTCGTCAAATGTTTTTGCTTCACAATTCGCTTCGTGAAGCCTATCCCGTAACTGCACTGTAGGGTACGACACCGGCGTCTTCAGAATGGATTATTGACAGTGGGTGTACAAATCACATGACTGGCAAAAGAAGCCTTCTTATGGACTCAACCTTACGTCCATCCGACAAGAGCCACATCACATTTGCTGACATTGGTAAAAGTAAGGTATTGGGTCTAGGTAGAGTTGCAATCTCAAGGGATCAACACATGGATAAAGTCATGCTTGTTGAATCCCTTGGCTTCAACTTAATGTCTGTCTCAATGCTTTGCAATTTAAACATGATCGTAATATTTGGAAAATATCGCTGCCTTGTTCTAATGGAATCTGACAAGTCTCTAGTGTTTGAAGGGTATCGGAAAGATGATCTGTACATGGTAGATTTCTCAGCAGGACCACAGCTTGCCGTATGTCTTCGAGCAAAAGCTTCAGAATGCTGGCTCTGGCATCGAAGGCTTGGGCATGCTGGCATGAGGAACCTCCACACCCTTGCAAAGGAGAAGCATGTCATAGGCATCGAGGGCGTCAAGTTCAAGAAAGATCACTTATGCGGTGCCTGTGAAGCAGGAAAGATGACGAGGGCCAAACATCCCTCGAAGACAATCATGACTACTACTCGACCCTTCGAGCTGCTTCACATGGATCTTTTCGGTCCCACTCATTACTCAACTCTTACTACTACTGCTTGTCTCTATGGCTTTGTCATTGTTGATGATTATTCTAGATACACTTGGGTGCATATAATCCTTTACAAGACTGAAGTGCAGGATGTCTTCAGACGCTTCGCCAATCGAGCAATGAACAACTATGGTGCCAAGATAAAGCACATCAGAATTGACAATGGCACTGAATTCAAGAACACTGGCCTTGATACATATCTTGATACCTTGGGCATCACACATGAATTCTCAGCCCCGTACACGCCACAGCAGAATGGCGTCGTCGAACGCAAGAACAGAACACTCATTGAGATGGCCAGAACAATGCTAGATGAATACAAGACTCCAAGAAAATTCTGGCCTGAAGCCATTGATACTGCATGCCACACAATCAATCGTGTTTATCTTCACAAGCTTCTGAACAAGACATCGTATGAGCTCCTCACTGGCAAGAAGCCAAATGTCAGTTACTTCAGAGTATTTGGTGCAAGGTGCTGGATCAAGGACCCACATCACACTTCAAAGTTTGCCCCAAAAGCACATGAGGGTTTTATGCTTGGATATGGAAAGGATTTGCACTCCTACAGAGTCTTCAACCTCTTCCATTATAAAGTGGTTGAAATAGTGGATGTGCGGTTCGATGAGACTAACGGTTCACAAAGAGAGCACCTGCCAAATGTGCTAGATGAAGTTCCATCCAGTGAATCAATCAAGCAAATGGGAACTGGAGAAATCATACCTTCTGAAGCTCATCCTGAAGAGGAACTCATCATCTCCACACCAGATCAACCTGAAGACAATGCTCAACCTGAAGACAATCCCTCCAACAATGACAATGATCAGCAAGAGCAAAGTCTTCGCCCTGTACATCCTTGTTGCCAATGAAGTGCAGATTGAGAGAATAATTGACAGCATCAATGCACCTGGTCCGCTCACTCGATCTAGGGTAACTCAGCTGGCAAATTTTTGTGGGCATTTCGCATTCGTCTCAATAACAGAACCCAAGAAAGTGGAAGAATCCTTCATGGAACCTGAATGGATTCAAGCTATGCAAGGAGAGCCTCAACAGTTTGAGCTGAACAATGTATGGGAACTGGTTAAGCGTCCCGATCCTTGGAAGCACAACATAATAGGCACAAAATGGATATGCCGCAACAAGCAAGATGAGCATGGTCAAGTTGTTAGAAACAAAGCTCATCTAGTTGCTCAAGAATATACTCAAGTGGAAGGCATTGACTTCGATGAAACATTTGCTCCTGTAGCTAGACTTGAAGCCATACGCATACTGCTGGCCTATGCAAATCATCATAACATACTTCTTTATCAAATGGACGTGAAGAGCGCCTTTCTCAATGGCAAGATTGAAGAAGAAGTGTATGTTGCACAACCACCTGGCTTTGAAGATCCAAAACATCCTGATATGGTATACAAGCTCAACAAGGCACTGTATGGCCTCAAACAAGCCCCTCGGGCCTGGTATGACACACTCAAATACTTGCTGAAGAGCAAAGGCTTCATACCTGGTTCCCTCGACCCCACTCTCTTCACGAAGACATATGATGGTGAACTGTTTGTGTTCCAAATATATGTGGATGACATTATCTTCGGCTGCACCAATCAGAAGTACAGTGAAGAGTTTGGATACATGATGCAAGAGCAACGCAACGGCATCTTCATATCTCAAGAGAAGTATCTCAAAGATTGCCTTAAGAAGTTCGGTATGCAAGACTGCAAAGGGTTCACGACGCCAATGCCAGCCAAGCATCATCTGGGTCCTGACGACAATGGTAAAGAGTTCGATCAAAAGGTATACCGCTCCATGATTGGTTCCTTGATTTATCTATGTGCATCTAGGCCAGATATTATGCTTAGTGTTTGCATGTGTGCTCGATTTCAAGCGGCACCAAAGGAGTCGCATCACTTAGCTGTGAAGCGAATTCTTCGATATTTGGCTCACACCCCAACTCTAGGATTATGGTATCCAAAGGGCTCAGAGTTTGATCTGGTTGGATTCTCGGATGCTGATTATGCTGGTGACAAGGTGGATCGCAAGTCTACATCAGGCACATGTCATTTTCTGGGACGATCACTTGTTTGTTGGTCTTCAAAGAAGCAGAACTATGTATCTCTCTCCACTGCTGAATCTGAATATATTGCTGCTGGATCTTGCTGCGCTCAGCTTATGTGGATGAAGCAAACCCTCAAGGGCTATGGCATTCATCTGAAGCAAGTGCCACTCTACTGCGACAACGAAAGCGCCATCAAGATTGCCAACAACCTTGTTCAACACTCGAAGACAAAGCACATTGAAATTCGTCATCACTTTCTCAGAGATCATGTTGTGAAGGAAGATATTGATATCATACACGTCAACACTGAAGAGCAATTGCCAGATATCTTCACCAAGCCCTTGGATGAGAAGAGATTTTGCAAGTTACGGTGTGAGCTAAATATCCTGGAATCCTCAAATTTCCTGTGATCAGGCACACATCCTAACCCTTATGCATATTGATGACTTAGATGTGCAACACACGAAGTAAAGTATATCTTCAATTAATGAAGACATACATTCTAAGTGTGAATACATTAAAGTGGAATTTGACTTCGGAGCGCCACGATAATTGTGCGCCCTGTCTTGGTCTAATACTTGCTATACGGTGGGTAACGCCACCACCAAATGTTCTATTTGAAGTGTTTCACTCAAGGCATTACCTTGCTATGTCTTCACATTTGGTCTGGTTTCAATCTCAACACGTTTTCATGATTATCTTCACTATGTTGATTATATATATATACTAGTGTTCTGTCCTCTACAGCATTCACTTATAGCTATGTCTTCCTGTTGAATCTTTTGATCTAAGTGAATGTGATCGGACCCTAACCTCTCTGTGCTTTCTATCTCAAACTCTATCTCTCCAAGTCATATGCATTCTATTGAAACTGTCGAATGTCTTCTCTGCGTCCTTGTCAGCTGAAGATACAGAGACAAACATTAAGTCCGTTTTCAATGCTCATTCCTCCACATGGAACCCGGAGAAGTAGGAACGACCACCCGACAATCCAGGCGTGCGTGGGACGTGGAGCAAACTGCATGATGGCCACGTGTTCCTCAGATATGAATCGCCAGGGGCACCTGTGTAATAACGCAGTGGTGCCCCTGTACACCCTTCACAGTGGTCATTATCTCTTCTTCCACTGTCGCACGAACCCTAGCGCCACCGCTAGCCCTCGACGACGCCGGCGACGAAGCGCTTCACTGCCACAACCTCTCCGATGCCGTCTTCACGCCGACCGCGGACATCGTCCTCTCCGCCGTCGCCGTAGGTGTCCTCCGTCGCCAAGTTAGGGCACGGAAGATCAAACTGCTCGGCCTTCTCTTCCACTCTGTCTAGCAGTTCCCAGTGTGGTAAATAAAACTTCTTTTTACGGCCCCTTTTGATCCTATGATTTTGTCACTTTCTACCATAAGAAGTTTCTATTCACACAAGTTAGATCTCTTTCCTACTTCATCTCAAAACATGCCTAGTATATTCACTTATGCTCACAAGTAGTTAGATTCCTCACTTGTACTGATCTCTGGATTCGTACAAATCTGGAACCAACTCCTTATCTATGAGTGAATGTCTTCGCACGATGAGGTCAATGTCTTCTAAACTGATTTATCTTCAAAATCTTCTGAGAATGCATATGACCTCTTCCCCTTCCCTCGCACCTTAATGCTGTCACAGGTACATGTCCGTGGGAGAATCCCTTGGTTCTCATAGTCTGCATTCATTTGCAGAATTCTTACAGCATCATATAAATTCTCCCAAAGCCAGTTCCTATTTGTCCAGCAAGAGAAAACCTTTGAAGCCTTTGAACGTTTTGAAGCCTTTCAGTTTGAAGTTCATGGTTGCAGAGAAGTCAGTAAGGAAGGGTGGTAGACAGCGTCGTGGGGGAACATCAAGAGATTTGCCTGATGACCTCTCAGAGTTGTACAAAACAGATCCTGAAGAGGATTATAATCAGCGCAAGACCCGAATCCAATGGATTCGAAGATATTGGGCAGAACAGTGGTTCAAATACCGGTTTGTGACCCAGGAATATGCTGAGAAAAATGCCATCAAGAGACCGTGGGGAGATATCCTGTACAAGAATCTTCAACCCAGGTCCAGAGAAGAAGCCATTGAGCAATGCTTCTATCCCTGCATGGTCCGTGGGCCACAGCCTGCAGATGCACACCCATCGTCACTACTCTGGTGTCGTGACGACAATCTGTTCAAGCGCAACTTCCAATTTGCCAAGAACTCAGCGAAGCAGAACAAGAAGTCTTTTGGGTTAGACTTCAACCCTGGTCCTTCTGCTCCAAGGGCTGACGGCACACGCGATGCAGAACCCAATGTCGTCGGTCCTTTCTACAATCTGGCAAGTCTCATCACCCATATCTTGGTTCAAGAGACAGCTGTGAACGAGCCTGTTGCTGACGCTGAATCAGATGAAGCACCTGCAGCGCCAACGCCAAAGAAGTTGAAGAAGCCCAAGGCTTCAAAGCCTGCCCCTTCACCAAAAATCTCACGGGCAAGGCTACTGGCAACTGCACCTCCTGAAGACAGTGTGCAGTCTGAAGACTTGTCATGCGTCTCCAAGCCCCAGAAGAGCAAGATGCCTCTGCCAAACACCGGCCAAGAGCTCACAGCTGCTGCCATTCTGTGCAATGATGACATTGATCTGTCAAGTGACAAAGATCTCGCAGATGACGCTCTTGAGCAACTCATCAAGAGCAAGGAAGAAGCAGAAATTTTCAATGACCTGCCGCTCTTTGATGTCACAATCATTCACAACTTCATTGATGAATGGTTTGACACGCCAAACATCAGCTTTGATGATCTGCAGCTACCCATTGGCCTTAGTGTCGCCTTCCATGGCTCCATTGCTTCAGAACTAGCCATTGCCCAGCGCGTTGTTGAACTGAAGCAGAAGATTGACTATGAAAAGGCTCAGTTCAAGAAGCATATGGCCAAGCTCAGCGTGCAAGATGTGAAGAACTTCAAGATCATGATGCATGAGCTCAAAGAAGCCTTTATGAAGAAACGTGCAGAAGCTCAGGGTTCGCGTGAGCGCATGAAGACTCTGGCTGACCAATGTGTGCAAGCCTACAATGAGGCTGAGAAGCGCAAGGCACTTGGGCGTCCTGGCATCGACCACAGGATGGCCGCAAAGAAGAAGAACAAGCCTGTTACGGCTGAACCCGATGCACCAAGGCAGGAAGCAGTTCCGATTGTCTTCCCCACAAGAATGACTGGCTCGAAGCCAAAAAGCCGGTCAATAGCTTCAGAGCTCAAGAAGACGAGGACTGCTGAGGCTGAAGCAAGGAAAATGAAATATCCTAAAGACTCTCCTACTGCCCCCTCCAAGAAAAAGAGAAAGACCAAGAAAGATAGGGCTGCTCCCACAGAGCCCTTGGTTGTTGAACCCATTTCCATGGTTCACCCCGACGCCAATCCACAAGAACGCCAACTGACCATCCATGTGCCTGCTTTCACAAAGGCTCATGAAGCTGAAGACATTCCAGCAGCTGATCCCATCACTGCTGAAGACATTGGTCAACATGACAATGTAGAAGATGGTGCAGTCCTTCCTCAGTTCGAGAACAGCGAACTCATCAGCATTGGTCGTCCTCTGACGCTAATCGCTCAGGATGCTTCATGGCGGATCGCCCACAAGAGGAAGAAGACAATGAGGCCCAGCCAACTCCATCTGCACATGCGTCGCCTGTGTTACGCAGGCTTCGCAAAGGTCCAAGGCCTCAAGTCTCTGCTGAAGACATTCCGGCTGCATCAGCCGCGGAAGAAGAAGCTCCACAAGTTCCCAACCCCCTGTCCCATCAAGAAGCAGGTCTCGAGGAGAACGTGCTTGTGACCGATCCTCCAGCTCGTCAAGTGGAGGATGAAAATCTTGAGGCTGCCACAACCACCAATGGAGCTAATGTGGAGCCCTCCCCACCAAAAGCATCAGAAGACAGTGAAGCCACTGATCCTGACACTTCTGTTCCTGAGTCTGCTGCCGGTCCTCAGTTCGACTATCATGTTGAGCACAGGCCTCAGGTCCAGAAGCCAATCCCATGATTGCCAAGGTTCCCAGGTCCTGCATCAGCACCTGGCTCCTTCAACATCAATGGCTTCAGAGCAGACAACACATTCTTCAAAAGCTCCAGGAACCCCTACTCAAGGGACATGATATCATCTGATCGGTTCTGGAGCTATCCTCAGCGAAGCTATTACTCATGCATTCTCTACAACCAAGGTCGCATCTTCCCACACAAGCGCCTTGACATTGAAGCTATAGCTGGTCTGCCCTGTCTGGAAGAAGCTTTGGATTGCTTCAAGGAAGTTGGACTGCTGCCGTTCGTTACTGACCAAGAGCATTGGAATGAAGAGCTGCTCCTCCAATTCTATGACACACTTCACATTCGAGGGGATAGCAGAGATCCGAAGACTTGGGTCCTGGAGTGGATGACTGGAAATGTTCATCACGAAGCAAAAGCTTTTGACATTGTTGAGCTCACTAGCTTGCCCACTCCTGTCGATCTCTTCGAGCATGGCTGTCAGCTGCATATTGAAGCTATTGAGAGCATCTTCAAGAAGCCTGAACCTAATATGAGTCATATGCTCAGCATGATGAAGCCATTGCCCCAAGATGCTGCTTATCCCTCGGAGTTCTTCGTTGAAGACCTTGAGTATCTGCCAAGAACCATCTATCACATTCTCAGGCGGACTCTCTGGCCCATCAAAGGGCACTCTCCACATGCCAAGCTTGAGGGTGCAATGAAGACATTGGTCTTCTGTATTCTTCATGGAAAATGCTTCAATGCACATGATTTATTCATTCGCCAACTTGCTGCATCAGGCACTGATCTGTTGGCTTGAAGTTCTACGCCCCATGGGTAATGCGGCTAATCAAACTTCACTCCGATATCTTATATCAGCCATCATCTCGCAATCATCACATTTTTCTGCCTGATGTGGATATCTCAATTGAAGCCATCTATCCTGAGCCTGCCAAGGAACTTCTAAGTCTTTAGAATGAAGAGCATCAGAGTTTCACGCAGAACATTGAAGGCGTTGAAGCAGTCACTCGGGTGTATCCTTTGGCTGGCACTACACGTGCACCACACCCTGCTTCCACTGAAGCAACTACTAGTACAACTGCTCCAAGACCCAAGAAGCGCACTCGTGTTCTCAATGACCGAGAGCTTCTTGTGGCCCTTCATCAAAAACATGACAGGCATCATGACTGGCTGAAGCGTCAGATGAAAAGCCTCTTGGTGGATGTTAATCGCATTCGAAATCTTGCCACCAAGAATTCTTTCGTTACCCATGAAACCTGTCGCCACACATGGAAAGGGCTAACGATGATGTGTTCTGAAGCTGATCTTCAAGAGGATGGCTTCACTGAGCGATTCAAGTTTGACTCCACACCTCCTAGAAGGGATGTGCTGTGAGGAACACCATCCCTTGAAGACTCTGAGTTCTCTTCCTCTGCTGCAACAGTGACTGCCAGAGTTATCGAGGATGAAGATGATGCTACTTCACCGCCACCTCCTTCAGCACACTTCAAATCTGCTCCAAGCTCTTCTGCACCGCCAAACACCACCGAAGACCCTGCTACTTCACCTACTCCTCATGGGAACGAGTAGATGATCTATGTCTTCAAACCTTTTTGGTCCTCACTGACAAAAGGGGGAGAAGCATATGAGGTTGATAGTCTTCAAGCGGGTCCATATGGGCGGGTGCTTTATATTTTGCTTCGTGCTTACAACTCTTGTTTTGCTACATTTGGTTCTTTGAGTTGTAACACTTAAACTCGATTGTCGTCTGCTACTTATTTGCCAACTTGTTTTGTGATGATAAATTCCGCATGTGCGACGATAAATTCCGCACTTAGATCATTCTGCAGACGTCCATTTTTCATTATGCATGTCATTATCTTCATATACTTTCACATGCATAGTGGATTGTCATCATAAGTTGAAGTGGATCTCCACAAGTACAACCTGCCATGTGCATTTGCATTCCAAAAGCAAATTACTTATATGCACATCTTCAGGGGGAGCCCTTGCAACTTATGAAGACAATTCCTTATCCTTTAAAATTTCACAGATTATATTCCCCGTTGAAAACTTCAACTAGTTTGTCATCAATCACCAAAAAGGGGGAGATTGTAAGTGCATCTAGTGCCACCCCTAGTTGGTTTTGGAGTATTGATGACAAACCTAGTTGAGGGACTAATGTGTTTGTGAGAATTGCAGGATAACACAGGTAGAAGTCCCTCATTGATTCGGTATGTGACTCATACACGACCTCCAAATTTTGATTAATCACCAGTTAGTGATGTGATGTGACCGCTAACCAAACGGCCATTAATGGCGTGGCCACTTGTATTCCCTAGGTGGGATGCTCGGATGGCCTCCATGTAGCTCCTCCTCCCCGCCTTCTGCCCTCCCATCTCCTCTGTAAGTGCATCTAGTGCCACCCCTAGTTGGTTTTGGAGTATTGACGACAAACCTAGTTGAGGGACTAATGTGTTTGTGAGAATTGCAGGATAACACAGGTAGAAGTCCCTCATTGATTCGGTTTTCCTACCAGAGATGACCCCTAAAAATGTATGAAGACATTGAAGTCAATGGTGGTATATGAAGATATTCACATTGAAGACTATGACAAGAGAAGACACCACATGAAGCCTATGGAGCTCGAAGACTTAGATCTTTCGTAGTTCTTTTTCATTTGTGTTGAGTCATAGGAACCACCGTACTGTTAAGTGGGGTCCAAGAGAACCAGTCGGAATGACTGAAGTGATGCCTAACCAAAAACCTATGTCTTCGAATGAAGACTATGAGAGCGAATCTTGTCCAGAGTCGGACAAGTCAGCTTTACTTGTAGCCCAAGTAAAGTTGACATGTGAGTTTGAAATCTGACCGTTGGAACACGTGTCAGTTCCTTCGTGACCCAGGGTCATTTCGGACAAATCAGGTCGGGTTGCCTAGTGGCTATAAATAGCCCACCCCCTACAACCATAAATGGTTGGCTGCTTAGATTCAGAGTACGGCTTTTGTCGTTTGAGAGCAACCCACCTCGAAGCCTTTCAGAGAGAATTCCTTGTGAGGATAAAGCCCTAACCACCCAGAGCCAAAGAGAATTAGGCATCACTTAAGTCTTCTTGTCCGAGTGATCTGAAGACTTATTACACTTGAGGACTGTGCATCCTCCAGCCGGTTAGGCGTCGCGTTCTGAGCATCCAAGAGACATTGTGGATTGCCGGTGAACAAAGTCTGTGAAGGTTTGGGAGTCTACCTTGAAGACTTACCAGAGTGATTGGGCGAGGTCTGTGTGACCTTAGCTCAAGGGGAATACGGTGAGGACTGGGTGTCCTGAGCTGCGTGTTCAGGACTGGGTGTCCGGGACTGTGTGTCCTTTGGTTTAAATACCTAGCCACCCTAACCAGACGTACAATTGTCACAGCAACTGGAACTGGTCCAACAAATCTTTGTCTTCAACGAGTCACTGGTTTCATCCTTCCCTTCTCTTTACTTACTGTTACTCCGTGTGAACTCATTGTATGTTTGCTCAATCTTCTGTCTTCACTGAGTGACTGTGTGATCTGTTTGGCTTCTTAATATCTTCCTGCCTGATCCTTACTACCTAGCTACTATCAGTCATTGTCCTTTCACTTCATTGAATACATGACTATGGTTTATCTAGTGTAGTCCAACTTCCACTGCATGGTAATAGGTTTATTTCTATCGTTTGTCTTCGAAACTTCCATGTTTTGAAGACTTTCATAAAAATCACCTATTCACCCCCCTCTAGTCGATATAACGCACTTTCATCCTCTATTCTCAGCGACAATGACACCATGCAAGAACACATCCTAATTATTGAACTTAGTGCAGAGCGGAAGATCATGTCATAGATGTCACACAATTGTGAGGACAATTCTGCAAGTAGCAGCCGATGCATCCTCCTCTCGCAGTGGCAGGTGCAATAAAGATGGTGGCACCTGTGGTGGCGGTTGCGGCAATGGAGGCACCCATGGCAGCGAGTGCGATGGATCTAGCGCATCGGGCGCCATCGTCCCTGATGACCCACAAGTATAGGGGAACAATTGTATCTATTTTCAAAAAGTAAGAGTGTCGAACCCAACGAGGAGCAGAAGGAAATGACAAGTGGTTTTCAGCAAGGTGATGTCTGCAAGTGCTGAGATTGTAAGTAATAGAGTAGTTTGATAGCAAGATAATTTGTAACGACCAAGTAACGATAGTAGTAACAAAAGTGCAGCAAGGTAGCCCAATCCTTTTGAGGCAAAGGACAGGCGAAAACAGTCTCTTATGATCAGAAAAGCATTCTTGAGGGTACATGGGATTTTCATCTAGTCACTTCATCATGTTGGCTTAATTCGTGTTCAGTACTTTGATAATTTGATATGTGGGTGGACCGGTGCTTAGGTGTTGTTCTTACTTGAACAAACCTCCTACTTATGATTAACCCTCCCGCAAGCATCTGCAACTACGAGAAAAGTATTAAGAATAAATTCTAACCATAGCATTAAACTTACGGAATAGCGCATAGACTGGGGTTTAAGCTTCTGTTACTATCACAAACCATCATCTAATTGCTACTCCACAATGCATTCCCTTAGGCCCAAATATGGTTAAGTGTCATGTATTCGACGTTCACATGACACCACTAAGGGAATCACAACATACATACTATCAAAATATCGAACACATATCAAGTTCACATGATTACTTGCAACATGATTTCTCCCATGATCTCAAGAACAAAAGTAAATACTCATAAATGATAATTATGCTCAAGATTAGAGGGGTATTAAATAGCATATTGGATCTGAACATATAATCTTCCACCAAATAAACCATATAGTAATCAACTACAAGATGTAATCAACACTACTAGTCACCCACAAGCACTAATCTATAGTTTCGGTAACAAGATTGAACACAAGAGACGAACTAGGGTTTGAGATGAGATGGTGTTGTTGAAGATATTGATGGAGATTTGTCGGCGTTCTGGGAACGGGGGTCCCCAGACTTGCCTGCCTGCGGCCTGCGGCATGGCTCAAAGGGGGCCCAGTGTGGCCCATCTTCATCGACACAAGACTCAAGACCCTCGCGAGGGGGCAAGCCTCATGGGGCGGACGACACGGCGCATCCTCAGGCGCAGCCTCCTCAGGCTGGCTCGCGAGGAGGCAGAGAGATCAAGGCAGGGTACCTCGCAAGGTGCCCATGACGCAAGCCATGACGATCGAGGGTGCCAGGCGGGGGCCAGCGCGCGCAGCGTCCTTCTTTCCTCTTTGGTGCAAAGGGGGCAAGCGCAGCCGCGGAGTACCGAGGCATCAGGCAAAGGTTGCCATTTCGGTGAAACGAGACCAAGACCAGGGGGACTACGAGACGGAAGTCACCATGGAGCCCAGCACGGCGTCACCACAGAGCCTTTGGCAGGCAAAGACCAACTTTAGTCAGGATAAGTGTACTAGATGTTGCCCTTCGAATTGGCCAATTGTTGGCGCCCTTCCCGCTCAAATATTTGGGAAGAGGACCAGGGCCTCTATAAATAGGACTAGCCACCCACATAGCAAACGAACGGTCGACAAGTGAGAGCAAAGCAGAGAGAGAGAGAGAGGTGACTGAACTCCTCCTAGCAGTTCATCGCCCCAGCCAAGAACAGACCCTCGCGAGGCTGTTCTTCCTTGTATTGTTCATCATCACCAGCCCCAGGAGGCAATCCACCAACCACACACTGGAGTAGGGTATTACACCACAACGGTGGCCCGAACCAGTATAAACCTTGTGTCTCTTGTGCAGTTCTTTCAGTAGTTTAGATCTTTGTGAGACGGGGAGGTAGAAACCGTAATCTCCGCGCGCACCCCAGTGTTTGAACCTTAAGGGTCTGCCGGAACCCGTGATCCGACATTTGGCGCGCCAGGTAGGGGTGCGCCGGAATCTGTCTTCCACCACTCCGTTCTCCTCCGACCGTCGCGTCCATGTCCGACGCTCGTCGGGCCCGTGCCGAGCGCCGGGCCGCCATCACTTCCCGCGTCGCCCAGACGGCGCCCATCGGTGGACGCCCTCGTCGTTCCCCGTCGCCCGCCGTCAACTCCGCCATCGGCTCGGCGGGGGGTGAGCAGCAAGCGTCGTCTCAGCATCCATCCGTGCGGCAAGACGGCCGCACCGCTACTCCATCACTCACCCCAGCCGGCTCTTCGTCCCGCGCGCTCCACGCACCCTTGGAGGCTCGAGCTACGCTCATCGCGGCAAACGAACTCCTGCGCTACCGCCCCATCGACGACGTCTATGAGGAGTGGCTCGACCATGTCGCCGAGCTTGTCCGTGCCGCAGGGGGCTCTCCTGCGCCGTCCGCTCCGCTGCGCCGCACCCCGCCCCGCGCGGGCAATGAAGCTTCGGGGGCGTACCAGCCGCCTCCTCTCCAAGAAGACGCTCCGCCAGGTGCCAGCACAGCAAGAACGGAGCTGCCAAGAAGTCCCTCGCCCGCAAGGAGCTGCCCGGGCGCTCCCTGCTCCGGCATGCCGCGACCCTGCTCCAGCTCTGGCACGCCAAGACCCCGCTCTGCTCCTAGCTGCAGCGCGTGGGGACCCTCAAGGCCAAGCTCTCCCTCAACTGAAGCCTCGTGTAGCCACCGCAGGCTGCCGCGCCTACACCACCGAGCTGCGCAGTGTCGCGTGGCCCGGCAAGTTCAAGCCAGACCTGCCTCCTCGCTACGACGGCACAACTGATCCCGTAGAGTTCCTCCAGCTCTATGAGCTGGGCATCGAGGCTGCCAGCAGGGATGAAAAGGTCATGGCGAACTGGTTCCCCATGGCACTCAAGGAAGGAGCTCGCACCTGGCTCCTGAATCTGGCTCCAGGCACGATCTCTTCCTGGGACCAGATGCGCACCCGCTTCATCGCCAACTTCTAAGGTACTCGCGACCGTCCACCCGTCATGAGCGACATGCGCCGCATCAAGCAACAACCTGGGGAGACCCTGCAAAAGTACATCCAGCGCTTCAATAGTGCGCGCCTCAAGATCCCCAAGGTGTCCGAGGAAGCCATCATCTCGGCCTTCTCCGATGGCGTGCGCGATGTCAAGATGAAGGAGGAGCTGGCGATGCATGAAGACCTCTGCACCTCCCTGGAGCTGTTCAACTTGGCGAACAAGTGCGACAGGGCTGAGGAGGGACGTCTCTCCCTCCTCGAGCTGCCTGCCGCGGACCCAGAAGAGAAGAAGCCCAAGGCCAAGGATGTGAAGCGCAAGGGGGCTGCCGTACTCGCAGCAGAACCAGACACCAAGCAGGGCAAGGATCTGCCCGAATCCTCCAGGGGCAGCCGGTACTGTGTGTACCATGACCTCCACACCCACAACACCAGCGAATGCCAAGAACTCCGCGCCGTGCGAGAAGGAAGGATCGGCCGTCACCCTGACCGTGCTGACCGGGGCTACGGCCGAGGAGGAGGAAGAAACCCAGGAAACTGGGAAGATCGCGGCCCGCGCCAGGGGTGGCGCGACCAACCTCGCGAGGACCGCTGGCGGGACCTGCCTCACGAGGGGACTGGAGGGATCAGCCTCGTGAGGATCGCCCTCATGGAAACGCAGGCCTACCTCCGCTACCGCCTCAGCCAAGGAGGAACGAAGACCGCCATCAAGACGAGGGGCTGGGGGCTTCCAAGAGCCGCGCGCAATTGCCTGCATCCTGGGCGGAGCTCAAGCCCCAACCTCTCAACGTATCTTCAAGCAGTTTGCCCGTGAAGTGAATGCAGTTCTCCCCAAGCTCGAAGCAACGCGCCCCCTCAGGTGGTCGGCGTGCGCCATCACGTTCAGCTCAGCAGACCAGCTCAAGTGCGCGGCCACGGCCGGAGTCCTCCCGATGCTTTGCTCCCCAGTCATCAGCAACGTGTTGGTCACCAGGACCCTCATCGATGGAGGGGCAGGGCTCAACATCCTGTCCGTGGAAACATTCAACAATCACCAAGTGCCCTATGACTAGCTTCAGCCAACCAAGCCTTTCTCCGGAGTCACTAACGGTTCCACAGTCCCGATCGGGCAGGTCCGCCTCCCTGTCACCTTCGGGGCCCGCAGCAACTACCGCACCGAGCTCATCGACTTCGACGTCGCCCACATCCGCCTGCCGTACAACGCCATCCTCGGGTACCCAGTGTTGGCCAAGTTCATGGTCGTGACTCACCACGGCTACAATGTCCTCAAGATGCCAGGAAGTGGCGGCATCATCACGGTGCCCTGTGAAGAGAAGGATGCAGTGTGTTCCCTGGAGCGAGCCTTTCAGGCCGCGTCGCTAGAAGACCCAGATCGCGGAAGCAGGAGGCTTCCTGAGACCACCCCCAAGAAGAAGAAGACGTCGTCAGGATCAACCCCTCAGGAGGCAGGCCCTTCAGGGCCCGCATCCGCCCAGGGGGAACCCCCTTCCATCGCATAGGAAAGCGCGCCCGGCGCCCTCCTCAGGCAGGGCTCGGGGGCTCTCACCTGGAGGGCCATCGACCTAGCCAGGGTCACGAGGGAGGCACTTGGGCACCATGTGGAGGCGTGCTTCGAAGCACGTTTCCCTCGAGAAGGAGCCAGGCAAGGAAGGTCAGACCAGCAGGAGTTCGTTAACGAGGCCATTCAAGAACTACAGGAGTCAAGATCATGAGAGGTTGCCGTCGTCCACCAGCTGTGGCTCCACATCCAGGCGAGGATGGTGGGCTGCGTGTCTGCGTCAACGTACCAGGGCTCAATCAGATCGCCACGACGGAGCATCTCTGGCCCTCGCAAGTGGGGCGCCGCGGGGGTCCACCCCACAGCTATGTTCGCATGCCTTACGGCCTGCCGAGCATGGTTGCGGCGCACCAGCGCCTCATGAGGGGCATCATGGAGGCTCAGGAAGACAGGCGTTCCGCGGCCCTGGTGGAGATGAAGACAGCTCGCGAGGAGCCACCAGTGCCTCCGGAGCCTCCCGAGGCCCCGGGGCCTGGGGGCTCGTGAGGATCGGCTTCCGCAGCCCACCGAGTCTGCTGCACCAATGCCACTTTGCCGACGACATCCTCAGGTGACATCTTTCAAGCTTCATTCCCAATAGGGAGCGCCCTCCCAGGGTTGCATCACTCCAAGGCCGCGTGGGTCCGTCCCTGCGGCATGTATCCCCTTTTATTTTTCGGTCGTTAGTTTGCCTTGTTGGGGGCGCCCCTCGGGCTGCATCATCCCCAAGCCGCTCGGGCTAGGCCCAGCGGCGTGTATCTCCCTCGCGTTTATTTCCAACTATGCATTCGCCTATCACGCTTGATTGCCTGATGCCTATCCGCAGCATCCCTTCTTCTCCATGTCGGCCACTTGCATGTTTAAGGGGGGGTGCCTGAGCATCGCGACTCAGGGCTCTTACTGGCTCTCTAGCCCTCACCCTTTGGCCTTGTCCACGGCATCACGACCTGGCATACCAGCGACGGCTGAGACAAGCTCGAGGGCCGGGACCCGAGGACGTAGAGTACCGGCATCTAACCAAATTTTGCAGGGACACATCTCAAGATACGGCCCAGTGCCAGGCGCAACCCGCCTAGAGGTAGGGCCTCGTGAGTCCCGTGCTGGCTCATGGGTGCCCAGATACACCTCACCTAGCCCTACCGTGCTGGCCACATGTCAGGGCGAGGCTGTACACGCCCCGGGGGCTCCTCCCGGAGGGGAGCCCCCTCCCACGTACCAGTGGAAGCACCATGCTCCGCGCTGGCTGACGACACTGCCGAGGAGCGGCTATGCCCGTACACATACGGAAGCGCTATGCTCCGCGTTGGTGATAAACAACTGAGGGTGGCCTCCGGGCCGCATTAACCTCGGGGAGCCCAGAGCTCAGTGGCTGGCCTCACCGCAACGCCTCCCCTCGGGAGTGCCGCGCGAGGGGGCTAGGCACGGGGGCTACGACTGGGTCACGCCCAGACGTACGCCGCCCAGCCAGGCCCCTCGGGCCTGGTTCATCGCGCGTCTCTCCCTGAGCGGAGCCAAGGTATGAAGGCCGTTTGAGCGTCAAGGGGGACCCCTGAGCATCGCGACTCGGGGGCCTAACTGGTCCCGTAGCCCCTCACTCCTTAGTTCCGAAAGGCTATGCTGGGTGAGGTACGCGCGGGGCCGGGCTCTACAGACGTAGGACGGTAGCCCCGCTTACATTTCACCTCATCACCCGCTGTTTGCGCGTCAAGGGGGACTCCTGAGCATCGCGACTCAGGAGCCTAACTGGCTCCGTAGCCCCTCACTCCTTAGTTTCGAAAGGCTATGCTGGGTGAGGTACGCGCGGAGTCGGGCTCTGCAGATGTAGAACGGAAGATACACCTACATCACGCCTCCCTACTTGTTGTTCGTGCGCCAAGGGGGACTCCTGAGCATCGCGACTCAGGAGCCTAACTTGTCACGTAGCCCCTCACTCCTTTGGTCCCGTCCTGGTTTCCGGTTGGGGCTAATGCTGGGTGAGGCACGCACGGGGCCAGGCTCTGCCGGCGTAGAACACAAGCAAGTAGGGAAGAAAAGCATTAAATTCAAGGAACTTAAAAGCAAATATTACAACCCATACTGTCGTCTTAGCACCAAACGCAAGTTTAAATGCCTCCCCGAGGCATGATGCATGTGCAGGAATTGAAAGAAGAACAGGGATGGAACGGAGTCACTCGTCGGCGGTGAAGCTGTGTGGAGTGGCTTTGCCTCGTGGAGCAGCAGGGCCGGCAGCGCCTTGCTTTGGCCTGGTGCTAAAGGCCCGGAACTTCCCCAGCAGCGCCTCCGCGCGCCCCTTCACGGCTTCGACAGCGGCGGCAGCACCCTCGCCGCTCACCGGTTCCAGCAGGCCGTCGAGGTCGGCGTTGGGATCACGAAGGTAGATGTGGGCGAAGACCCGCGTCAGCGCAGCAGAAGACGGGACGCACGCCTCGGCCTCGGCCGTGGGGCCGGTGCCAAGGGCGACATCCCTAAGGGCCTTAACCAGGAAGGGAAGCAGCTTGGCAGGGCCGTCCCCGTCACCGGCTAGCGGGCTGTCCAGGCCGCTCTCGTAAAGCGTCTTCAGCGAAGCGCGGGCATCTTTCTCCATGTCCGCGAAGGCCACGCGATCCTCGGTGAGGACCCGGGCCTTGGCGTCCAGCTCGGCCTTCGTCACCTCCAGCTCCTTCTTCAACGCGCCTAAGTGGTCGCGGCGCTTCTTGAGCTTGTCCTCCTGGTCCTCGAGCGCCGCCTCGCGCGCCTTCGCCCCCTTCTCCTGCTCTTGGCGAAGACGGACCTCCTCCGCAAGTTGGCCTCGCAAGCCTTGCAGCTCGTCCTCCAACGCCTTGCAACGATCGCAGACTTCAACCACCTCCCCCAGGGCTGCCTCACGAGCAGCCTTCATCTCAAGGACGGCCCGCCTCTCCTCGTCGCAGGCCGTCAAGGCTTGAACCAACGCCGCCCGCATCGAAGCATCAGAGCGAATCCACCCCGAAGCCAGTTCCAGGCGCCCGGCCACCAGGCAAGGGTCGGCGCCGAGAAGATCCTGCCGCAGCCGGTCCAGTTCAGCAGCGGCACGCTCCAGGATGGAGGAAGAAGGCGGAGAAACATCGGTGCACTCCAAGGCAACAGGAGGAGTTGGGGAAGCAACGGTCGGTGGAACGGGAGGAGAAAGTAGCGGCGGCGAGGACGCAGTGTCCTGAGGCGGAGTCCGCTGCGCCTCCACAGCCGTAGCAGCGGCGCCAGACGAGGGAACCTCGGGAGTCATTCGAGCCATAGGGGCTGGGCTCGCCCCAGCCAGCTCAGCCAAGCCTCGCAAGGATGAGCGGGCAGGAGAGGCCCGCGCGTCACGATCTCCCTCCCCTGCAGGCGAAGGCGTCGCGGCAGATGGGGCCTCGGGGGCTCCCTTCGGCTTCTTCGCCACGGGCGCCAGCCTATTCAAGAGAAGCAATCATCAAGCCTCGTCGGCGGAACGAGAAACAAAATATCAAGGATCAAGCACTTACGGGTCGTCGCCAGAAAGCTCTAGCTGCCTCCGGCCATACTTGAAGCCTGAGAGCCGGCTGGAGGGATCGACCTCAGAAGAAGAAGGCGCGTCCACGGTTCGCCCCGGAGTCAGGACGGACCCGCGGGGGATCGACCCGGTCCTGCCCCTCTTCGGGATTGAGGGCGAGCTCCCGCTACCGAGCACATCATCGTCATCATCATCATCATCGCTCAGCGAAAGGAGGAGAGTACGGGACCCACGCCGGGGGAGGGGAGCCCTCGACTCTCCATCGGTCGCCCCAGAGTCAGGCCCCTCTCCCCGCTCCTCTTCGTCCACCTCCTTGCTGGAGTCGCCGGAGGGCACATCCACCGGTCCTTCGGAAGCCGCCACGGGCACGAGCCCGTCCCCGTTAAAAACGGGCATGGACTTCACCACTTGCTCCCAGTCGTCGCGAAGGAACAAGGGCTTGGGAGCGCCCTCCAACCTTGCCACCTCGCCCCCGACCAGAGATTGGAGAACCGCGGTCACATCCTCTTCGCCCACAGCCGCGGGGCTCGGATGAGGCCTCCACATTGGAGGAGAGTACTGCCGGAGTGGAGCCAGCTGGTGCTCCAAGAACTCCCTCAGCAGCAACGCACCGATCAACTTCGCCGTCGCCATGCTCGCCGGCCTCAAGTCCACGTCCATCTTCTCCAGCACCAGTTTTGCGCGAGGGTCCGTGAGCTCCACTCGGCCCCAGTCGTCGGAGCTCGCGGGCGGCTCCGCGGGAAAGATCAGCCTAGGAGGGACGCGCCCGGCATCCACCAAGACCCACTTGCTCCTGAAGCCCTCAATCCTCTTCCCGGGATTCGAGATGGCAATGGTGCCGCCATACGTGACGAAACCCACGCACGCGGAAGGAGAGCCGCGAGTGACCCGGAGGGAGAAGTAGTGGCGCAGCAAGGCCATTGAGGGCTGCACCCCTACGTGAGCCTCGCAGTAATAAGCGAAGATCGCCAGGAGAAGGACAGGGTTGGGGTGGAGATGCAGAGCCTGCAAGTTGTAATGGCGGAGGACAGAGAAGAAAAACTCGGAGAAGGGAGGCACCAGGCCCGTGGCAATGGAGCTTACAAAGAGAGGATAAAAGGTGCTCCCTCGGCCCTCCGGGGTGGCGGAGCCGGCCTTGAACACCTTCGTCCCGTTGATGCCCTGCGCTGTCGCCATCTGGCGCAGCCGGGCAAGGCCGGCCTTGGACACATTCGGCGAGTCCAGAGCAGGGGAATACCAAGCTTCAGCCGGAGACTGACGAGGCGCCATGGCTCCCTAGGTCACACAGCCGGAGTAGATCTGGGAATTTGGAGGAAGAAAGGGGAGGCGCAAGAAAGGGGATCTAAGCAGCAACCGGAGAAAGAAAAAGGCAAAGTCTAGACAGATGCCGCTCCTTTATCAACCTGCGCGGTTGCTGAAGCACCTGCGTCCAATCAACCGCCACGCGGCGCCCAAGGCCGCAGGCTGTTAGGGCCCGCGGCGCTTCGCCCTTGCCCTTTCGCCTCTCGGCACGGCCAAGTCCATGCGTGCCTTGGGCCCGGGGGCTACTGTCGGCGTTCTAGGAACGGGGGTCCCCAGACTTGCCTGCCTGCGGCCTGCGGCGTGGCTCAAAGGGGGCCCAGTGCGGCCCATCTTCATCGACACAAGACTCAAGACCCTCGCGAGGGGCCAAGCCTCGCGGGGCGGACGACACGGCGCATCCTCAGGCGCAGCCTCCTCAGGCTGGCTCGCGAGGAGGCGGAGAGATCAAGGCAGGGTACCTCGCGAGGTGCCCATGACGCAAGCCATGACGATCGAGGGTGCCAGGCGGGCGCCAGCGCGCGCACCGTCCTTCTTTCCTCTTTGGTGCAAAGGGGGCAAGCGCGGCCGTGGAGTACCAAGGCATCAGGCAAAGGTTGCCATTTCGGTGCAACGAGACCAAGACCAGGGGGACTACGAGACGGAGGTCATCATGGAGCCCAGCACGGCGTCACCACAGAGCCTTTGGCAGGCAAAGACCAACTTTAGTCAGGATAAGTGTACTAGATGTTCCCCTTCGAATTGGCCAATTGTTGGCGCCCTTCCCGCTCAAATATTTGGGAAGAGGACCAGGGCTTCTATAAATAGGACCAGCCACCCACATAGCAAACGAACGGTCGACAAGTGAGAGCAAAGCAGAGAGAGTGAGTGAGAGAGAGAGGTGACTGAACTCCTCCTAGCAGTTCATCGCCCCAACCAAGAACAGACCCTCGCGAGGCTGTTCTTCCTTGTATTGTTCATCATCACCAGCCCCAGGAGGCAATCCACCAACCACACACTGGAGTAGGGTATTACACCACAACGGTGGCCCGAACCAGTATAAACCTTGTGTCTCTTGTGCAGTTCTTTCAGTAGTTTAGATCTTTGTGAGACGGGGAGGTAGAAGGCTTAATCTCTGCACGCACCCCAGTGTTCGAACCTTAAGGGTCTGCCGGAACCCGTGATCCGACAAGATTGCCCTCCCCAAGACGGGAGAGTTGTTGGTGATGATGATGACGATGATTCCCCCTTCCAGGAGGGAAGTTCCCCCAGCGGAATCGCTCCGCCAGAGGGCAAAAGTGCTCCTGCCCAAGTTCCGCCTTGAGACGGCGGCGCTCCGCCCCGAAAGTCCTCCCCTTGTTTTTTCTAGGTCAAAATGACTTGTATACCAAAAGATGGGCACCGGAGGTGGACCTGGGTGAGCACAACCCACCAGGGCGCTCCTGGGCTCCCTGGCGCACCCATGTGGGTTGTGCCTACTTGGTGGGCCCCCTCAGGTAGGTATTTGCTCCAATATTATTCATATATTTGATAAAAAATCTCCGTGAAGTTTCATCTTGTTTGGAGTTGTGCAGAATAGGTGGCCAGACGTAGCTTTTCCAGGTCCAGATTTCCAGCTGCCAAAATTCTCCCTCTTTGTGTGTACCTTGCATATTATGAGAGAGAAGGAATTAGAATTACTACAAAAAGCATTATTATGGATAAAAACATCATAAATAACAGTAAGAAAACATGATGCAAAATGGACATATTAACTCCCCCAAGCTTAGACCTCGCTTGTCCTCAAGCGAAAACCGAAAACGAAAAACATGTCCACATGCTTAGAAAGAGAGAGAGAGAGAGAGGTGACGATAAAAACAAAATACGGGCATAGAAGCATCATGTTCATTATTATAACAACAATAAACTTAAACATAAAACTTTTATCAAAGAACTTTTATCATAGACTTTCATGAATAAGTGACAATTCATCACACTATTGAAGTATAAAGCAAAAACTCTATTAGAAACCAACGAACTATGTTCTCAATCAACTTTGCAACTACAATTCATCATCTTTTCTGGAAGGGTCACGTATCATAGCCTTTAGGCAAGTCCACATACTCAACCATCATATAGTCTTCAATGATTGCTAACACTCACCGCGTACACATGAGCAAAACGTTTCAACCGGAAACATAGAAAGATAGGGGCTTATAGTTTCGCCTCCCAATGTATTCACCTCAAGGGTGATGTCAACAATAATAACTCATGCTATCTATATTCAACTGGAAATATGTGCCTAGATCTTTCCTCACCACATGTTCCTTTCCAAAGGAGAAAAATAAAAAAAGTAATAGAAGGAAAACTTTGACTCTTTGCATAAAATTAAATACATAAAAGTAAAAGATAGGCCCTTCGCAGATGGAAGCATAGGTTGCCATGCGCTTATTTGTTTGTATTCTCAACCCCTTAGTGAAAAAGAACGTCATGTTGCATTGCCCCTTGTGATAGCGACCTTTATTATGCAGTCTGTCGCTTTTATTCTTCACCATCACAAGTTCGTGCAATGCTCAATTTTCTCTTACACTAAATGATCTCACACTTTTAGAAGCAATTTTTATTGTCTTTTTGCACCGATGACAACTTACTTGAGGGATCTTGCTCAATCCCCAGGTAGGTATGGTGGACACTTGAAAATAAGATTTGGGTTTAAGGGTTTTTGGATGCACAAGTAGTATCTCTACTTAGTGCGGAATTTTTGGCTAGCAAAGATAGGGGCAAGCATAAACAAACATAAACCATGACAATATGACTTCTATGTGAATATAAACAAACATAAACCATTAAGTTGTCTTTCTTGTCCAATGTCAACAATTTTGTCATATAATATTTTGATGAGGGCTCACAATCACAAAAGATTTCTAGGATAGTATATTTATATGTGAATCTTCTCTTCCCTTATTAATTCTTTCATGAGTTGCACCATTGACTAATGATATGTTTGTCAATCTCTAATAAAATTTCCTACTTATACTTTTCCTTATGTGGTGTCATCACCTACCATAAGATTAGTATATGATCTTTTTGATTTATTTCCTTTCTCTTTTACTTTTATTTGCAACATGAAAGTAAAGAAAGCAAAAACTCAAACTAGACTTTATTATATATTTTGCACACGATTACAAGGATAGATCACTAAGGAACTCTCGAAAGGAAAGGATCAAACTAAACTTTTATTCATCTAAAGCAAAAGATCAAACTAAAATAAATAAAGGCAAAAAGATAGTGGGATGATACGATACCGGGGCACCTCCCCCAAGCTTGGCGGAAGCCAAGGGGGGTGCCCATACCCGATACTCAATCCTCCTTTGGTGGTGAAGATGATGATGGTGGTGATGAAGCGATTCTATCCTTAAGGGTCAAGAGATCCTCCAGACGACCGATAACGCTCCAGAGATGGATGATATGCTCTTGATGCAGAATATTTTCACGAGTGAGATACTTACTCTGTATACGAACTATTTCAATGATGCGAAAGGCTTCAATCTCAGCAGGAGTAAGGTGAACAAGGTAGGGTTTAATGATATTGTCCTCTCCCTCCTCAGTTGGCAGTGCTTGTTCGAAGACCAGAGACTGATCTACGATAACCTCCTTGCTCTCATCTGCTCTAACGGCTTCCGCGTGCTCTTCTCTCTTCAGCTCAATCTTCATCAACTAAGCATCCTCTTCCACGTTGTTGGAGGAAGAAGAAGACATGATGCCTGACTCAACAAATCTGACAGAAAACGGCTAGAAAAGAGAACACAGGATTTCTCCGTGATATAGTGGTTAATAGGTTCTGGAAGTATATATAGATTTTTTTTCTTGGGAAACAAGAAAACAGAAGAAAAATGGAGTCCGGAAGGTGTACCAGGTGGGCACAACCCACCTAGGCGCGCCAGCCTGGTGCCCTGGTGTCTTGTGGCCACTAGGGTACGCTTCCCGATAGTTTCTTATTTTTCCTATTTTTCTAAATATTCCAAAACCGACAAAAAATATTTTTGCAGATTTTTCAGAGTCTGTTTACTTACCTTATCACGTACCTCCTTATTTTCACAATTCTGGGGTGTTCCGGAAGGACTCTTTTATGTGTTGTTCCGGTGTCATAGTTTGGATAATATTACTTTCAACATTAATGGGCGTACTTGAGATATAATTTTTATGCGTTCCCCATTGACAACCTTCGGGTTAGTACCTTCGACATTATTTATTTTGATAGCTCCAGACCGATAAACCTCCTCGATAACATAGGGGCCATCCCATTTTGAGAGGAGTTTTCTTGCAAAGAATCTGAAACAAGAGTTGTACAAAAGAACATATTCTCCGACTTTAAACTCGCGCTTTATGATTCTTTTGTCATGCCATCTTTTAACTTTTTCTTTGAATAATTTTGCATTTTCATAAGCTTGGGTTCTCCATTCATCTAATGAGCTAATATAAAAAAAACCTCTTTTCACCAGCAAGTTTGAAATCAAAGTTGAGCTCTTTGATGGCCCAATATGCTTTATGTTCTAACTCAAGAGGCAAATGACAAGCTTTTCCATAAACCATTTTATAAGGAGACATACCCATAGGATTTTTATATGTTGTTCTATAAGCCCAAAGTGCATCATCTAATTTCTTAGACCAATTCTTCCTGGACCTATTGACAGTCTTTTGCAAAATTAATTTTATTTCTCTATTGCTAAGTTCAACTTGACCACTAGACTGAGGATGATAAGGTGATGCAATTCTATGGTTAGCATCATACTTGGCAAGCATTTTACGGAAAGCACCATGAATAAAGTCTTAACCACCATCAGTCATTAAATATCTAGGGAGTCTAAACCTTGGGAAAATAACTTCCTTAAGCATTTTAATAGAGGTGTTGTGATAAGCACTATAGTTTGGAATAGCTTCTACCCATTTAGTAACATAATCAGCAACAACCAAAATATGTTTATACCCATTAGAGGAAGGAAAAGGTCCAATGTAATCAAATCCCCAAACATCAAATGGTTCAATAGCAAGTGAATAGTTCATAGGCATTTCTTGACGCTTACTGATTTTACCTATTCTTTGACATTCATCACAAGATAAGACGAACTTACGAGCATCCTTGAATAGAGTAGGCTAATAAAATCCAGATTGCAATACCTTGTGAGAAGTTCTATCTCCAGCATGATGCCCTCCATAAGCTTTGGAGTGATATTTCCGCTGAATTTGTCCCTGATCATGCTCAGGTACACAACGTCTAATAATACCATCTACTCCTTCTTTATAAAGATGTGGGTCATCCCAAAAGTAATGTCTTAAATCATGGAAGAAAATTTTCTTTTGTTGATACGTAAAGCTAGGTGGTAAATATTTAGCAACAATCTAATTAGCATAGTCAGCATACCAAGGAGTATTATGGGCAACATTTATTGCAGCTAACTGCTCATTAGGAAAACTATCATCAATAGGTAGTGTGTCATGAGGCACATTTTCAAGCCTAGATAATTTATCAGCTACAGGGTTCTCAACTCCTTTTCTATCAATGATATGTAAATCAAATTCTTGTAACAAGAGAACCCATCGAATAAATCTAGGTTTAGCATCTTCCTTTTGCATAAGATATTTAATAGCAGCATGATCGGTGTGAAAAGTTACTTTTGAATCAACAATATAAGGTCTAAATTTATCACAAGCAAACATCACTGCTAAGAATTCTTTTTTAGTAGTAGCATAGTTTCGTTGAGCATTGTCTAGAGTTTTACTAGCATAATGAATAACATTCAATCTCTTATCGACTCTTTGTCCTAGAACAACACCAACAGCATAATCACTAGCATCACACATAATTTCAAAGGCAAGTTCCAATCAGGTGGTTGAACGATAGGTGCAGAAATTAAGGCTTTCTTGAGTGTTTCAAGGCTTCTAAACAATCATAAAAAACAAAAGGAATATCCTTTTGCAAAAGATTCATAAGAGGCCCAGAAATTTTAGAAAAGTCTTTGATAAATCTAGTATAGAAACCATCATGACCTAAGAAACTACGAATACCTTTTATATAGTTAGTACATGGCATTTTCTCAATTGCATCAACCTTAGCTTTGTCCACTTCAATACCTCTTTCATAAATTTTATGACCCAAGACAATGCCTTCATTAACCATAAAGTGGCACTTCTCCCAATTCAAGACAAGATTTGTTTGTTCACATCTCTGCAAAACTCGATCAAGATTGCTTAAACAATCATCAAAAGACTTCCCATAAACAAAGAAGTCATCCATGAAAACCTCAACAATCTTTTCACAAAAGTCAGAGATTATAGCAGTCATACATCTTTGAAAAGTAGCAGGTGCATTACATAAACCGAAAGGCATATGTCTATAAGCATAGGTTCGAAAGGGACAAGTAAAAGTGGTCTTTTCTTGATCAGGTTGAGAAACAGGTATTTGTGCAAAAACCAGAATATCCATCAAGGAAGCAAAAGTGTGTGTGCTTATATAATCTTTAAAGCATTTGATCAATAAAAGGGAGAGGGTAATGATCTTTTCTAGTTGCTTTGTTTAATATTCTAAAATCAATTACTATTCCATAGCCTGTAAAAATTCTTTGTGGAATAAGTTCATTCTTATCATTAGGAACAACAGTTATACCTCCTTTCTTAGGGATATAATGAAGGGGACTTACCCATCTACTATCATCTATAGGATAGATTATACCTGCTTCCAGAAGTTTTAAGATTTTCATTTTTACAAATTCCTTCATTTTTGGATTTAACCGACGTTGGTGATCAACGACGAGTTTATCATCAAGCTCCATATTAATTTTGTGTTGACATAGAGCGGGACTAATGCCCTTTAAATCATCAGGAGTATATCCAATAGCAGCTCGGTGCTTCCTTAGAACTTTCAATAATCTTTCTTCTTCACGTTCTGAAAGGTTAGCACTAATAATAACAGGATATATCTTCTTTTCATCAAGATAAGCATATTTCAAAGTGTCTGGCAATTGTTTTAATTCAAACACAGGATCACCTTTAGGTGGAGGAGGACCTCCTAGAGTTTCAATAGGAAAATTGTGTTTAAGTAGAGGATGTTGTTCAAAGGAAATCTTATCTATTTCATTTATTTCATACATATGTAAATCATTTTCATGGTCTAACAAATATTGTTTTAATGGATCAGTAGGAGGCACAACAATAGAAGAAATACAAATTAATTCATCTTGCTAGGCAATTCTTTTTCATGAAGCTTTCTACTAAACTTGGAAAATTTAAAATCATGAGACTCATCACCAAAACTAACATCGATAGTTTGCTTCTCACAGTCAATTTTAGCATTAAAGGTGTTCAAGAAAGGTCTACCAAAGATAATGGGACAAAAGTCATCTTGTGGGTAACCAAGAAGAAGAAAATCAGTAGGGTATTTTATTTTCCCACACAAGACTTCAACATCTCTAACAATCCCAATTGATGATATATAGTGTCTCTATTAGCAAGTTCAATAGTAACATCTATGTCTTCTATCTCTGCAGGTGCTATGCCATTCATAATTTCTTGATATAAAGTGTAAGGAATAGCACTCACACTAGCACCTATGTCACATAAACCATGATAACAGTGATCTCCTATTTTAACTGAGACAATAGGCATGCCAACAACAGGTCTATGTTTATGTCAGGTTTGTCAATTCTAGCAGCTTCTTCAGATAAGTAAATAACATGCCCATCCATATCTTCTTCCAAGAGATCTTTAACCATAGCAATACTAGGTTACTACTTTGATTTGTTCATCAGGTTTAGGTGTTCTAATATAGCTTTTGTTGACAATAGTTGAAACTTTAGCATGTTCCTTTATCCTAACAAGGAAAGGTGGTTTATCAATATAAACAGAAGGAACAATTGGATCAACATTGTAAAGTATAGTTTCTTCTTTAACTGGTGTCGATTCTTTAACTTCTTCTTTAATAGGTGGGTGATATTTAAACCACTTCTATTTAGGGAGGTCAACCTGAGTAGCAAATGATTCACAAAAGGAGGATACTATCTCAGAGTCAAGTCCATATTTAGTGCTAAACTTTTGAAAAGCATCGGTATCCATAAAAGATTTAACACAATCATACTTCAGTTTAATACCTGACTCTTTACCTTCGTCGCGTTCCCAATCTTCAAAGTGCGTTTAATTCTTTCCAAAAGATCCCACCGGAATTCAATAGTCTTCTTCATAAAAGAACCAGCACAAGAAGTATTGATGTCTACTACGCAACTTTATTCTTGTAGACTCGTGTTGGGCCTCCAAGCGCAGAGTTTTGTAGGACAGTAGCAATTTTCCCTCAAGTGGATGACCTAAGGTTTATCAATCCGTGGGAGGTGTAGGATGAAGATGGTCTCTCTCAAACAACCCTTTAGCCAAATAATAAAAAGTCTCATGTGTCCCCAACACACCTAATACAATGGCAAATTGTATAGGTGCACTAGTTTGGCGAAGAGATGATGATAAAATTGTAATATTGATGGTAGAAATATATTTTTATAATCTGATAAATAAAAATAGCAAGGTAGGAAATAGTAAACGGGCACAAAAACGGTATTGCAATGCTTGAAAATGAGGCTTAGGGTCCGTACTTTTACTAGTGCAACCTCTCAACAATGCTAATATAATTGGATCATATAACTAGCCCTCAAAGTGCGATGAAGAATCACTCCAAAGATCCTATCTAGCGGAGAACATAAGAATAAATTGTTTGTAGGGTACGAAACCACCTCAAAGCTATTCTTTTCGTTCGATCTATTCAAGAGTTTGTACTAAAATAACACAAAGCTATTCTTTCCGTTAGATCTATCCTAGAGTTCGTACTAAAATAACACCAAAGCAAATTCATATTCATAATAATCAATCCAACACAAAGAATTTCAAAGAGTGCCCCAAGATTTCTACCGGAGAAACAAAAGACGAGAACGTGCATCAACCCCTATGCATAGATTACCCCAATGTCACCGCGGGAATCCGTGAGTTGAATGCCAAAAAATATCAAGTTAATCAATATGATACCCCATTGTCACCACGAGTACTCATATGCAAGAAAAATATCAAGTACTCTCAAATCCATAAAAGTATTCAATCCGATAACAATGAAATCTCAAAGGGGAAAACTCAATTCATCACAACAAGATAGAGAGGGGAAAACAGCATATGATCCAACTATATTAACAAAGCCCACGATACGTCAAGATCATGACATCTCAAGAACATGAGAGAGAGAGAGAGATAGAGAGAGATTAAACACATAGCTACTGGTACAAACCCTCAGCCCCGAGGGTGGACTACTCCCTTCTCATCGTGGCGGCCGCCGGGATGATGAAGATGGCCACTGAAGATGATTCCCCCCTTGGGCAGGGTGCCAGAATGGGCTCTAGATTGGTTTTCGGTGGCTACAAAGCCTTGCGGCGGCAAAACTTCTGATCTATGTTAACCCCGAGGGTTTTCGGAATATTTGGGAATTTATAGTGCAAAGAGGGGGTGCGGGAGGCCACCGGGGTTGGCACAACCCACCTGGGCCCCCAAGCACGCCCTGGTGGGTTGTGCCCCCCTCGGGGCACCCCTAAGTGCTTCTCTGGCTCATCCTGGGTTTTCTGGTCCATAAAAAATCTCCAAAAAGTTTCGCCGTGTTTGGACTCCGTTTGATATTGATTTCCTGTGATGTAAAAAACAAGCAAAAAAACAACAACTGGCACTAGGCATTGGGTCAATAGGTTAGTCCCAAAAATTGATATAAAGTTTCTACAAAAATGATTGTAAAACACCCAAGAATGATAATATAACAACATGAATACTTCATAAATTATAGATACGTTGGAGACGTATCAAGTATCAAGCATGGTTTGATCATTACGAGAAAGCCGAGCATAAAAGTTCTAGATAATAATTTCTCTTGAGATCTCATGATTGGGGCATGAATGTAACATTGACTTAAGCCTCCCCTAAGCTAGAGCGATACTTTCTCCTTCACAAGGCCACAAATTATATATATAATTCCGATCACCATGAAGTAGATGCATAGGATAATTTTTTTTGGTGGAACTCCAATTTCAAACGATTCCAATTCCAAGATACAATAGCATCGCATAGCCTATACCATGCCAATGCTTTTACCTTCAAAGATAAAGGGAAAACCTTTTTCATAACTTCATCTCCGGGTAAACCTGCAAGCTTGAACAATCCACACATTTGTTCTATGATACGTCTCCGTCGTATCTACTTTTCCAAACACTTTTGCCCTTGTTTTGGACTCTAACTTGCATGATTTGAATGGAAATAACCCGGACTGGCGCCGTTTTCAGTAGAATTGCCATGGTGTTATTTATGCGCAGAAACAAAAGTTCTTGGAATGACCTGAAACTCCACGGAGAGTATTTTTGGAAATAGTAAAAAATACTGGCAAAGAATCAAGGCCAGGGGGCCCACAACCTAGCCATGAGGGTGGGGGTGCGCCTGCCCCCCTGGGCGCGCCCCCTTGCCTCGTGGGCCCCATGGAGATCCACCGACCTCAACCTTGACTCCATATATTCATGTTCGGGGAGAAAAAAATAGAGCAGAAGGATTCATCGCATTTTACGATACGAAGCCGCCGCCAAGCCCTAAACTCTCTCGGGAGGGCTGATCTGGAGTCCGTTCGGGGCTCTGGGAAGGGGAATCTGTCACCATTGTCATCATCAACCTTCCTCCATCACCAATTTCATGATGCTCACCGCCGTGCGTGAGTAATTCCATCGTAGGCCTGCTGGACGGTGATGGGTTGGATGAGATTTATCATGTAATCGAGTTAATTTTGTTAGGGTTTGATCCTTAGTATCCACTATGTTTTGAGATTGATGTTGCTATGACTTTGCTATGCTTAATGCTTGTCACTAGGGTCCGAGTGCCATGATTTCAGATCTGAACCTATTATGTTTTCAGGAATATATGAGAGTTCTTGATCCTATCTTGCAAGTCTATAGTCACCTACTATGTGTTATGATCTGGCAACCCCGAAGTGACAATAATCGGGACCATTTCTGGTGATGACCGTAGTTTGAGGAGTTCATGTATTCACTATGTGCTAATGCTTTGGTCTAGTACTCTATTAAAAGGAGGCCTTAATATCCCTTAGTTTCCGCTAGGACCCTGCTGCCACGGGAGGGTAGGACAAAAGATGTCATGCAAGTTCTTTTCCACAAGCACGTATGACTATATTCGGAATACATGCCTACATTACATTGATGAATTGGAGCTAGTTCTGTGTCACCCTAGGTTATGACTGTTACATGATGAATCGCATCCGGCATAATTCTCCATCACTGATCCATTGCCTACGAGCTTTCCATATATTGTTCTTCATTTATTTACTTTTCCATTGCTATTATTACCATCACCACAAAACACTAAAAATATTACTTTTGCTATCGTTACCACTACTATCATATTACTTTGCTACTAAACACTTTGCTGCAGATACTAAGTTTCCAGGTGTGGTTGAATTGACAACTCAGCTGCTAATACTTGAGAATATTCTTTGGCTCCACTTTTGTCGAATCAATAAATTTGGGTTGAATACTCTACCCTCAAAAACTGTTGTGATCCCCTATACTTGTGGGTTATCAAGACTATTTTCTGGCGCCGTTGTCCGGGAGCATAACTCTATTCATTGAGTCACTTGGGATTTATATCTGCTTATCATTATGAAGAACTTGAGAGATCCAAAAACAAAAATTTATCCCTCAACTACGAGGGGAGGTAAGGAACTGCCATCTAGCTCTGCACTTGATTCACCTTCTATTTTGAGTAAGCTTGCGACACCTAAACCTGCTTCTGCTATTAATTCTGATATGTCGCATATTATTGATGATGCCACTTCTGCTATGCATGATACTTATGGTGAAACTACTTCTATGCTTGATACTACTATGCCACTTGGTGAATTTCTTGATGAACAACTTGCTAGGGCTAGAGATAATGAAATTATTGAAACTGATAATACCGATGAAAGTAATAATGAAGGCTCTCCTAATAAATATGAATTACCCGTTGTGTTTGAGGGCTATGTCATGGATGAAGAAACTAAAAGAGACTTTCTTGCATGCAATGATAGAAATGATCTTAAGAAATTATTAGCTAAGCTTAAACAAAAAACTCTGGATGCTAGAATGAAATATGATCCTGTTTATGCTACTTCACCTATCTTTGTTACTGATAAGGATTATGAATTATGTATTGATCCTGATATAATTACCTTGGTTGAATATGATCCTTTCTATGGTTATGAATTTGAAACTGTTGTGGCACATCTTACTAAATTAAATGATATAGCCACCCTGTTCACTAATGATGAGAGAACTCGCTACTTTTATATCCTTAAAATATTTCCATTCTCATTAAAGGGTGATGCTAAGATATGGTTTAATTCTCTTGATCCTGGTTGTGTGCGTAGTCCCCAGGATATGATTTATTACTTCTCTACTAAATATTTCCCTGCTCATAAGAAACAAGCTGCCCTAAGGGATATATATAATTTTGTGCAAATTAAAGAAGAGAGTCTCCCACAAGCTTGGGGGAGGCTTCTCCAATTACTTAATGCTTTGTTTGATCATCCTCTTAAGAAAAATGAAATACTTGATATCTTTTATAATGGACTAACCGATGCTTCCAAAGATTACCTGGATAGTTGTGCTAGTTCTGTTTTCAGGGAAAGAACACCAGATGAAGCTGAAATTCTATTGAATAATATGTTGACAAATGAAAATAATTGGACACTTCCTGAGCCAGCTCCTGAGCCAACTCCTGAGCCTATTCCTAAACCAACTCCGAAGAAAAGAGGTGTTCTATTTCTCAGTCCTGAAGATATGCAAGAGGCAAAGAAATCTATGAAAGAAAAGGGTATTAAAGCTGAAGATGTTAAGAATTTACCTCCTATTGAAGAAATACATGGTCTTAATTTACCGCCTATTGAAGAAACACATGGTCTTGATAACCCAACACAGGTAGTAAAGGTAAATTCTCTCTATACATATGATAAAGCTGAAATCCCATTTACTAAGTTTGCTAGCCCATGCTTGGATGAGTTTGATGACTTTATGGTTAAACAAGAAAACTTCAATGCTTATTTTGGTAGAGAATTAAAATGCAATGCTGATATGCTTGAACACTTGGGTGATTATATGGCTAATGTTAAAGGTGAACTTAATTATTAGTAAACATTCTTCTATGGTTACCACTCAAGTAGAACAAATACTTAGAGCTCAAAATGATTTGCTCAATGAATTTAATAGTAAGAATAATGACTATGCTGTTAGAGTGGCTACTAGAACTGGTAAAATGACTCGGGAACCTTTCTATCCTGAAGGCCACCCTAAGAGAATTGAGCAAGATTCTCAAAGAAATAATATAGATGCACCTAGTCCTTCTAAGAGGAAGAAAAAGAAAAATGATAGGACTTTGCATGCTTCTAGTGAACCTGTTGCTGATACGCCTGAGAATCCCAATGATATTTCTATTTCTGATGCTGAAACACAATCTGGTAATGAACATGAAACTAGTGATAATGTTAATGATGATGCTCATGTTGATGCTCAACCTAGCAATGATAATGATATGGAAATTGAACCTGCTATTGATCTTGATAACCCACAATCGAAGAATCAAAGTTATGATAAAAGAGACTTTGTTGCTACGAAACACGGTAAGGAAAGAGAGCCTTGGGTTCAGAAACCCATGCCTTTTCCTTCTAAGCCATCCAAGAAAAAGGATGATGAGGATTTTGAGCGCTTTGCTGAAATGATTAGACCTATGTTTTTGCGTATGCGTTTGACAGATATGCTTAAAATGAATCCTTATGCTAAGTATATGAAAGATATTGTCACTAATAAAAGAAAGATACCGAAAGATGAGATTTCCACCATGCTTGCTAATTATACTTTTAAGGGTGGAATACCTAAGAAACTAGGAGATCCAGGAGTACCAACTATACCATGCTCCATTAAAAGAAACTATGTTAAAACTGCTTTATGTGATCTTGGAGCCAGTGTTAGTGTTATGCCCCTCTCTTTATACTGTAGACTTGATTTGAATAAGTTGACACCTACTAAAATATCTTTGCAAATGGCTGATAAATCAACTGCTATACCTATCGGTATTTGTGAGGATGTGCCTGTTGTGGTTGCAAACATTACTATTTTAACGGACTTTGTTATTCTTGATATTCCCAAGGACGATAGTATGTCTATTATTCTTGGAAGACCCTTTTTGAATACTGCAGGGGCTGTTATTGATTGCGCCAAAGGCAATGTCACTTTTCATTATAATGGTAATGAGCATACGGTACACTTTCCGAGGAAACAACCTCAAGTCCACAGTATCAATTATATTGGAAAAATTCCATCGATTATTTTTGGAGGTTTTGAATTTCCTCTTCCTCCTGTTAAGAAGAAATATGATATTCTTATTGTTGGGGATGTCCATATCTCTATTGAGGTAACCTAGTGTTATTCAAAATTTCTCGGGTTTCATGTTACTCGAAATGAGTTTGTTAACAAGACTTGATCAACCTTGTTAGTGGATTCCTTTTGATGAGCATGAGATGGATGAAGTTAGAAGGCACAACCTTCTGTACCCTCTTTTTTACTTTTTGTTATTTATATTAAATAAAGCAAAAATAGTAATTTCTGTCTGTTTTCTGAATTATCCGTGCAATATAAAAATACCCTAAAAATAAAAGTTCTCCAAATGCCCTGAAATTTAAATATGTTTTTTTCTGGAATATTTGAGAATATCTGGCACTGAGAACACAGCAGGGGGAGCAAGCACTTGGCCACGAGGGTCCATGGCGCGCCCACCCCCCTGAGCATGCCCCTGCCTCGTGGGCCCATGGTGGCTCCCCTCCACTTATTCCTACACCCACACACTTCTTATTCCTCCCACAAACATCACTAACCAGCTCAAACCCAAGTCCAAGCTCATTTTGCTGCGATTTTTGATCTCCTTGCTCAAAGCACCTCCCACAAAACTGCTTTGGGGGATTGTTCCTTGGTATGTGAATCCTCCATTGGTCCAATTAGTTTTTGTTCTAGTGCTTTATTCATTGCGAATTTTTTCTACCTAGGTGACCATGTTCTTGAGCTTGCATGTCAAATTTATATGGTTCCAAGTAGTTCTAATGCATGATATAGGTCCTAGGCACTTGTAGGAGTAGTTGCTATCAATTTTGTTGAGTTTGGTTCACTTTTATTTTGAAGTTACTAAAGATTTAAGAATTTTTAGAAAATAATGAAGAGATTTTTGAGGGGCTCATCGAGCCGAAGCTCGGAGGATAAGCAAAGTGAGGAGGATAAGAGACCCAAGTATAATCTCCCTCTCACCGCGGAGGTCCGGCCGTGTGAATTGCCTTGTCATGATTTCTTAAGAGTAGCCAGGATTTATGATGATTTCTATGAATTGGCTGAGAATGCAGGCCTCACCGCCTTCCTCCACGACCAACACCAATAGTATCTTTTATTCACCAATATCTTTGTGCAAAACTTTCATTTCCATGCTAGGAGCTCACCACCTACGGTGGAGTTTTATTTATATGATGATCATAAGGAGATGTCACTTCGTGATTTTTGTCGGGTTTGTTTGATCCCTTTTGAGGGCATCATAGAGGAACCACATCGTGACGATGTGGATGGGTTTATTAATACCATTACTGTAGGGGAAACGAGGAAGGTTTCCGACTCACGAACTACTAGCATACACTTTCCTGTTCTACGTTACTTTGCTATATTTGGTAGTAGATGCTTAATTGGCCGCGGAAACTGTGGAAACCTGAGTGCCCCTGATATTGTTATTTTGTTCCATGCCTTATTTCATGATGATACATTTAGCATGGGTGCTATTATTGCAAAGCGGTTAAATCTTAACCGTACTAAGAGCCCCGTCTTTGGAGGCATCTTCGCCTCGCGCCTAGCTGCACATTTTAACATACCTATTAGGCGTTATGAGAAGGAAGAAAAATTGCCGCCTCTTGTTTATTTAGGTTATAAGAGTATGGTAGCACATGATTTTATTGTTAATAATAGGGAAAATGAGCTTAAATACAAATTGTTCTTTGATAAACATCATCCTGAGACTATTACCCTGCCTGCTCCTTCCTTGTTTGATTTATCTGCAGGCAACTACCTTGTTCCGTTGGAGGCCATTCATGCCTACTGGAACCCTACAACAGCTATAGAGCCAGAGCTGGAATCACAAATTGATCCTCCACGACAGTCTGATTATCAGTGGGACCCGGAGGTGATTGCCAACCAGTGGACATCCGAGGCTTCATCGCAGTACGACGACAACTATTACTTTGGATATCCGCCAAGCCAGTCGTGGCCATAGACCAACTTAGGCCAAAAGCCTAAACTTGGGGGAGTACGTATTTCTCACCGACATTACATTCATGTTCACACACTCATTGCTAGTTGTTGGTGCTCATACTTTTTCATTGTATCATCCATGCTAGTTTATTTCCTTTTATGCTTTCTTCTTGTGTGTTTGATAAACCTTAAGAAAAACCAAAAAAATTAGTTGTAGCTTTTAGCTAGTTTTAATTTCCATGCTTGTAGTAGTAATTAAAAAGAAAACCCAAAAAGATTTCCTGTTCTTCTTTTGCTTGTTGGGAGCTTTCCTATGTAAATAGTTTTATTTCTTTTCCTTTCTTTGGGGGTCGATAGGAGAAGACCATAATTAAAATGTTAAAGTGGCTCTTATATGCATTATTGTTGATTTGACAAAAGAGCCCATATTACCTTGTCTTCTCTCTTGAATTGAATGCTTGCAGATTCTAGCTTAATCCAATGCACGTGCACTATTATTATTATCCACACTATTCGGTCGTGCAAGTGAAAGGAAATAATGATGATTATATGATGAACTTATTGAGATGAGAAAAGTTGGTATGAACTCGACCTCTCTTGTTTTTGTAAATATGATTAGTTCATCGTTCCTGATTCAGCCTATTATGAATAAACATGTTTGCAATGACAATTAGAGATTATAGTTGCTTATGACATGCTTAATTAGCTAGGAGCTACTAATGGTTTACCTTGCGTGCCAACATGCTATTAAAATGGTTGTGATGTGGTATGATAGGGTGGTATCCTCTTTTGAATGATTCGAGTGGCTTGACTTGGCACATGTTCAAGCATGTAGTTGAAACAAAATCAACATAGCCTCTACGATATTTATGTTCATGGTGCATTATATCCTACTCATGCTTGCATTCGGTGTTGATTAATTTTAATGCATGTTCATGATTGTTGTCGCTCTCTAGCTGGTCGCTTCCCAATCTTTTTCTAGCCTTCACATGTACTAAGCGGGAATACTGCTTGTGCATCCAATCCCATAAACCCCAAAGTTATTCCACATGAGTCCACTATATCTTCCTATATGCGGTATCTACCTGGCGTTCCAACTAAATTTGTATGTGCCAAACTCTAAACCTTCAAATAAACATTCTGTTTTGTATGCTCGAATAGCTCATGTATCAACTAGGACTATCCGTATCTTCCATGTTAGGCGGGTTATTCTCAAGAGGAGTGGACTCCGCTCCTCATTCATGAGAAAATGGCTTGTCACTGGGATGCCCAGTCCCATGCTTTATGCAAATCAAATCAAAATAACTACAAACAAAACTCCCCCGGGACTGTTGTTAGTTGGAGGCACTCGTTGTTTCGAGCAAGCCATGGATTGATGCTTGTTGGTGGAGGGGGAGTATAAACCTTACCATTCTATTTGGAACCGCCTATAATGTGTGTAGCATGGAAGATATCACCATCTCTTGGTTCTTATGTTGACAATGAAAGTATACCGCTCAAAATATTATTCATCTCTATTTTAAAATCGAGCTCTGGCACCTCTACAAATCCCTGCTTCCCTCTATGAAGGGCCTATCTATTTACTTTTGTGTTGAGTCATCATCCTCTTATTAAAAAGCACCAGTTGGAGAGCACCACTATCATTTTCATTCATTACTGTTAGTTTACATTGAGTATGACTTGACTGGATCTCTTTTACCATGAATTACAATGTCTAGTTAGTCCTTGATCTTTAAAGGTGCTCTGCATTTATGTTTTGCGGTCTCAGAAAGGGCTAGCAAGATACCATCTTATTATATCATCTTATGATTGTTTTGAGAAAGTGTTGTCATCCAAGATTTATTATTATTGCTCGCTAGTTGATTATGACATTTATACAAATATAACTTATCCTACCTCGTCCCGTCCCTCGCGTCGCCCCTAGGGCGACTCGGGGGAGTCTAGGGTTTTCCCCCGCCGCCTCCCCCCACCCTCCTCGCCGCCACCGGAGACGACCGCCGGGAAAGCCTGCGCGGCCGCTGGGGAAAGTGGCGCCGAGGTCTTCGGCGCTCCTTCTTCACGGAGGCCATCAGATCCAAGGCAGCGGCCCCTGCTGGCATGGCGTGCGGCGTGCCTGAGGGTTCGGCCGTGAGGACGGCGAGCCGCAGGCGTGCCAGATCAGGAGGCATTGCCCCTCCCTTCCATGCATCCCTTCTCAGTCCCCGGTTCGGTTTGGATCTTGCTCGATCCACCTCCGGTTTGTTCTGGTGGAGCAGATCGGTGTCCGAGGGAAACCTTGGCCGCCTTGGTTGGCCAGCAGCGGCGACGCCGCCTTTTGGCGCCACTTTCCTCCTTGGAGGCGCTGCTGAGGGCACTGTCGGTATCAAAACCGGCGGATCTCGGGTAGGGGGTCCCGAACTATGCGTCTAGGCCGGATGGTAACAGGAGGCAGGGGGACACGATGTTTTACCCAGGTTCGGGCCCTCTTGATGGAGGTAAAACCCTACGTCCTGCTTGATTAATATTGATGATATGGGTAGTACAAGAGTAGATCTACCACAAGATCAGAGAGGCTAAACCCTAGAAACTAGCCTATGGTATGATTGTATGTTATGGTTGTTGTGCTACGGACTAAAACCCTTCGGTTTATATAGACACCGGAGAGGGTTAGGGTTACACAAGGTCGGTTACAAAGGAGGAGATATCCATATCCGTACTGCCTAGCTTGCCTTCCACGCCAAGTAGAGTCCCATCCGGACACAAGACGAAGTCTTCAATCTTGTGTCTTCATAGTCTAACAGTCCGGCCAACGGAGATAGTCCGGCTGTCTGGAGACCCCCTAATCCAGGACTCCCTCAGTAGCCCCTGAACCAGGCTTCAATGACGATGAGTCCGGCGCGCAATATTGTCTTCGGCATTGCAAGGCAGGTTCCTTCTCCAAATACACCCCAGAAGAATTTGAATACGAGGATATTGTCCGACCCTGCAAAATAAGTTCCACATTCCACCGTAGAGAGAATAATATTTTCGCAGATCTAATTTGCTGGCTTGTTTTGGAAGCATGACGTTGCATCATGGCCCGTTGATTATTCGACCGTTTCTTTTAACCAGCCCCGCACATAACGTGAGGTAGTTTTTCGACACGTCTTGTCAAAGCAGAGATCGTGTCCCCTTATTACGGGATTCTCATCAATACAGGCGTGGGCAACCCAACCGCGCCATCAATTGCGGCGCTTGGGGGATAAGCGAGTTTTACCAGGCAAGCGGGGATGCTTAGTTTCGTCCGCCCATATAAAGGGATAAGGATTCACCTTTCCATCCACGCCTTCTTCCTCCCTTACCCATCCGCTTTTGCACACTAGAGCTCTAGCCCCAAGTCCGCACTTCCCACCTCGACCTTCTCCAATCATGTCCGGAGCGGGAGGCAAGTGGATGGTCTCCTCCGTCACGGAGGCAGACATCAAGAAACTGAGGAGAGCTGGATACCTGCCCGACGACATCGCGCACCGGCTCCCAGATGAGGGGCAGCTCATCCCCACACCCAGGCCCCATGAGAGGGTAGTATTCCTCACCCATTTCCTCCGCGGACTGGGTTTCCCTCTCCATCCCTTCGTCTGGGGCTCATGTTTTACTACAGACTGGATTTCCACAATCTGGCCCCGAACTTCATCCTCAACATTTCGGCGTTTATTGTCGTGTGCGAGGCCTTCCTCCACATCAACCCCCACTTCGGCTTATGGCTGAAGACCTTCAATGTCAAGCCAAAGGTGGTGGGCGGCCGCCAGGCGGAGTGCGGAGGCGCCATGGTGGGCAAGATGCCCAACATAACATGGCTCGAGGGCTCCTTTGTGGAAACCATAAAGGGGTGGCAATCGGGGTGGTTCTATATCACCGAGCCGCGCGACCCCGCATGGGTAGCGGCCCCCGAGTTCCGATCTGGCATCCCCATGCGGCTCACCTCCTGGAAAGAGAAGGGCTTGTCCTGGGGTAGTTCGAAAGAGCTGACCGGACTCCAAACATGTATTCAAAACATGGTGGACAAGAAGCTCAAGCTTGTCAACATAGTCCAAGTTATGCTCATCCGCCGGATACACCCGTGCCAACAACAGGAGTTCAATCCGGCGCAGCACCGAACTCTAAACAGGCTCTTCGACACAACTCATGAAGACGCCTGGAGGGTGCTGTTCAAAAGTGCCGAGGTTCCCCCCTATTACTGAGGATCGCGGATTCAGCGCGAAGCGCCAAGCCAGTGCGGTAAGCTGCTTTACCTTTCATAGGATACTTATTTTTTGTATAGATCGACTCTATGCGGGATCTAAACTCCCGTACCTTTGACATGACTGGCAGAAGATGGCCGGACAGATTGACTGTCCGGCTCCTTTGCCCGAAGGCTCTGCAGACGCTCTTCTAGCGAAGATGTTGACTCCGGCCCCTTATAAGGTGCCGGAGAAGACCAAGAAGGCCAAGGGAGCTCGAAAGAGTTCCCGACGCCAGGCGTCGTCGGACTCACCGTCCGGTGACTCTGCGGCGCACTCTTCCCCCGAAGACGAGGAAGAAGAAGAAGAAGATGCTCCCCCATCGACTGGGGGAGACAGAAAAAGGAAGGCCGCCCCAACTGGGGGGCTGAAGGGTCCAAGAAGGGAAGGACTCTCCTTCCGGTCAGCTCCACCGCCGCCGACGAAGGCGAAGACGAGTGGTTGCCCAGGGCCAAGCCCCCGGGGAGATCGTAAGTATTCGGATACCAAAGTAACCCATAAGATTCCTTTGTTGCACTGCTTTCCCTAATCGCCGAACATAATTGCGCAGGCCGCCACGAGCCAATATCGAGGTATCATCGGGCGGCTCCCTGGGCTCGTCGGACATGGATAGCGATCCAGTCCGGACCGCCACCTCCCCTCATCCTGCCGACGACGCCGAGGTGTTGTCACAAGAGGCACCAGATCGAGGGGAGACAGTCTTGGAGGCGCCTCAAGGCGACCTTCCGGACTCCAGGAGCCGCGGGGACGGGGCCCCCAAAAGCTCCGAGTTCGGCCCTCAACCGAACACCGTGCCGGACCCTCCAGCGGTTCCGAGCTCGGGCAGGCGGCCTCCTTCTAAGAGGGGCAAGACGCCTGTGCCAGCGACCTCTGTCCATCTAGAGGCACTGGACAATCTGCTGGAAGCGCTTCGCAGCACTTCCATCGACGAGGAGCACCTCACTATTATGAGTGCGGTGATCCAGAAGGTTCAGTCCGCCAAGAGCGGATTGACTGAAGCCTGTGCCAGCCTTTTAACAGGCTTTGAGGTAAGTGTTTTAAAATGTAGTAGAAATATTACCGCATAGACAGTAGCCCCTGATGCTTTGTTCGGTGTTCACAAATAAAAGCCGAACAAAGGATCAAATAATATCGCACGAGTCTAATATAAGTATGTCAATATGCGTATGCAGGCTTCGCTGCTGGCGCTCGCCGCACTAACTACGGAGGTCGCCGTACTGAAGCAGGACCTCGAGGGGTCCAAGAAAGAGCTAGGCCTTGCCAAGAGGCAGCTCGAGGAAAACAAGGGTAAGTAATACCCCGTCTATAGGTATGTATATATATATAAGGACGTGATTGCAAAATGACAGGATCATCGTATGTTTGTCAGGGGCCATGACCGAGGTGGCGACCCTGAAGCAAGCGCTAACCAAGGCCGAAGATACAGCGGCCAAGTAGCGCACCGAGCGAGAGAAGCACGAGGCTCGGGTGGGCGAGGTGCAGCAAGAGCTCCAGGCTCTCGTGACAAAGCACGAGGCATTGGAGCTTGACTCAAAGACGCGAGAGTCTGAGGTTGCCGCGGCCCTTGAGAGCGCAAAGAGTGCCAAGGCCGAGGCCCAAAAGGCCCTCCAGGAGATCGACGAAATGAAGAAGATAGCGGCGGGTAAGGCTTTCTATATGCAAAGCAAGCATGTAAAAGTAAGTTACCTATTACTTACCCGGATCCAGAGCTCATCAGGAGCATTCGCAGATTTGCCCCGTAGTGTGTCCGATGCCGCACAATTTTACCAGGCCGAGGACGGAAGCTCGACGGAGAAGTTGTTCTGGTCTAAGTATGCTGACGCCGAACATCCGGCGCCGATGAGCGACCAGCTGAAGCAGATGGTCGAGCAACATAAGGCGGCCGATCAGGCCATGAAGGGCTTTATAGTCCGGCTGTGGCCTAGAGACGCCCTTCCGAATAGCTCCTTCGGCCTGGTGAGGTGACTTGTGGATGCCTGCCCACGGCTGGAGGTCGTTAAGCGATCCGTCTGCATTGAAGGTGCACGCCGGGCTTTCGCCTGTGTGAAATTGTAGTGGGTCAAGCTAGACGCCGTGAAGCTAATCATGGAGGGGCCGCCGAAGGGCAAGCAGCACCGCCACCCCGAGATGTACTATGAGGGTGTTCTGCCGGGTGCCCGTCTTATCACGGATGAGTGTTCAAAAGATGTAATATTTGAGTAAACTTGCTCGTTTTATCTTGTATTTATGAAAACATGTTTCATGTGCGCTATGCAACACTTGTTTGAATTTAAAATATTACCTTATGTTTGGCTGTTTATCCAATCTGGGAGATGGCTAGTCCTTGGCTTCTGCCCCCATGCTACGAGTGCTGGGGTGTTCGGGATAAACCTGAGCACTCTTGTTCCCATATTTGGGTCCTTCGAGGGAGGTGCTCAGCACAAAGAACAAGGCAACCAAACTAATAATGCTTTATCACTCTCACTTAGCCATAGAATTCTATAATTTTAAATTTCGGCGAAGCCCCTGGTATTCGAAAGGCCGAATTCGGGGCGCGATACACGCATGTAAGCCAGACAGGGCCGGCCCCTCGCCCTAAGCGGCATAAGTCTTTAGGGACTCGAAAAACCTCGCCGAACAGCGACCAGTCTCTCGCCTTATCATGACAGTCAGTTTTAGCTTTCTCTACTGAGGTGCTCAGCCCGGCAGAACCGGGGCACAATCGCAGTAGTTCTCCTAGCGCTACCTTAGCCGATAGAGAGGAACGTAAGGTACCAAAACATAGGAGCTGGGCAAACCCAACATTTGACCAAAGACATGATTCGGAGCTGATGCATATAATGCTATAAATTCGGGGTGCTGCACTTGTGAAAGTGTTCGGACTTTTCACACACATTGTGGGGTACATAAGCCCCTGGTGTATTGGCCGTACCAGAGTGTACGGTTGCAAGGCGTCATTAATGAACACACACACACACACACACACACACACACGCACACACACACACACACACACACACACATATATATATATATATATATAACAAGAATGCAATAATAGTCGTAATGTCATGCATTGTTTATTGAAAAATTGCGTTAAAGCAGAGTGATACAGATAGTGCGATAAGCAAAGAGTAGGACTATGTCCCTTCCAAGGGCAAGATGAGGAATGAAATGAAATCGAATATTTCGCTCGTTACTGTAATCAACCTAGGAATTCCGTGGTATAACGTAGATGTCTGCCTCCTTGGTTGCTGCATCATGTGTTCGGCAATAGTGCTGCCGGACGGTGTTTCCAGAGATTAAGGTCTTGAAAGAAAAAGAAAAATAACCAAACGGGAAGCCCCTAGTGCGGTTTAGGCCGCGTTTTGGGGCGTGCCGCAGTTGTGCCCCCCTCCCCACCTGTGCCCATGGTATTTTTAATGCGTAATTATGTACGTGCGGCATGAATATCGCCGTTGGGCTGGGATTGGGGTGGCCGCCATATTGCTACGTGAGCTTAGATCGCGCCAGGCGGTCTATTTGCCGATTTCCCCGAGCGCGCTTGAAGGTGTCCGGGCTTTGAAACGCCGAACTGGTTGATTGCCTTGAGAGGCTGCTTTGCACTTCTGCTGCGAGGGCCGCGGTGTGCTCCTCTGTTCGGAGAGAGCACTCTGTGTTTCCATTGACTGTAATAACTCTGTGAGGTCCTGGCATCTTGAGCTTGAGGTATGCATAATGCGGTACCGCATTGAATCTAGCAAATGCGGTTCGCCCGAGCAGCGCGTGATAACCACTGCGGAACGGGACTATATCGAAGATTAACTCTTCGCTTCGGAAGTTATCCGGGGATCCGAAGACCACTTCCAGTGTAATTGAGCCTGTGCAATGGGCCTCTACATCTGGAATGACGCCCTTAAAGGTCGTTTTTGTGGGTTTGATTCTTGAGGGGTCTATACCCATTTTGCGCACTGTGTCCTGATAAAGCAGGTTCAGGCTGCTGCCGCCGTCCATAAGGACTCGAGTGAGGTGAAATCCATCGATGATTGGGTCTAGGACCAGTGCGGCGAATCCGCCATGACGGATACTAGTGGGGTGGTCCCTACGATCGAAGGTTATCGGACAGGAGGACCAAGGGTTGAACTTTGGGGCGACTGGCTCCAACGCATATACGTCCCTGAGCACACGCTTCCGCTCCCTCTTGGGGATGTGGGTTGCGTATATCATGTTCACCATCCGCACTTGCGGGGGAAACCTCTTCTATCCTCCAGTGTGCGGCTGCCGGGGCTCCTCCTCATCATCGCTATGCGGCCCCTTGTCCTTGTTTTCGGCAATTAACTTGCCGGCCTGCTTGAACACCCAACAATCCCTATTGGTGTGATTGGCTGGCTTGTCTGGGGTGCCATGTATTTGACACGAGCGATCGAGTATACGGTCCAAGCTAGATGGACCCGCGTACTTTGTTTGAATGGCTTTTTCCGCTGACCGGGTTTAGAGCCTTTGAATCCGGCATTGACTGTCATATCCTCAGTGTTTTCGCTGTTAATGCGGCGCTTATGCTTGTTGCAACGTGACCTGCTATTGCCGTCCTTGGTATCTGAGGTACCATGGTTCTTTGATATGTTATTACTGCGAGCCAACCAGCTGTCTTCTCCTGCACAAAAGCAGGTCATGAGCGTCGTGAGAGCTGCCATAGATTTCGGCTTTTCCTGACCAAGGTGCCGGGCTAGCCACTCGTCTCGGATGTTGTGCTTGAAAGCCGCTAAGGCCTCCGCATCCGGACAGTCGACGATTTGATTTTTTTGTAAGGAACCGAGTCGAAAATTACCTGGCCGAATCTTCTGGCTGCTGAATTATGTGGCTTAAATCATCGGTGTCTGGTGGTCGCACATAAGTGCCCTGAAAGTTTTCGAGGAATGCGGCTTCCAAATCTTCCCAACAGCTAATGGAGTCCGCTGGCAAGCTGTTAAGCCAATGCCGCGCTAGTCCTTTGAGCTTTAGTGGGAGGTATTTGATGGCGTGTAAGTCATCACCGCGGGCCATGTGGATGTGGAGGAGGAAATCCTCAATCCATACTACGGGATCTGTTGTGCCATCATATGATTCAATATTTACAGGTTTGAAACCTTCTGGGAATTGATGTTCCATTACTTCTTCTGGGAAGCATAAGGGGTGTGCGGCGCCTCTGTATTAGGCTATATCGCGATGCAGCTCGAATGAGTCTTGCCCGCTGTGTTCGGCCCGACCGGATTTGCTTTTACTGTATCCGGCGTGACGTTTGTCGTCTCGCAGAGTGGTGCGCCCTCGTGATCTGTAGATCGATCTTGAATGCTTTTCCTTGTCCTCCAATATGTCTCGCGGGTCTGGCGTATCTCCCCATGCCTTTTTATTTGAATGGCATTGGGGTGGAGGCTGAGCTTTTGGCTGGAATGCCTCTCTATCGTGGCCACGAGGTGGCCGATCAGCCGTATCATACGCTTCTTCCTCCAGTCGGGGTAGTAACCTGCACCTTGGGTAACTCTTGGAGGGACACTCGAGTTTATATTCCTCGGTTGTGAGGACTTCGGTCCATTTGTCAGCTAGTAGATCTTGATCAGCTTGAAGCTGCCGCTGCTTCTTCAGGCTATTTGCCATGGCGCTTGAAGCGCTCTTGTTCGACGGGATCCTCTGGTACGGCGAATTCATCGTCGCCGAGGCTTGCCTCGTCTTCGGAGTGGGGCAGGTGATCATCCTCCTCCTCTCCGTCTGCCGCTCTCTCAGGAGCTGGCTCCTTCATCCTCCTACTCTAAATCTTGCTAGAGGGGATTGTTGTTGTCTTCGGCACTATTCGGAGTGTTATTATCTCCTGTGCCGGTATCACCAATTTTGCTTTGGCGGGACTTAGAGCGGCGCCGCTGACATCGGCGCTTGGGTTGCTTCTTGGAGAGGTCATCCTCCTTTATCTCGTCGCCATTGCCTTCGTTGGGTGTATCCACCATGTATATGTCATATGACGAGGTGGCTTTCCAGTGCCCTATAGGTGCTGGTTCATGTTCGTCTCCTACATCGTCGTCCATACCGTCGATGTCTTCGGAGTCGAAGTCGAGCATGTCAGTTAAATCATCGACAGTGGCTATGAGGTGGGTGGTGGGTGGGCGTCAAATTTCTTCGTCGTCCGCATCCCAATCCTGTTGTCCATAATCCGGCCAGGGCTCTCCTGACAAAGAGAGAAACCTTAGTGAATTCAGAATGTCATCAAAGGGCGAGTGTTGAAAGATATCCGCGGCGGTGAATTCCATGATCGGCGCCCAATCGGATTTGATTGGCAGGGGCGCGGATGGTTCGGAGTCCGGGAAAGAGTCCGACACCTTGGAGTCACGGGCTGCGCAGAGGATTATGCTGGTGTTTGGCTCGATCGCCGTCGAGACTGCAGCCCCTGAGGCGGTGCCTAGCCACCCGTCCTGGATTGGCACAGTTGGCTCCGAGCTAAGGGTCGGAGCTGATGCGGGCGCGGCCTCTGGGTATTGTTCGGCAGCAGAGCTAGGTCATACCCATCGCAACAGTGCGGCGCGCCCGGCTGTGGCTCGAATCCGTCGAAGATCAAGTCACCGCGGATGTCGGCCGTGTAGTTCAAACTTCCAAATCTGACCTGATGGCCAGGGGCGTAACTTTCAATATGCTCCAGATGGCCAAGCAAATTAGCCCGCAGTGCAAAGCCGCCGAATATGAAGATCTGTCCGGGGAGAAAAGTCTCACCCTGGACCGCATCGCTAACGATGATAGTAGGAGCCATCAAGCCTAACGGCGACGACACAGAGGAACTATCAATGAAAGCACCAATGTCGGTGTCAAAACTGGCGGATCTCGGGTAGGGGGTCCCGAACTGTGCATCTAGGCCGGATGGTAACAGGAGGCAGGGGACACGATGTTTTACCCAGGTTCAAGCCCTCTTGATGGAGGTAAAACCCTACGTCCTGCTTGATTAATATTGATGATATGGGTAGTACAAGAGTAGATCTACCACGAGATCAGAGAGGCTAAGCCCTAGAAGCTAGCCTATGGTATGATTGTATGTTATGGTTGTTGTCCTACGGACTAAAACCCTTCGATTTATATAGACACCGGAGAGGGTTAGGGTTACACAAGGTCGGTTACAAAGGAGGAGATATCCATATCTGTACTGCCTAGCTTGCCTTCCACGCCAAGTAGAGTCCCATCCGGACACGAGACGAAGTCTTCAATCTTGTATCTTCATAGTCTAACAGTCCGGCCAACGGAGATAGTCCAGTTGTCCGGAGACCCCCTAATCTAGGACTCCCTCAGGCACCATCTCTCCACTCCGACCCATGTCTGGGTGAAAGCCCAAGATATGATGCGGATCGAGCGTCGGCAGTGCCCCATGCACTGTAACCTTCCTGGAGGCGGCGCCAAGGACATTGGGATCGGATGGGAGGGTCTGCAGGTGAGGGGTGGGGGTGTGTTGCCTCCCTTTCGGTGGAGCGGTGTTTCTTTCTACATATTCTTGGCGACGACTCTTGGCGGCATGGAGCAGCGGAGGCTTGGCGTCAGATGTGTGGTGACGGACACGCGAAGGAGGTCGACGTTGTGTGACGTCGTGGTGGCGTCTGCGGCAATGAGACCGGGGAAGGCCGATGCAATAGTACAACTCTAAAGATGGATATGTGGCAGGTAGCTGTGGCGGCCTCATACCTGGCAGGTGTCCTGGTTGACGAGCACACCAAACTGGTGGGTGCCCATACCCGACAGGCGTCCTGGTTGGGACCTTGGGTCTTAGATGTTAGGTTTGGCTGCGAGGTCTGTTTGCTATTAGGCCCAGACCATCAGTGCCCCTTCATCAGTTAGATAGGAGTAGCGAGAGAGGTTGCTGAGATGGTGGCTTTGGTCTTACTGTTGTACGACTTTGTAAGATCTTGTGTTAATAATTAATAAATTGGCCGTATGCATCGTCTCGATGCAGAGGCCGGGGGTATTCCTCCTTTTCTAAAAAAGAGTTATTGTGAATAAGGTTAGTTCATAATCTTTGCTGAAAACTTGAATGCTGGCTTTACATATCTACAACAACAAGAGCAAACAGAGTTTGTAAAAGTTTTTCTTTATCACTTTCAGTTTGTTAACTGAATTGCTTGAGGACAAGCAAAGTTTTAAGCTTGGGGGAGTTGATAAGTCTCCATTGTATCTACTTTTCCAAACACTTTTGCCCTTGTTTTGGACTCTAACTTGCATGATTTGAATGGAACTAACCCGGACTGATGCTGTTTTCAGCAGAATTGCCAGGGTGTTATTTATGTGCAGAAACAAAAGTTCTCGGAATGACCTGAAACTCCACGGAGAGTATTTTTGGAAATAATAAAAAATACTAGCAAAGAATCAAGGCCAGGGGGCCCACACCCTAGCCACGAGGGTGGGGGCACGCCTACCCCCCTGGGCGCGCCCCCTGCCTCGTGGGCCCCCTAGAGCTCCACCGACCTCAAACTTGACTCCATATATTCGTGTTCGGGGAGAAAAAAATAGAGGACAAGGATTCATCGCGTTTTACGATACGGAGCCGCCTCCAAGCCCTAAACTCTCTCGGGAGGGCTGATCTGGAGTCCATTCGGGGCTCCAGAGAGGGGAATCCGTCGCCATCGTCATCATCAACATTCCTCCATCACCAATTTCATGGTGCTCACCGTCGTGCATGAGTAATTCCATCGTAGGCTTGCTGGACGGTGATGGGTTTGATGAGATTTATCATGTAATCGAGTTAGTTTTGTTAGGGTTTGATGCCTAATATCCACTATGTTCTGAGATTGATGTTGCTATGACTTTGCTATGCCTAATGCTTGTCACTAGGGCCGAGTGCCATGATTTCAGATCTGAACCTATTATGTTTTCATGAATATATGAGAGTTCTTGATCCTATCTTGCAAGTCTATAGTCACCTACTATGTGTTATGATCCGGCAACCCCGAAGTGACAATAATCGGGACCACTTCCGGTGATGACCGTAGTTTGAGGAAGTCATGTATTCACTATGTGCTAATGCTTTAGTCCGGTACTCTATTAAAAGAGGCCTTAATATCCCTTAGTTTCCGCTAGGACCCCACTGCCACGGGAGGGTAGGACAAAAGATGTCATGCAAGTTCTTTTCCATGAGCACGTATGACTATTCGGAATACATGCCTACATTACATTGATGAATTGGAGCTAGTTATGTGTCACCCTAGGTTATGACTGTTACATGATGAACCGCATCCGGCATAATTCTCCATCACTGATCCATTGCCTACGAGCTTTCCATATATAGTTCTTCATTTATTTACTTTTCCGTTGCTATTATTACCATCACTACAAAACACCAAAAATATTACTTTTGCTATCGTTACCACTACTATCATATTACTTTGCTACTAAACACTTTGCTGCAGATACTAAGTTTCCAGGTGTGGTTGAATTGACAACTCAGCTGCTAATAGTTGAGAATATGCTTTGGCTCCCCTTGTGTCGAATCAATAAATTTGGGTTGAATACTCTACCCTCGAAAACTGTTGCGATCCCCTGTACTTGTGGGTTATCATTCTACATATATCAAGTGCATATCAGGATGTTCGGTTCCATCTCCTGTGTAAGGATTAGCTAGCAGTTGTTCTATCATACCCGAAGGAATTGCATATTCAATATTTCCAGTAGGTGCAGTAGGTTGAGGGGTAGCTAATTGTGGTTCCGGTCGAGGTGAAGATACCCCAAACAGACCCCTCAGAGGATTGTTTTCCATAGTCACAAGTGACAATAAATTTTAGTGCACTATAAATGTTTCCTTACCAGAGGCACTTCACTCCCCGGCAAAAGCACCAGAAAATAGCCTTGATGACCCACAAGTATAGGGTATCAATTGTAGCTCTTTTCGATAAGTAAAGTGTCGAACCCAACGAGGATCAGAAGGAAATGACAAGTGGTTTTCAACAAGGTGATGTCTACAAGTGCTGAAATTATAATTAACATAGTAGTTTGATAGCAAGATAATTTATAACGAGCAAGTAACGATAGTAGTAAAAAATTGCAGCAAGATCCCAATCCTTTTGAGGCAATGGACAGGCCAAAATGGTCTCTTATGATAAGAAAAGCGTTCTTGAGGGTACACGGGATTTTCATCTAGTCACTTTCATCATGTTGGCTTAATTCGTGTTCGGTACATTGATAATTTGATATGTGGGTGGACCGGTACTTAGGTGATGTTCTTACTTGAATAAACCTCCTACTTATGATTAACCCTCCCGCAAGCATCCGCAACTACACGAAAAGTATTAAGAATAAATTCTAACCAGAGCATTAAACTTTTGGATCCAATCGGTCCCTTATGGAATAGCGCATAAACTGGGGTTTAAGCTTCTGTCACTCTCGCAACCCATCATCTAATTGCTACTCCAAAATGCATTCCCTTAGGCCAAAATATAGTGAAGTGTCATGTAGTTGATGTTAACATGACACCACTAAGGGAATCACAACATACATACTATCAAAATATCGAACACATATCAAGTTCACATGATTACTTGCAACATGATTTCTCCCATGACCTCAAGAACAAAAGTAACTACTCACAAATGATAATCATGCTCAAGATCAGAGGGGTATTAAATAGCATATTGGATCTGAACATATAATCTTCCACCGAATAAACCATATAGTAATCAACTACAAGATGTAATCAACACTACTAGTCATCCACAAGCACCATTCTATAGTTCCGGTAACAAGATTGAACACAAGAGATGAACTAGGGTTTGAGATGAGATGGTGATGTTGAAGATGTTGATGGAGATTGCCCTCCCCAAGATGGTAGAGTTTTTGGTGATGACGATGACGATGATTTCCCCCTCCGGGAGGGAAGTTCCCCCGACGGAATTGCTCCACCAGAGGGCAAAAGTGCTCCTTCCCAAGTTTCGCCTCGAGATGGCAGCGCTCCATCTCGAAAGTCCTCCCCTTATTTTTTCTAGACCAAAATGACTTATATACCAGAAGATGGGCACTAGAGGTGGGCTTGGGTGAGCACAACCCACCAGGGCGCGTCTGGGCTCCCTGGCGAGCCCAGGTGGGTTGTGCCCACCTGGTGGGCCCCCTCTAGTAGTTATTGGCTCCAATATTATTCATATATTTGATAAAAATCTCTATGAAGTTTCAGCTTGTTTGGAGTTGTGCAGAATATGTGGCCTAAGGTAGCTTTTCCAGGTCCAGATTTCCAGCTGCCGGAATTCTCCCTCTTTGTGTGTACCTTGCATATTGTGAGAGAGAAGGCATTAGAATTACTCCAAAAAGCATTATTATGGATAAAAACATCATAAATAACAGTAAGAAAACATGATGCAAAATGGACGTATCAGTCCCTGTGAACGAGGCTATCCTATCTACGCCGCCCCAATCGAGCAAGTGGAGTCGTAGCCCGAGGATCCTGTCGCAGTAGTGATACGGCACTCTGAGATTGAAGAGGATGCATGCCGCCGCAAGAAGGAGCACATTCTCGAGTGCTCTGACCTAGCTTGGATCGACGAGGAGGAGGTGGCACAAGTCATGGTCATCACTCGTTGCTCTGAATCTTAGGCCTACGTCGTAGACCTCAGTTCGGACAAGAAGGAGGACGATGACGATTGGGTGATGCAGATGGCAGGCTAGTTTAGGCATCAGTAGCAATGTTAAATAGCGGAATTGCATATTTTAATAATGTTTCTTAACGACATTGTAAAAGTGAAAAATTATATGTAATGTGTCCCATCTTGTCCATTAAAATCTAGTTCCTAAATAATATAGTTGATAATTATTAGATTGTTGCATGTATTAAATTGAGCTTAAATTGCCCCTATAAATTTGAAGGGAATAACAAATACCCTACTGCTTTTATAGTTCTTGGATCTCCATGGGATGATTTTTGTCCCATTATTTTTGGTAGACCTTTCCTGAATATTGTTAATGCTAAAATTGATTGTACTAGGGAAACAATCAGTGTTAATTTTGGTGATGTATCTCATGAATTCAACTTCTCCAAGTTTAGTAGACAACCACATGATAAAGATTATGTAGTTAAGATGAAATTATTGGTCTGGCTTCTATTGCCGTACCTCCTATTGATCTATTAGAACAATAATTTCTAGACAATGAAAATGATATGCATGTGAATGAAATAAATAAAATAGATGAGATATTCTTTAAACAAGCATCTATCCTTAAACACAATTTGCGTGTTGAAACTTGGGAGATCCTCTCCCATCTAATAGGGACCCTGTGTTTGAATTAAAGAAACTACCTAATACACTGAAATATGCTTATCTTGATGATAAGAAGATATATCATGTTATTACCAATGCTAACCTTTCAGAGCATGAAGAAAAGGGATTGCTTAAAACTCTAAGGAAGCATCATGCTGCAATTGGATACACTTTTAATGATCTTAAGGGCGGTAGCCCCACTTTATGTCACCACAAGATTAATATGGATCCAGACGCTAAATTGTTCGTTGATCATCAACGTCGTCTAAATCCTAAAATGAACGATGTGGTAAGAACAGAAATATTAAATCTTCTGAAAGCAAGTATAATTTATCGCTGATAGTAGATGTGTAAGTCCTATTCATTGTGTCCCTAAGAAAGTAGGTAGTAATGTTGTTCCTAATGATAAAAATGAACTTATGCCACAAAGAATTGTAACTGGTTATAGGATGGTGATTGATTTTAGGAAATTAAATAAAGCTACTAGAAAAGATCATTATCCTTGCCCTTTATTGATCAAATGTTAGAAAGGTTATCTAAGCTTACAAATTTTTGTTTCCTTGATGGATATTCTGGTTTTTCTCAAATACTTGTAGGAAAAGAGGATCAAGAGAAAACCACCTTTACTTGTTCTTATGGAACTTATGCTTACAGACGTTGCCTTTTGGTTTATGTAATGCACCTGCTATTTTTCAAAGATGTATGACTTCTATATTCTCTAATTTATGTGAAAAGATTGTTGAGGTATTCATGGATGATTTCTCCGTTTACGAAACTTCTTTGATGATTGCTTAAAAAATCTTAACTGAGTTTTGTAGTGAAGAAACCAATCTTGTCTTGAATTGAGAGAAGTGCCACTTCATGGTGAATGAAGGTATAGTACTTGGGCATAAAATTTCTGAATGGGGTATTGAAGTAGATAAAGCTAGAGTCGATGCAACTGAAAAAATATCGTGTCCTAAAGATATTAAAGGTATAAGAAGTTTCCATAGTCATGATGGTTTCTATAGGAGGTTCATTAAATACTTCTCAAAAATTTCTAGGCCTCTTACTAATCTTCTACAAAAAGATGTTCCATTTATTTTCAATGATTATTGTATAGAAGCCTTTGAAATACTTAAGAAAGTCTTAATCCCTGCACCTATTGTTCAACCACCTAATTGGAACTACTTTTTGAAATTATGTGTGATTCTAGTGATTATGCTATTGGTGTTGTTTGATGACCCACAAGTATAGGGGATCAATCGTAGTCCTATCGATAAGTAAGAGTGTCGAACCCAACGAGGAACAGAAGGAAATGGCAAGCGGTTTTTGGCAAGGTATTTTCTGCAAGTACTGAAATTATCGGTAACGAGTAGTTTGATAGAAAGATAATTTGTAAGGGGCAATAAGTAATAACAGTAACAATAGTGCAGCAAGGTAGCCCAATCGTTTTTGTAGGAAAGGACAGGCCGGAACAATCTCTTATAATATGCAAAGCGTTCTTGAGGACACACGGGAATTTCATCTAGTCATTTTCATCATGTTTCTTTGATTCGTGTTCATTACTTTGATAAATGGATGGACTGGTTCTTGGTTGTTGTTCTTAATTTAACAAGCCTCCTACTTATGATTACCCCCTCTCGTAAGCATCTGCAAGTACTTATGATTACCCCCTTTCGTTCGTGGGGCGCCATTTTTCATCAATGCCAGCACTATTTTTTTAAATAGTGTCGGCGTCTGCCAAATTGGTACGACAGCTATAAGTTGCTATTGCTGACGATGTAAGTACTTCCTACGCCACTACTATGTGGGCCCAGTTGTCGTGACCAGTTGCAGTATATTGGTGTCGTGCGATTTATAAACACGCCATAGATACTTAACTTTGTGATGTCGTGTCTTCGCATGGAACGCCAACACTAAGTTGTGCCTATATATAGATGTGTTGGAAACCCCCTTGTTCTCAAATACATTCACTTCCATTCTCCACAAAATTATACTCCCTCTTATTTAGCTGCTTTGGTGACAATGGACCCATCGGAGCTTGTCGAATCGGCATGAGCCCCCTGTTCGAGCCCACGTCGGCAGGGCGTGTCGCAAGTTTGGCACTCCTCCGCCTTGATCGAGCTCTCATATAGCATTGTTGGCCACGACATGCACTCGCCACGGCCAATGTAGCCAGTCCTATCTGGCGCATCATCCCACTGCAGCGCGACGTACCTTGGACGATCTGACAGCTAAACAATAGGAAAATAAAACAAAAAAATAATAAACTAAACATCTATAGAAATATAAAAAACAATATGTCTAACAAATAACTAAAAGTAAAAACAATTTGTGTACATAACATATAGCAACGGCGTTGGCCGCGTAGGCCAACGCCAGCAATTACCCCGCCGCCCCTGGTAGGAGATATTGATTAAATTAACCCCCCACACACAACCATCGATTCCCATTAAATCGCCGCCGCGTGCCCCCGTCGGCCTCACCTCCTGATGTCTACTACACAACCTTCTTCTTGTGGACGTTGTTGGGCCTCCAAGTGCAGAGGTTTGTAGGAAAGTAGCAAATTTCCCTCAAGTGGATGACCTAAGGTTTATAAATCTGTAGGATGCATAGGATGAAGATGGTCTCTCTCAAGCAACCCTGCAACCAAATAACAAAGAGTCTCTTGTGTCCCCAACACACCCAATACAATGGTAAATTATATAGGTGCACTAGTTCGGCGAAGAGATGGTGATACAAGTGGTATATGGATGGTAGATAAAGGTTTTTGTAATCTGAAAATATAAAAACAGCAAAGTAACTAATGATAAAAGTGAGCGCAAACGGTATTGCAATGCGTTGAAACAAGGCCTAGGGTTCATACTTTCGCTAGTGCAAGTTCCCTTAACAGTAATAACATAATTGGATCATATAAATATCCCTCAACATGCAACAAAGAGTCACTCCAAAGTCACTAATAGCGGAGAACAAATGAGGAGATTATGGTAGGGTACGAAACCACCTCAAAGTTATTCTTTCCAATCAATCCGTTGGGCTATTCCTATAAGTGTCACAAACAGCCCTAGAGTTCGTACTAGAATAACACCTTAAGACACAAATCAACCAAAACCCTAATGTCACCCAGATACTCCAATGTCACCTCAAGTATCCGTGGGTATGATTATATGATATGCATCACACAATCTCAGATTCATCTATTCAACCAACACATAGAACCTCAAAGAGTGCCCCAAAGTTTCTACCGAAGAGTCAAGACTAAAACATGTGCCAACCCCTATGCATAGATTCCCAAGGTCACGGAACTCGCAAGTTGATCACCAAAACATACATCAAGTGGATCATAGAATACCCCATTGTCACCACAGGTATCCCATGCAAGACATACATCAAGTGTTCTCAAATCCTTAAAGACTCAATCCGATAAGATAACTTGAAAGGGAAAACTCAATCCATTACAAGAGAGTAGAGGGGGAGAAACATCATAGGATCCAACTATAATAGCAAAGCTCACGATACATCAAGATCGTATCACCTCAAGAACACGAGAGAGAGAGAGAGATAGATCAAACACATAGCTACTGGTACATACCCTCAGTCCCGAGGCAGAACTATTCCCTCCTCGTCATGGAGAGCGCCGGGATGATGAAGATGGCCACCGGAGAGGGATTCCCCCTCCGGCAGGGTGTCGGAACGGGTCTAGATTGGTTTTCGATGGCTACGGAGGCTTCTGGCGGCGGAACTCCCGGTCTATTATGCTCCTCTGTAGTTTTAGGGTATATGGGTATATATGGGGGGAAGAAGTACGTTGGTGGACCTCCGGGATGTCCACGAGGCAGGGGGGTGCGCCTAGGGGTTGGGCGCGCCCCCCACCCTCGTGGGCAGCCCGGGACTCTCCTGGTCCAACTCTGATACTGCGTGGGCTTCTTCTGGTCCAAAAAAAGTTCCGTGAAGTTTCGGGTCAATTAGACTCCGTTTGATTTTCCTTTTCTGCGATACTCTAAAACAAGGAAAAAAATAGAAACTGGCATTGGGCTCTGGGTTAATAGGTTAGTCACAAAAATCATATAAAATAGCATGTAAATGCATATAAAACATCCAAGGTTGATAATATAATAGCATAGAACAATCAAAAATTATAGATACGTTGGAGAAGTATCACCTCCGCTGCTTCCACCGCCTCCGCCTCCACCACCGAAGTCCCCGCCCCCATCGCCGTCGCCTCTGTCGACGCCCCCGTCGTCGTCGCCTCCACATCCACCCCGGCCACCGCGCCCGTCCCCACCGTCATCCCCATCGTCGTCGCCTCCGTCAAAGCGCCCCTCGTTGTCACCTCCGTCGAAGCCCCCGTCGCCGTCGCCTCCGCATCCACCTCGGCCACCGAGCCCCCGGCCCCGTCGCACCCTGCAACGCTTCCTCGCCGTCTACCGCCGCCACAGATGAGTTCTACTTAGTGCAGTGTAATAGTAGTGTAGAATAATATTGAATTTTGTGTATCTGAGTAGTGTAAAATTTTAGTGTAGTTGTAGACTATAATTTTAGATAGTGTAATTTTATTGTATTCTACTAGTGTACCTGTGGTGAAAGAATGTAATGTAGTTGTAGACTAGCTATGATTTTAGATAGTGTAGTTTTATTGTATTTCTAGTATTGTACTTGTGGTGAAAGAATGTAGTGTAGTTGTAGACTAGCTATGATTTTAGATAGTGTAATTTTATTGTATTTCTAGTAGTGTACTTGTGATGAAAGAATGTAGTGTAGTTGTAGACTATGATTTTAGATAGTGTAATTTTATTGTATTTCTAGTAGTGTACTTGTGGTGAAAGAACGTTTTATGCATTGTAGGTTTTGAAGGTACTCGTTAATATGCTCATTTTTACTAACTTGTTAGTTATATATATGTATGCATCGTCACATATGGCTCCTAAGTTTCGTGGTGTGTGACAAAAGGGAAATAAGTACTATGCCACCATTAGGAAGGACAATGTCATCCACGAACTTGGCCATTGGGACACCCCGGAGTTAGCGGTGTGCGCTTATGATGCCATGGCAGTAGAGTTCTTTCAGGAAGGGGTGAATCTGAACTTCCCTGAGTGTCATGAGTTCGTGATGTTCCTCGCGCCTAAGGACATGAGGATATGCGTAGGGTTGAGAAGAAGGAGAGCAAAGAGGCCGAGATGCAGTTCTTCGACCCATTGGTGAGCGAGCTTGCAAGAGATGACAAACTCATGGAGGCCAACAAGATAATGTTACTTCAGTATGCATCCAGGAAGAGCACAGAGGAGCATCCCATAGATTGGGACGCCTTGGAGCGTGAGCAGGAGGGTCAGCAGGGGTGTCGTCGTAGGTCGACTAGGCACGACCACGAGGTCAATCCCTCTGGCCACTAGCTTAGCGCCTACTACCTATTTCATATGAACTGTTTAACTTTATGCACATTTTATGTTTGAACTACGCATGGTTAGTAGAACTGTTTTATTACAAGTACGTATGTGTTAATAACTAGATGGGCGGATAGCGCTGGTTCGTACTAACTGCTTGTGTTGTATTATATTTATGTGCATCTTATGTATGCTTATTTTTTTGAACTTCATGTATGAAAGCAGTAAATGGATGCTCCATGTGAGACCTGTGGTTCAGTGAGATGGCAAAGGGATAAGAAGTTCTTTGTAGATCTGCCGAATGACCACCTCACTAGGACGGTATGTTTTAGTTCAACATGTTTTGAGAGTTTCATATGATGTATACGGTTGTGACCAAAATTGTGTAACTAGCTAGCTACTTCTTTCTTTCAATTTTGCTCAGGTCATCCCTTGTGGGGCAAGGCGTGACTTCTTAGAGAAGTTTAAAGTTATAGTTGATGCCACCATCACATTCCTGTGCACCCTCATGAAGATGATGACGACCCAAAAATTCAATTGTCTTGTCACCAACAACGCAAACCGCACCTACTTCGGTTGCCCTGGTTGAAAAGCCCTTACAAATGCTTACGAGATGGAAGCTGGGGAGAGAGCCACGTTCTACCTCGACTACAATCGTGACGAGATCATGGTCTAGCACAAGCACGCTGGTAGCGATGATGGTTCACTTACTCTGGACTATGACCTGACTCCGCCTGCAGAGAAGTCGTAGTTAGGTAGTTGGCATGCATGGAAGATATCATGTTATTATACCTCTATTTATTTAAACTTGTACATTCATATGTGTGTTACTTTGCCTACTTTGTTGAACTATATGAATAAGTGCATTGTTGAACTTAAATGTTGTCATTGGGTCTATTTATTGTTGATTTATTGACTGTTCTTAAATTGGATTATGTTGTCATTTTGGCTGAAATGTTGTTGTACAACTTTTATTTCAAATTTGAAAATCAAATTACTGGCGTCAAGAAAACATGGAACATCACAACTGATGACTAATACTGCTAGAGTGGACAACGCGGCACGCCATTACCGTCCAAAATACTGATGGCGTAGGTGCCAACGCGAGCGCTAATTTTTAACACTGGCGCCATATTGGTGGTGTCGGGTGTGAATGCCATCAAGGCAGTTTTTGGCACGTTGTAGCTAGGCTTTTCTCCACTAGTGATGGGCAAAGAATTAAGACATTATACCTCAGGTTCGCCCAGTAATGTTGAAACTAATATTATTCAAACATTGAAACAAGAGGAACACATAAAAGAAATGTTTCGGGATGCTCCAAAACCCTGAAATGGAGTAGGAATGTGATATGGCAAGTTAACCGACTCAAAACATTCCCTAAAAATTAATTCTATCTATTTTGGTATATTAGAAAAAAATAAAAAATAATAAGAACCAACCGAGGGAACCCACAAGGAGGTCACAAGGCAACAGGGCGCGCCAACCCGAGGGCGTGCCGGGTTGTCTTGTGGGTCCCTTGTTCTTCCTCCAACAACGTGGGAGACGATGCTTGGTTATTGCAGATGGAACTACTCAAGAGGGACGAGGAGGAAGAGGTTACCATGGAAGAAGATGAGGGGGATTCACTGGAAGTTCATCCTCCGACCTCTGAAAGGGGTACCTTGCCGACATCTCCGCTACTCCAAACCCCCATCAAGCTATGAGGACGACACTGAGCTATATAAGTCAAGAGGTACAAGAGGGACCTGCCCCTAGGAGGCTACATAGGAATATTTTTCATAATTTGGTTCACAATTATGGAGTTTAGAATACTCCCCGTATGCACATACCTTCCAATTGGGACATATCTCGTCCAAGTGAAAGTGATGCAGGAAAGAATGCTTGGGGACCAGAGAATAAGAACATTATGGTTGAAGTCCAAAAGAATGCGGAGATGATCCAACATGTGCTCCGAGAAATATAGAGTTGGAAGGAGATCCTAATTGGTGTCATGAAGGACAAGCCTACCACTTCACCACCATCACCGAAGAAACACTTGAGTACAAAGGTATGGGCACCACCCTTGGATTGTTCCAAGCTTGGAGGAGGTGTCTCGGTATCATATCACCATCACTTCTACAATCATTATCTATCTTAGATCGATCCTTAGTTATTTCATGATTTAAAAAAAAGTTTATTATGATCTAGTTTTGAGTGCTTGCTTCGTGATCTACCTATCTATATAATCGTGTGTGAGAGTTATACAATAAAGAGTAGTTTGATCTTTTGCTCATTTACTTTCTTATTTCACTCTTAGCAATGAAAAGGAATAAAAGATTGTATGCTAATCCCATGGGAAGTAATAACTTCACATAGGAAGAGTATGGTTGATAAAAAATATTGGAAATTAACAAACATAGTATTGGTCGTTGATGCAATTCATGCAAGATTATTAAAGGAAGAGAGGATTCACATGTAAATATACTATCTTGGACATCTTTTATGATTGTGAATCCCCATCAAATATTTTCTGCTTGGTCAAATAGTTGATGTTGGATAAGGAAGACAATGTAATGAGTTATGTTTGCTTACATTCACATAGAAGTTATTTTATCACGGATCCTCTAACATGTGGTGCTTGTTTATAATCTTTTTCCATCCCAAAACTTTGTACTAAGTAGAGATACTATTTGTACATCCATAACCCCTTAAACCCAGTTTCTTGTCATGAGAGTCCACTATATCTACCTATGGATTGAATAAGATCCTTCAAGTAAGCTGTCATCGATGCAAAAGCAATAAAAATTGCTCCTATATATGTATGATCTTTTATTGTAAGGGAAAATAAGCTTTGTACGATCTTTTGGTGGCAAAGAAATAGAAGCGACAAACTGCATAATAAAGGTTGCTATCATAAGGGGCAATATAAAGTGACATTCCTTTACATTAAGAGCTTGCACATCCAAAGCTAAAAAGCCATGACAACCTTTGCTTCCCTCCGCCAAGGGCCTATCTTTTACTTTTCTGTATTTACTTTTATGCAAGAGTCAATAGTGAGTATCCTATTCCATTCTTATTTATCCTTTACTTGGCAAGCATCATGTGGTGGGGAAAGATCCAGTCATATATATCCACTTGGATGTAGGTAATCATGATTTATTATTGTTGACATTATCCTCCGAATAAACGAGTTGGGAGGTGAAATCAATAAACCCCCATCTTCCTATGTGTCTGACGGAAATGTTTGTTCCCAAAAATATGCATTGAGTGTTAGTAATCGTAGAAGACTATATGATAGTTGGGTATGTGGACTTTCTAAAACAAAAGCTCTTTCATAGACTCTTCCTAGAAATATGATGAATTGTGATTGTTTTGATGACTGAGAAAATAGTTTGTTTGTTTTCAAGAATATTTATACTTCATACTTCAAAGTTGTGAATGAATTGTTACTTGATTATGAGAATTTATATGATAAATATTTGCTACTATGACAATGAACATGATATCATGTCCGTATTTTGTTTTATCGATACCTCTATCTCTCTTCTCTCTCTCTCTAAACATGCGGTCATGATTATCGAGTTCGGCTTTCGCTTGAGGACAAGCGAGGTCTAAGCTTTGGGGAGTCGATACATTCATTTTGCATCATATTTCCTACTATTATTTATAATTTTTTGGTTACTATTTCACTTTATGATGCAATTCTAATGCATTTTCTCTCTTAATTTGCAAGATTTACATGGAGGAGGGAATTACCGGCAACTAGAATTCTGGACCTAAAAGAGCTACAACAGACATAGCTATTCTATGAAGCTCCAAATGATCTGAACTTCATGAGGATTTTTTATTGAACATATAACAAATACGGGAACAAGGAAATACCAGAGGGGCCACCCATTGCCCACAAGGCAACCCCCCCCCCCACAGGGCTTGCCCTGATGCCTTGTGAGGCCCCAACTGGCCTCCATTGCCCATGTTTTGCTATATGAAGGGTTTTACCCTAGAAAAAAAATAAGATGAAGACTTTTGGGATGAAGCGCCGCCGTCTCAAGGAGGTACCTGGGTAGGAGCAGTTTTGCTCTTCGGGGGAGCAATTTCGCTGGGGATACTTCCCTCTGGGAGGGAGGAAATCGAAGTCATCAACATCACCAGCAATCCTCTAATCATGGGAGGACCAATCTTTATTAACATCTTCACCAGCACCATCTCCTCTCAAACCCTAGTTCATCTCTTGTATTCAATCTTTGTCCCAAAACCTCATATTGGTACCTATGGGTTGCTAGTAGTGTTAATTACATATTGTACTTGATGCTAGTTGGTTTATTTGGTGGAAGATTACATTTTAAAATCCTCAACTTATTTAATACATCTCTAATCTTGAACATGAATATGATTTGTGATTAGTTACTTTTGCTCTTGAGAACAAGAAGTCTTGTTATAAGTAATCATGTGAAGTTGGTATTCGTTCAATATTTTGATGATATCTATGTTGTTCTTCCTTTAGTGGTGTCATGTGAACGTGACTACATGACACTTCACCATACTTGGGCCTAAGGGAAGGCATTGGGGAGTAATAAGTAGATGATGGGTTGCGAGAGTGATAGAAGCTTAAACCCTAGTTCATGTTTTATTCTGTAAGGGGCTGATTTGGATCCATATATATTTCATGTTATGGTTAGATTTATCTTAATTATTCTTTCGTAGTTGCGGATGCTTGTGAGAGGGGGTAATCATAAGAGGGTTTCTTGTTCAAGTAAGAATAGCACCCTAGAACCGGTACACCCACATATCAAATTATCAAAGTAGCGAACATGAATCAACTAAACATGATGAACGTGACTAGACGAGAATTCCCATGTGTCCTCGAGAACACTTTGCTTTTATGTAACAAAACTTTCCGGCTTGTCCTTTGCTATAAAAAGGATTAGGGCACCTTTCTACATCTTTGTTACTATTGCTAGTTGTCACTTGTTAGGAATTACCTTGCTACCAAACTATTTGTTACCGTTACTTTCAGTACTTGCAGAGAATACATTGCTGAAAATCACTTAACATTTCCTTATGCTCCTCGTTGGGTTCGGCACTCTTACTTATCGAAAGGACTACGATTGATCCCCTATACTTGTGGGTCATCATATTTCCGCCTATGATTGCACCCCATGTACGAAACAATGAAGTGTTCTTCCCGTTCTTAATACAAAAGACATGCGCCTTGTGTGTTCTTGAAAACCCCATTGGAAAAACATCGCGTGGGGACATCACCCAACACATCATGGCCTTGCAATCCTTCATCACTAGACCAAATGGTTGGAGAATTTGTGCCATGCCATAGAACAAACTAAAAGAAGAGATTGAAGTCGCCACACGAAAACCCATCCAGCTGCTTCACTTGATTGACACACAAATTGTAATGATTTGAAGAGAGCCCATAAATCTCACAATACCTACTCTCACATGCCCTTCATTGACATCAGATCGGACGTCTTCATCAAAGTAGGGAGAGCCCATACAAAATTTCAATGTGTTATAGCCGCACCACCTCGCTGATGCCGCCAGGCGAGCAAGTTAAGGGAAAGAATAACCTACTAGCAGAGCTAATAAGAAAAAAAAACGAGGACAACCCTAATATGCTACCCGCAGACAAGGCCACCGTACAGGGGAGAGGATGAGATGGAAGTTTCCTCCTTGTAAGCGCCTTGTGCGCCCCCTAACTCCAGCAACGCTCATGCGCCAGCTCCATGCACTGGTCAGCGTCGGTGCTATACAAACAATTTTAACCCCTTTCCGCGACGACATTTGGAACCATTGTCTAGTGAGTGTGGGCGATAGGGGGGTCCTTCCCACACGACCCAGAAACCGTCGTGGATATGCCCTTCTGGCACACACGCTCGGCAAAATGAGGTCATGTGCGACTGTCGAGCGGTCAAATACAGAAATACATACAATAGAGCTAAAAATACAATTATACAGGCGAAATTGTTTCCGGTCGCAAGTACATCCCACACAGTCAGCCCCCGCTAAACGTTTCAGTTCGTATGTACATCCCACACAGTCGCTCCAAGGAAAACTTTTCCGTTCATAGGTACATCACACACAATTTTTCTCGTTAAATCATTTGCGTTATTGAATGTATCACACACGGTCCATAGAAGAAACTGTGTGACAAAGGTTGTCCATTGCACACGGTTTTTATGTGGTAAATGTTTGCGAAAGGTGGCCTAACACAAATAGTTTTCAAGAGAAAGTCGTGTGTGATTGTTCATTGATCCAACATGGTTTATTCCTAGAAACTCTGTGTGTTTCCTAAGGTCATCGCCCACAATATTATTTCAATAACTGTTTGCAATAGCAAAACCCAATTAGCAGGCTAATTCGCCATTAGCAGGCTAATTGCCCTATTATTAATAATTTGTAAGTGCATCTAGTGCCCCTTAGTGATTTTGGTGTGTTGAAGACTTATAGGTTAAGGGACTAATGCATGTGTGAGTGTACACATGTCTATAAGTCTATGAGGAGTTTGATATTTACAGGAAAAGTTGACCCCTAAAAATGAATATCTTCGACTGAAGATTTTGGTATTTCCGAAGACTTTCATGAAGACTTTGAAAGTGAAGAAATTGGTGTGTTCATGAAGACTTGATATTCATGCGAGAAATATGAAGCTTGAAGACTTTCGTGTTCATAGTTTTGTTTTTCTCTCTCTTGAGTCATAGGAAACACCGTACTGTTAAAGGTGGTCGAGGAAATACTAAGGAAAATTTTCCATGTGATGCTCAACTCAAAATCCTACACCTACCAATCCCTTCGAGTGAAGCCATTGGAAATCTCATTCAGTTCAGCCAATTTCTTCCGTGACAGAGACAAAGTTCTTCTGGTCTCTGAGTAATTTGTCCTGACTGAGGAGTTAGGAATTCGCCAGTGCGGATTGCCTACACAGTGAGGAACATGATAGCCCTGAGGATTTTGCTACTAAAAATTCCGACCGTTGCTGTGCTATGCGCTAGCTGTCCCAAAATATCTATCCACCTAACGGTCATATCATTGAAGGGCATTTATGTATTATCATGTCGGGCTGCTCCCTTGGCTATAAATAGCCGCCCCCTACAACCACTAGCTGGTTGGTTGCTTCGAGAGAAACTGACACTTGTCATTTGAGAGCAACCCATCCTCCGAGGACTTTGAGCAAAAATCATCAAGTGAGGAAAAACCAAAAACCCAAAACCCAAACACCTACAAACCCCAAGTGATTGAGCATCACTGAAGAGATTGATCCTGAGTGGATCCGACGCTTGTTACCTTTGAAGACCGTGCTTCTTCCAGACGGTTAGGTGTCATGGTCTAGAGCATCCAAGAGGAATTGTGGATCGCTGAGTGACCAAGTTTGTGAAGGTTTGGAAGTCGCTTGAAGACTTACCACGAGTGATTGGACGAGGTCTGTGTGACCTTAGTTCAAGGAGAATATGGTGAGGACTGGGTGTCTTGGACTAAGTGTCCTTGACTAGGTGTCCGAGACTGTGTGTCCTCGAGTTTAAATACTCAGCCGCTCCAACCAGACGTACAACTGAGACAGCAGTTGGAACTAGTCTACCAAATCATTGTCTTCACCGAGCTTACTGGTTCTATTTCCTCAACTCTTTAATTTCCTCATAACTGTGATGTATGTTGGTTCATATCTGTGTTTGAAGACTTTGACTAAAGACTTTCTCAATTTCCTCAGTTCAATTTCTTCAGTCTGTTTGTCTTCATCCTATGTTATCCTGTGATTACACTTCCTGTACTCTATGCCTGTCTTCATTTCATCATGATGACTATGCTTGTATTTTGTTGTGTTTACTTTTGAGTACTTATTCCGCTGCTAGTAGTTCTTCACTAAGGAATTTCCTCACTAGCAAATTCCTCAATGAAGAATTTCGTAAAAATCGCCTATTCACCCCCCTCTAGTCGATACAACGCACTTTCATAATTCATTTATTAATCTAATTGACATTCATATTAAGCACATAATATATTTCATTTCCATATTAAGGAAGCAGAATTTCATAACTAAAATACATCAGAGTAGCATGATATAGCTTCAGCACTCAGCTAGCCCATTACACAACTGCACCAGCACCAAGTTTCACATGAAACATGTAGAACCTTTCGAAATTAGCATCATAGACGGTATATAGACAAATGCATCTCATCTCGAAAACTGCTAAAGCGGAAGGCGAATATTGAGCCTTCATTCATGTTGAAGGTCTTTGCAACTTTAGGCCAGTGCATGTGGATGATTGATTGTCCTTCCTTCGTCCTCTTCATGAACACTTCAATTGAACCATGGGTGTTGTATGAAAACCTTCCTCGCCTCCTGACCATAGAAGTGGTTTGAGAGGTAGTCATCAGTGAACTGCTTTGGAAAGGCTTGAAAATAAGGATGTGCATAAATATATTCTCTATATTGGAAATGGGGCAAAGGAATAAAAAAAGGGAAGGTATAATAGTTAGTACCATCTTGTAGTGAACTGATGTCTTCTTCATTGTGCAGACAAAGATCTTTGTCGCTAATTTCTTTATCCTAACAATCTTTCTAAGTTCCTTGATTTGATTGAGATTCATGGACAACTCATTTCCCCATATGCAAAAAGGGTCGAACAGTGGGTCAAAACCTCTGACAATAGGACCTACATGTGCAAGACCAAATTGTTGAAAACCAAATATTAGAATGGTTCCTGCAATTGCACAATAATGTGCTATTAGACAACAGACCATGCACGTGCTAACCTCGATTATAAACCTCAGTACTTCCCATTGTTTCCCTACAACACATATAAGGTAGTTAGTCATTAGGTTAAGTAAGGGTTTGCATGTTGTCAGTAAAATATGTTGATGAAAAATAAGCACATTGCACATTCATCAGATTAATTCAAGCCACATGGAAAACCCATTTATCCAAACCAAGCATGATTAAGAACTAGGAAATATAGCACTTGTATATGTTTCTCATGTATTAACTGCAGCCAAGTTCAATTTATTCCTCACATGCACAACAATACAAAATTCTACCCACGACAATTGGACATTGCATTGAGAATTGAACCAAGTAGTTAACTAAACACCAACAAATGAACCAAACATTAACTGAGCACCACATTGCACAATATAACATACTCCAAATAGAAGATCAGATAGTTAACCAAATAGTTAACTACAGCCAATTGTAGAAATTGTATTTGTTTCTCATGTATTTACTACAGCCAAATTCAATTTATTCCTCATATGGTATACAATAACAGAATGCACCCACAACTATTGAACATCGCATTGCAGAATTGAACCAAACAATTAACTAAACACCACAACACAAATGAACCAAACGTTAACTGAGCACAATATTGCACATTGTATAACCAAACCAAGCATGCTTGACAACTAGGAAAGATAGCAATTGTATTCGTTTCTCATGTATTTTGTAAAGATAAATTCGATTTATTTCTCACATGGAAGACAATACAAAATTGCATCCTGAAGAATTGAACATCACATTTGCAGAATTGAACCAAACAATTAACTGAAGACGACAACTAATTAACAAAACAGTTAATAAGTGAGCACCACACTGCATGACATATAGAACATATACACTAGAGCAACATATTGCATGGTAAAATTAGATAGCACAATTCACTAGAATTTGTGAAGGAAAGGCAGGAGCATCACATGCAATGGGTAAACCGGGCATGCTTAACTGGTGTAGCTAGCAAATGGCAAGGTGCTCCTCCAATATCTGGGGGTCGGCACAAATGGCAGCCATCGCGACCTCACCCGCGCGTGCGGTTGCGATTTCCTTCTCCGCTGCCAAATGCTCCTTGAGATCCTGGCTATACTACATGCACCATGGCTTAGGGCGGTGCTTATTTGGTGGAGGGGTCGGTGATTTGGGTGGAAGGTGTCGCACTCGCGCCGGCGGTCTGGGCATGTGGGATGTGGAAGGAAGAGGAGGATGGGGGTCAGGTGTGGATTACCTGCCTGGATAGACAAGGCCGAGTACCGTGAAGGAGGGTCACCGATGAGGAGGCGGCGCTGCAAGCAAGGAGTGAAGGTTTCAACTTGGAAAGGAAGGTCGAAGCAGGGGAAATGTGGCTTTTGGTAAGGGGGCGGGGAGGTAGATATTTCCGCAGAAGCCGAAAATTTGGAATCGCTTCAGCGAAAAAACTGGCGCGCAAAGTGTCGTAAGACACTGTCCCTTATTCAGAACTGTGTACGATATGTGAACATCACAAATGATTTAGATAGCTTAACCCGTGTGTGATAAGTTTGAACGTCAAAAATTTTGGTTCGAATTTCCATGGTTACAGTGGTCATCCACGTCATTGCATAATTTGGGTACACAAAGGAGGCTACATCACACCCACACTTCTTAATCGAGAAAGTTCAGCAATTACACAGAGCTAGCTAACCTAAACATTACTCTAACGAATTAAAGATCGATGCTCTTAGTTAAACAAAACAATGAGTACTACTAGGGCTGGTGCTCGTCGATCTTCACTGCCGCCTCCATGTCCAGCTCGCGCTCGACGGTCTCCTGGGGAAGGGGCTCCATGGAATCCATCGCACCATACTTGGCAAGCATCTCGCCATCTGCGTCTGCCATCTTTTTGGAACAGGCCGCCACGAGCTGGGCACGGGCGGACGTGATCTGGGCTTGGACAGGCTCCATCGTCGCGACATATGCGGTGGAGGAATGGACGGCTCCTCGAACGCTCTTGGTGGTTGCCGGCTCTTCAGCCGTGGGTTGCCGACCGTTGTCGGAGAAGCATCGTTCGGTTTGTGCGGTGACCGCCAGGAGCTGGGCTTTGGGCGGCCTCGACATGGTCGTGGGCATCCTCCATCAAGGCTAAGGCCGCCGTTGTGGAATGGACAACTATTTTACCGCTCTCGCCAGTTGCTATCCCCATGGTAGATGTTGCTGCCGCCACCTGAGAAGCAACAACGGCCGTTTAGGCTGCCTTTGCCGCCCGTTCGTAGATTGTGGCCGCGCTCATGCACCTTGTTATCACGCGCGTGGCGGCTGCGGCCGCGCTCTTGCCGGAGTGGGCCACCAATGTTGCCCTCACGAGGCGGGTCCACATGCCCATCGTTCATCGGGGAGCGAGCTAGTGTGATTGATATGTTGGCTGTGGACCGTAGCCGACACACCTTCTCGCGTAAGCCATAGGTGTACTATACACCGATGGTGCTCCAGTCTTTTTTGCTGCATCTCACATAGTTGGTGATAATAAACTGTGTGCGATCTACTTGATTTTTCATCTTGATTTGAATTACATAATGGGGTCACAGTGGCAATGGACGGTGTTTGAATTGCTAGACCTTTTATCTGGAGTGAACATACAACTATATGTGTGTCGTAAAAGAATTGGAATTATTCAGGGTTCGTTTCAACATTTTATACATTTTCCGACATCATATGCAAAAGTTATAGCCGTTTTACATTTTCCCTACACTTTTTGCAAAACATGTCCAAATTTAAGTTTTCAAATTTTCCTAAAGTGTAGATGTAGTAATATAACTACCTCTCGAAGGATTTTATTTTTTGAAGTTTTTATCATTTTCTTTTGATTTTTTCAAAACTGAAATGGTGATACATGGGGGGGGTAGAGTTTGAAAATTGCCCTATAGTGCCGGTTTGTGTCTTCAACCGGGACTATAGGTTAAGACTTTGTAGTGCCGGTTGGTGACACAAACCGGTACTATAGGTTAGACCTTTAGTACCGGTTTGTGTCACAAACCGTCACTAAAGGGGCTCGTGGGGCCTTGGCCTGACGCCAGCCTACCGCCACCCCTTTAGTACCGATTCGTCGCACGAACCGGTACTAAAGGTTCATTACGAACCGGCACTAATGCATAGCCATTCGAACCGGCACTATTGATCACATTAGTGCCGGTTTTTTTACAAACCGGCACTAATGTGCTTCACGTTTGACCCTTTTTCTACTAGTGTAGCCATTTCTGGTGCACAATTCAAAATTAAACTACATGCACATGCTCCTGTGCACCAACATGGGTTGTAAAATGATATATGTGTCCATGGGTTTATGCTTATCTCCCATGCAAAAATGGGGATGAAATTTGAACACCACGGCACCGTGGCTCTCCGACAAACGTCGACGTACTTGCTTTTGTAATTCTGGTAAATCCAAAATTCGTCCGAAATTCATGAAACTTGGCATGCTATCATGGAGCGGCATCAACATGCCGTGGTAAAAATTTTGTCCCGTTTGGGGCAGGTTTGGGTATAAGCTTCACATAAACCAGAGCTTCTCACAATAAGTGTGATGGTTTCGGTAGGGAACATTTCACCTTTCTGGACGAAATGATATCCGTTGCCTCTTCTCGATTTCAAATTTTTTTCCTAGTGTCAGCATAGAACAACAAGAGTGTTGAGTCAATTTTTGGGATTTTTCTGGGTTCGCTTGGACATTTTTATACATTAACTGAGTTTTCTATGCATTCATGTGCATAATTCAAATTTGAACTACATGCACATGCTCTAATGCATATAAATTAGTTGAAAATTCAATATGTGTCCTTGGTTGCCTGCTTAGGTCCCATACAAGAAATGTGAATGAATGTCACACACCCTGCCACCGTCACTCGGCCGTAAACATTGAGATACCTAGTTTTTAAATTCTAGTAAATCCAAAACTCGTCTGAGATTCATGAAACTTGGCATGCTATCATGGAGCGGCATCAACATGCCATGGTAATAAATTTGTCCCATTTGGGGCAGGTTTGGGTATATGCTTCTCACAACAAGCATGATGGTTTCAGTAGGGAATGCCCCAACTTTGGGGATGAAACAATATCCATTGCCTCTTATTGCTTCCAAAAAATTTCTCGTGTACATAGAACAACAGGAGTGTTGTGTCAATTTTTGTGATTTTTTGGGGTTCGTTTGGACATTTTTATGCATTAACTAAGTTTTCAATGCATTTATGTGCATAATTCAAATTTGAACTACATGCACATGCTCCAGTGCATATAAATTGGTTGAAAAATCAAATATGTGTCATTGGGTGCATGCTTAGGTCCAATGCAAGAAATGGGAATGAATTTCAAACACCAGGGCACTGTTGATTGCCGGCAAAACATTGAGATGCCTGGTTTTTAAATTCTAAATCCAAAACTCGTCTCAAATTCGTGAAACATGGCATGCTATCATGGAGCGGCATCAACATGACTTGGTAAAAAATTTGTCCCATTTGGGGCAGGTTTGGGTATATGCTTTTGACAAACCATAGCTTCTCACAACAAGCATGACGATTTTGGTAGGGAACGTCCCACCTTTGGGCACGACCCGATATCCATTGCCTCGTATTGCTTTCAAATTTTTTCTCATGTCAACATAGAACAACAGGAGTGTTGTGTCAATTTTTTTTTATTTTTCGGGGTTAGTTTGGTCATTTTTATGCATTAATTGAGTTTTCAATGCATTTATGTGCATAATTCAAATTTGAACTGCATGCACATGCTCCAGTGCATATAAATTGGTTGAGAAATGAAATCTATGTCCTTGGGTGCATGCTTAGGTGCCATGCAAGAAATGGGAGTGAATTTCAAACACCAGGGCACCGTTGATTGCCGGCAAAACATTGAGATACTTTATTTGTAATTCTAGTCAATCCAAAACTCGTCTGGAATTCATGAAACTTAGCATTCTATCATGGAGCGGCATCAACATGTTGTGGTAAAATTTTGTCCCATTTGGGGCAGGTTTGGGTATATGCTTCTCACAAACTAGAGCTTCTCACAACAATCATGATGGTTTCGGTAGGGAACGTCCCACCTTTGGGGAAGAAATGATATCCATTGCCTCTTATTCCTTCCAAAAAATTTCTTGTGTCAACATAGAACAACACGAGTGTTGTGTCAATTTTTGTGATTTTTCGGGGTTCGTTTGGACATTTTTATTAATTAACTGAGTTTTCAATGCATTTATGTGCATAATTCAAGTTTGAACTACATGCACATGCTCCAGTGCATATAAATTCATTGAAAAATCAAATCTGTGTCCTTGGGTGCATGCTTAGGTCCCATGCAAGAAATGGGAATGAATTTCAAACACCAGGGCACTGTTGATTGCCGACAAAACATTGAGATGCTTGGTTTTTAAATTCTAGTAAATACAAAACTCGTCTAAAATTCATGAAACTTGGCATGCTATCATGGAGCGGCATCAACATGCCGTGGTAAAATGTTTGTCCCATTTGGGGTAGGTTTGGGCATATGCTTCTAGGAAACCAGAGCTTCTCACAACAAGCATGATGGTTTCGGTAGGGAACATCCCACCTTTGGGGATGAAACGGTATCCATTGCCTCTTATTCCTTTCAAATTTTTTCTCATGTCAACATAGAACAACAGGAGTGTTGTGTCATTTTTTGTGATTTTTCGGGGTTCATTTGGATATTTTTTGCATTAACAGAGTTTTCAATGCATTAATGTGCATAATTCAAATTTGAACTACATGCACATGCTCGAGTACATATAAATTGGTTGAAAAATCAAATATGTGTCCTTGGGTGCATGCTTAGGCCCCATGCAAGAAATGAGAATGAATTTCAAACACCAGGGCACCGTTGATTGCCGGCAAAACGTTGAGATACTTTATTTTTAAATTCTAGTAAATCCAAACCTCGTCTGAAATTTATGAAACTTGGCATTCTATCATGGAATGGCACCCGACATGCTGTGGTATTTTTCATGTCCATTTTGAGAGAAGGCGCACTCAAATAATGACAACCAACAAAGGCATTTTGAAAAAATAGCTGCCACTTTAATATCTCAAACGTTTGTATAACTCAAACCGTGTGCGTTCTGTTAACCATTCATGTGACGCCACGTGTCTTGGTTTTAATGGTTGTAGGAGGTGCCGTGCGGACAACTGCTTGAGCTTGATTGAACGGGAGGCGTGCGAGCGCAGTCCGTGCGTAGGCTGACCGAGAGGCGTGCAAGCTGTCCTCGAATGCGCAGGCTCACCGGGAAGCGTGTGAGTTGTTCGCTGCGCAGGCTCATTGGGAAGCGAGCCCTTTGACTTCCATGGCCACCCGCCTTCCTCTCCGTGTGCATGCCCCCCTCAGCGGCATGGGACGCCGCCGTCGAACGCTACCTCTCAGCGCCGCCAGCTGCCGTCCTCTCGCACCCCGCCCGTCGACCCCAGGACGACATGATGCAAAGTGAGAGCAGGATTTGTGAATCTCTTCAACGCAAACGGTTCTTTTGGATGACCCGTGTGCAACCACTAACAAACAATTTGGTGCAATTTGCATCTGTCATATTGGGTATGTTACCATTTGTCAAACTAGAAAGATTGACATTTGTTGATCTAGTAACATTGCCATTTGTAAACCTTGTAACACTGTGTTTTGTCAATATATGAAGCTAAAATCACTGGCAGTATCTAATTTTTGCAACTAAGATTCAGTAATTAAGCATAGATTTCATTCATAGATTAAGTCGTCGTTCTTAATTTATACAAACAGTTCAACTCGACAGCTGAACTGACCAAACTTTCCCCCAATTGTTGCCAACCACGTACTCAAATAGCTAGTTCAACTATATATACTAGCTAATTTTAAGTATGTTGTACTGTTCCACCACATCTATAGTCAGATGAACTGAATAAAATAGCCCCTAAATACTACTACTACTACTGCGGAGGGGCTTTGTACTACTTTCGACTGCCTCTCCTCTTCCAAGCGCGCTCAGTAAGAGGCAGAGGAGGAGGAGCCTACCGACGAGCTGGGCAACTGCAACACGGTGCCTGCCGCTGTTGCAGCTTCAGCGACGCTTACCTCGAACGCCCTCTGCCGCTCAAGATGACCCCTCTCGAAGCGGTGGTTCTCCTCGTAGACCTCTTGATTCCTCGCCTCTGAGGCGGCGCGTGCCGCGGCCACGGCGCCCGTAAGGATCTTTGCTCGCTCGACGAGGCACTCCTCCTCCTCCTCCACCAGGAACTCGGTGTAGCGCGCAAGGTCGCTGACGCATGTGCGGGCATCCACCTCCGCCTCCCACCTTCGGGTGGTGGTGGCGGAGTGGGGGATGACCCCGACGGTTGACGGTGGGCTAGCGGCCACGGCTGCCGATGACGGGGTGGCGGCCACGGCAACCACCTCCCGCCTTCGATTCGTGGTGGCGTAGCGGGTGCTGGCCACGGTGGCCGTCAGTGGGATGGCGGCCACGACGGCCACCTCCCGCCTTCGGGCCGCGACGGCGGAGCGGGCGATGGCCCTGGCTTTTGACTGTGGTGTGGGGCAACGGCTGCCGGCAGTAGCTGCTGACGGGCACCAGCGACGGAGTGCGTGGTGGGTGTTCCGCGCACACCCAACAGGGACACCACGTGCACTACACTACGTCGGGGACTGCGCCACCGCCACGGTGTAGTTGTAGCGACCCGACCCGAATGGATCAAGTCTCTGTGCTTAAGTGTCATCCCTGGATCGGTATGCTGACACACACAGTACTCGAGGATTTATAACAGAGGTAAATCACATGTATAAGTAACGTAAATACTATTACCTCAATCCAAAATAGCGGAAGTAACAAGGTTGTGGATTCCCATCAACACCAACGGCAAAGTTGAGTGTAGAAATCGTAACCCTAACGTATCACTTACTCGTCGTAAGATAATCCTGCAACATGAGACGTTGCAGCCACAAAGGGTCAGTACATTGAATGTACTGGCAAATTCACACCATCGAGAATAATGAATAAAGGCTATCACTACATGCATATTTGGCTGGTGGAAAAGCTCTATGGTTATAGTTTTGCGTAAAGCCAATTTTTCCCTACTGCAAGGAATAAATTTTATTTAACTATCATGGTGGTTGTTGAACAATGAGAATGGTTGACAGCATTCTCAATCCCAATTAAATAACATCATTAAACCTAACAAAATTAATTTAAAGTAACATGATGAGATTCACATGATAATCCAGGTACTAGATACTCAAGATGTCCATAACTGGGGACACGGCTAACCATGATTAGTTTATACACTCTGCAGAGGTTTGCGCACTTTTCCCCGGAAGACTCGATCTGTTCCGTTTGGTTTCTCGCACTACATAGTGTTTGAGAAGACGGATGACCGAGACATAGTCTTTCAGAAGCGCTAGCACTGTAAGTCTACCACTGTAAGAGTTCGCACGACTTAGTCAACTATGCTAGAGCCCATAATAGCTTGTGGCTGCACACGGAAGTTTCTAGCATGAATAATCTCATGATCCCTTTGGGCCTGGGTGGCGGTCCATAAAAACACAGGCAATCCTGGTCTACCCAGGTGCCTAGACAGGCAATCCTAGAATAACCACGTGCCTCAATCCACCCAGATGTGTGTTTAAGTTGCCACCTTAAGTAAACCCTTAATTAACAATCTCACATCTGTCATGAAATACTCTCAAAACCCAATCCACGTCTACGAGCATAGCATGGCAATGTAAGCATAACGTAATAGTAACTCCCAAGGGTTTGATAATAAACAGGTAATAGGTTCCTACCTCATCAACTACTTCCCAATACCCACATGTTATCAATCCTACTCATGCAATGTTTGAGGGTGAAACTAATGCATAAAACTGGGTATGAAAGGGATATGATCAAAGTGTGAACTTGCCTGCAATGTTGATGAAGATGATTCGCACTCAAAACTCTTGCTAGTTCTACTCGTCACACTCCGGTCAATCTATCATAAGCAAGCAATAGTAACCACACATAAGCAATCACTCAAAGATCAGAAAGATCGAAGAAGACGATTCGGAAAACTTCAAACCAAGAAAATAACTCTTGCAACATGAAACAATTTCTAACAGTACCAAAATTATGTGAATTTGGCCTTATCAAAAAATTTAGGTCAAGAGCTTGGATTTGCAAAAAGAATCAACTCAAACGGAGCTACGAAACTCAAGTTATGATCAAACGAAGTTTGAATTCAAATCTGATCTAATTCAAATTTTAAAATTTTCAAAAACATGTTTGAGTTGGATTAATGGATAGAGGAGATCATAACGAAGACGTGAGCGTTGGTTTCGTTGGATTTCGATAAACGAGTAAAAAGTAAAGATCGTTTGAAATTCGGGGACTAAACTGTAAATAAAATCATCACAGATAGGTCCCTGGCTGAAAAACTAAAATAAAAGAAAAATCCTATCGAATGAACGTTCGCTAAATAGATCTACAGAAAGAAAACGTTCACTAAAACTAACTAAACAGAAAACGTTCGTTAAGTAATAAACCTAAAAAAACAAACCTAGTTTTTTTTTCAGAAAACCGAACAAAAAGGAAAACCGAGAAAACCGGGCGGCGGTTATACCAGTTCGGCAGCGGTCTACGCGAAAAAACGGCAGCGGGGCGGATCCGGCCGGCGGCGAACTCCGGCGCGGGCGTCGGGGCGGCGGCGGCGTCCGGCGAGGCAGCAGGTGACGGCAGGCGGCTGGGTGCGGCGTGGCGCGGCAGGCAGGGGCGCAGCGGCGCTAGCAGGCGGCGGCGCAGGCGAGGCAGC
>NC_041384.1:139356081-139363170 GCF_002162155.2 Triticum dicoccoides
GGGCGGCGGCACCGGCGAGCAGCGGCACGGCGGCGATGGGATGCGGGAGGCGGCGATGCAGCAAGGAGGAGAGGAACGGGGCCCGGGGCCTCGGGTTTTATAGGGGAGGGGAGGAGGACTTGGAGAAGGGGGCGAGGGGAGTCCGGGGTGGACACAAACGTCGAGGCCGGCGCTCGGGAGGCGTGCGGCCGCCGGTCTCCTGCGCGAGGAAGGAGACGTCGTGGTTGGGTGGGCTGCACGCTGGGCTGGGCTTGGTGGGAGAGCTGGGCCGGCCCAGTCGGCGGGAGTTCTCTTTTTTTTAAAGATTTTCTAGACAACAGAAAATAAAATAAAACAAAACAAATAAAATTTTTATATAGGCATATAATATATCAAAATTTTCAGAAAAAGATTTTCCATGACTTGAACATTTTTCTAGCATTAAATAAAATACACACAAATTCTAATAAATCAAAGAGTGCTAGTGGTCTATTAAAATCCAACAAAAATCATTTTTAAAAATACCAAAATGATTTCAAATTAATTTTTCTCCAATTTTCTATTGTAGGGAATCATGTTACCCTAATTTCCATATATTTTATTTTTGGAGAAAAATAATTTGAATAAAACGCGAATAACCCAAATTGAAAAATAATTTCAAATGGATTTTTAGATTTGAGTTCTTTGAAACTCCCAACTCATATTTCATATACTTTGAAGAACTCATTTTATCTTCTCTCGTGAAAATCATAGAGTTGCATAAAGTTTCAGAATTGAAATATTTCCCAATTGAATTCAAATATTTTTCAAACACCCTTTTCATTTATTTAAATGGAAGAAGTCATGTCATCTTCCCTATAGGGTTTTGTATTTGAAAAGAATTTGAATTCATGAAGATCATAAATGCAAAATGAAAGTTTGGGAAAGTCCTTTTGTTCCCTCTCATTTAACTTTCAAAAAGTTTCACTCACTTTCAGTCAATCAATCAAACAGTCAATCAAATCTATCTATTTAATATAACATTCCAAAATTTAGAATTTTGGGATGTTACAAACCTACCACCCTTAAAATGAATCTCGTCCTCGATATTCGGAGAGGCTCGGAAGAAATAGGTTAGGGTTTGGGGGTCTCCTCAAAATCCATCAATCATCACCAGGGTCTGGGGTGCTACCACCCTTAGAAACATCGTTATGGTCCCATCAATACTCATATATATTCTTGACAGGGCCGGTCTTCTCAGATCATAAGGATAATTCCTTCTCCGGCTCTTCCAGCAGCGGCATAACCTTTTCCTCAATTATTCTGCACTTTCATCCTGGTAACGTTATTCTGAGACTGGGTCTTCTTAGCTGACGGGTCTGGCACCAATGCTAAACAACTATCGATATCTCATGGGGGTCAACAATTTATGGTTTCTCCTGCAGGAAATGGGTCTGGGTTGAGCCTCACCGTATAACCTACGGTTGGCAACAACTGTCGTGTACAAGGGAAAAATACTTTATACCATTCTAAGTTTAAACAGGGTTTTGATCATCGTCTCTCTACTATAGGTAAGTCACTCAGATTTACCATCCCATATATCAAGGCGAACAATAAGAGTAAGTCGGTATGGTGATCAATCCATCCCGCACCCAAATCATTACCTTGTATACGGTTTAGTGAATCTCGCATTGTAACACTCGGTCATCCTCACAAGCATTGCAGAATTTCTCTTGTCGACGAACCAAGTTCGGATATATCCATAGATTCTGCAAGCCAGACAACCATCTATCGTTCCTTCACAACTCTTAGGTTTTGCGTTACTCCTATAAAATCGTCTGCCGATAAACATCGTATCTTCCTCCAGGGTTTTTCCTTCAGCAAGAATGTGCTTGCTTTTGGGCAGGTCATGGGGCTTGTGGGTTATGGCCCATCTCATCACTTGTAGTCCTTGAACTTATCATCGGGCAACTGATCATTATTCCAACTTCCAACTTCCTAGTATTCTTAAATCCATCAAATTGTACTATCTTCCTTCCTTCTATTGGCACCAAACTAAGACGTGATTACTCAGACTCATCATGGAGTTTCCATTGATCCATATTTACAACATCATACCTCCTTTATATCCAATAGTAATTCATCTCTTCATCCCCGTGGGATATCCCTCATACCGAGATAAAAACTTATACCTATGAAGTCCATATTCCACTTCGTGGAACATCATTATCCTTTTCAGGGTCAAGCGTCCTTACAGGGGAATATTGGCCATCAATGCATGGCACTTCTTCAACTGGGAAACGTGAAACACATCTTGAACTCCTGAAAGTCCTATGGGTGACTCCAACTTGTTGGCCACTTCTCCCATATGCTCCAAAACTCGGTATGGTCCTACAAATCTCGGGGCTAACTTTCCTTTAACTCCAATTCATTTAACTCCTCGCAGAGGGGGCACACGAAGACATGTTGTGTCTCCAATTTCATGGACTACCTCCTTGCATTTTTTTTAGTCTGCATAACACTTCTGCCTGGGCTGAGCTACCTTCAGTCTATCTCGAATCAACTTAACATTCTCTTCTGACTCCTTGATCACATTTGGTCAAAACAACTGACGGTCTCCAACTTCATCCCACATACTCTTGGGGTTTCACACATATCGAGACAAAACTCGTATTCATTTTGTCTGAAATCCACTCAGTGGAGTATCCTATCTTTTCCAGGGGTCAAGGGTTCTTACAGGGTACTACCACCCTTAAAATGCACAAATCTTCCATAGACCATATTTCTCATATCCTCAAAATGGTCAAAATTCTTCTTCATAGAGTAACAACTCATAAAATCCATATGAGTACCAACGATGCTAACTTTATTCATTCTCCAATGATTACAATCTATCGCTTTTCCATTACATGTCTCAACTCAACACCTCAATAGAAAAGAAAATGTTCTTACTTCTACTACTCCATTTCTTTTGTTGCAAACTCAACTATCTAGCACAAGTTTCCTTCTCCTTAGGGCATTCTCTGGCAAAGTGCCCTGCTCCATTACAACTAAAACATATTACTTCTGACAAGTCTCAAGGTTTCCTTTTGGGCAACTGTTGAGGTAGTGCCCTGACTCCTTGCACCTGTAACAGGTGATATGACTCAGGTCCTTCCGGGTATCCAATCTACTTTTCTTCCTGGACTTTTCTGTTCCAATCATGGATTCTATTTCTCGTGGGTTATACTCTACTTCCTCCATCGGGAATTCTACTAGATCCCTATTCAAACAATTTTGGGAGATGTGTCATTCTTCTCCACATGAATAGCATGACTTAGTGCAGGGTTTACTCGGGTCTTCTTTAGGTGTGTCCTCCACCTCTTCCTTCATCACAGTTTCTTCTAAAATTCCCATAAGTGCTCCTTTCATTACTTCTTTCTTCTGCTGGATGGTTCATTGTACCATGGGGTAAATGTGACACTGAGCAGGATAGTGGGTAGTCCCTTCACACAAGAAATAAGTAATCTGTCTAATTGGGTTTCTTCATATCCTTTCCATAAGGCTTCAACTTCTGGACACAAACCGAGACTTTGGCAAAGTCAACTTAAATTCTTTCCAAGTGGTTACTCCTTGACATCCATTGATGGTTTGGTACATTCTCCACCAAGTAGCAGCACCTCTTTCAAAGCACTGAAGAGCATGCTGGGTCATATCCTTTCTGACTACAGGGTTATTCTTCATGTGATCCTCCATGTTCTGAATCCATCGGTCCGTCTCCAACTGACTCATCGGTCCAGAAAATACAAGCTCATATTCATTCATCCTCTATTGGGTCCATGGGTTTGGGGTGAGATAAGAGAGATAGAGAGGGATGCACACAATACAAACAAAAGCTTTGGAAAGGACAGATTTTATTGTGGCGGTCGGGAAACATCAAACAAATGACAGCTCACAATCATCGCATCTAACATAGGCATATGAAAGGGGTTTGGTCTTCTAAAGGTCAATAAATCTTCAAGGTCGTATAACCCTTCAAGTCTTGTTCATGCCTCTAATGGATTCTTCCGGTCATACTTGTCTTTCTCAAGTTCTTTTGCCAAATCAACTCTGTTGACGCGAAGTCTCTCCTGACGTCCTTTAATATTCTGGAGTTGCGTTCCAAACTTCTAGGTTTCAACATCCTTGGCATGAACCATGGTCCTACTGTCCTTCAGTTCCTGACGAATCTCCGGTTTCTCGAGGTTTTGCTCCTCCTGCTTGGCTACTTCAGCTTCTGGGTCCTAAGTTCTTCACGAAATGCTCCTTGTCAAAATATGGATTCGTGTAGCTCCATCTTAACTTCTTGATGTAACACTCCATATCCTGGTGATACACCGGCTAAGGTTAAAACTTCATCTTACTAATAGGTGCTCCATCAGCCTTCTTCCATCAAATCCATTTTGAAGAAAGCATCCTTAACTCAGCACGGTGACAATAGCATCAGCGGGCGATGGCATCACGGATAACCGTGTTTCTGCTCTTGTCATTCCCATGAGCTATCATTCCATAGTTGATATCTCCTGCCTTAGGGTTTTCTTTGACGAAACTTCGAGTTCTAATGCTCCATGTTTCGGTCTTACTCCGATACACCTTTATCTCGGGTATTGACAACTTCCATATTTTTCCAAGTTCCATAAGGGTAGCCTTCCTAGGTCACACAAATCTGGAAATTCTTCGGAGCCTCCAATTCTTCTAGTCTTCAGAGTCTTCAACAGTTGTAGTTTCCATTATCATAATGTATGGTAAAATCCTATTCATTCTGAATGGTCTCAGTTGTCCGATATCTTGTACTTCTTGGAGTGATCTCATCAGTCGAATCTTCGTGTGGTCAAAAGGGGAAAGGGGTATGGTCTCACTAAAGGGAATTTTTGAATAAGCTCAGAAGAGAAGAGAGGTAAAAGATCTTGTTGAAAGGGAAATTTGCAGAGAAAAATCTTTGCTATGGGCTTGCCAATTTCTAGGGTCACGTCCTACAGTCAACATGTGCTCTGATACCATCTTGTAGCGACCCGACCTGAATGGATCAAGTCTCTGTGCTTAAGGGTCATCCCTGGATCGGTATGCTAACACACACAGTACTCGAGGATTTATAACAGAGGTAAATCACATGTATAAGTAACGTAAATACTATTACCTCAATCCAAAATAGCGGAAGTAACAAGGTTGTGGATTCCCATCAACACCAACGGCAAAGTTGAGTGTAGAAATCGTAACCCTAACGTATCACTTACTTGTCGTAAGAAAATCCTGCAACATGAGACATTGTAGCCACAAAGGGTCAGTACATTGAATGTACTGGCAAATTCACACCATAGAGAATAATGAATAAAGGCTATCACTACATGCATATTTGGCTGGTGGAAAAGCTCTATGGTTATAGTTTTGCGTAAAGCCAATTTTTCCCTACTGCAAGGAATAAATTTTATTTAACTATCATGGTGGTTGTTGAACATTGAGAATGGTTGACAGCATTCTCAATCCCAATTAAGTAATATCATTAAACCCCACAAAATTAATTTAAAGTAACATGATGAGACTCACATGATAATCCAGGTACTAGATACTCAAGATGTCCATAACCGGGGACACGACTAACCATGATTAGTTTATACACTCTGCAAAGGTTTGCGCACTTTTCCCCACAAGACTCGATCTCCTCCGTTTGGTTTCTCGCACTACATGGTGTTTGAGAAGACGGATGACCGAGACATAGTATTTCAGAAGCGCTAGCACCTTACGATCGGGTAGACCATACCACCTACATCCCCTACATCTGCTAGTCCACCACTGTAAGAGTTCGCACGACTTAGTCAACTATGCCAGAGCCCATAATAGCTTGTGGCTGCACACGGAAGTTTCTAGCATGAATAATCTCATGATCCCTTTGGGCCTGGGTGGCGGTCCATAAAAAAAACAGGCAATCCTGGTCTACCCAGGTGCCTAGATAGGCAATCCTAGAATAACTAGGTGCCTCAATCCACCCAAATGTGTGTTTAAGTTGCCACCTTAAGTAAACCCTTAATTAACAATCTCACATTTGTCATGAAATACTCTCAAAACCCAATCTACGTCTACGAGCATAGCATGGCAATGTAAGCATAACGTAATAGTAACTCCCAAGGGTTTGATAATAAACAGGTAATAGGTTCCTACCTCATCAACTACTTCCCAATACCCACATGTTATCAATCCTACTCATGCAATGTTTGAGGGTGAAACTAATGCATAAAACTGGGTATGAAAGGGATATGATCAAAGTGTGAACTTGCCTGCAATGTTGATGAAGATGATTCGCACTCAAAACTCTTGATAGTTCTACTCGTCACACTCCGGTCAATCTATCGTAAGCAAGCAATAGTAACCACACATAAGCAATCACTCTAAGATCAGAAAGATCGAAGAAGACGATTCGGAAAACTTCAAACCAAGCAAATAATGCTTGCAACATGAAACAATTTCTAACAGTACCAAAATTATGTGAATTTGGCCGTATCAGAAAGTTTAGGTCAAGGGCTTCGATTTGCAAAAAGAATCAACTCAAACGGAGCTACGAAACTCAAGTTATGATCAAACGAAGTTTGAATTCAAATCTGATCTAATTCAAATTTTAAACTTTTCAAAAAACATGTTTGAGTTGGATTACTGGATAGAGGAGATCATAAAGAAGACGTGAGCATTGGTTTCGTTGGATTTGGATAAACAAGTAAAAAGTAAAGATTGTTTGAAGTTCAGGGACTAAACTGTAAATAAAATCATCACAGATAGGTCCCTGGCCGGAAAACTAAAATAAAAAGAAAAATCCTATCGAACGAACGTTCGCTAAACAGATCTACAGAAAGAAAACATTCACTAAAACTAACTAAACAGAAAATGTTCGTTAAGTAATAAACCTAAAAAACAAACCTAGGTTTTTTTTTCAGAAAACCGAACAAAAAGGAAAACCGAGAAAACCGGGCGGCGGTTATACCGGTTCGGCAGCGGTCTACGGCGAAAAACCGGCAACGGGGCGGATCCGGCCGGCGGCGAACTCCGGCGCGGGCGTCGGGGCGGCGGCGGCGTCCGGTGAGGCAGCAGGCGACGGCAGGCGGCGGGGTGCGGCGTGGCGCGGCA
>NC_041384.1:139363939-139387820 GCF_002162155.2 Triticum dicoccoides
GGTACCGGTGAGCAGCGGCGCGGCGGCGACGGGATGCGGGAGGCGGCGATGCGGCGAGGAGGAGAGGAACGGGGCCCGGGGCCTCGGGTTTTATAGAGGAGGGGAGGAGGACTTGGAAAAGGGGGCGAGGGGAGTCCAGGGCGGACACGAACGCCGAGGCTGGCGCTCGGGAGGCGTGCGGCGGCCGGTCTCCTGCGCGAGGAAGGAGACGGCGCGGTCGGGTGGGCTGCGCGCTGGGCTGCGCCTGGCGGGAGAGCTGGGCTGGCCCAGTCGGCGGGAGTTCTCTCTTTTTTTAAAAGATTTTCCAGACAACAGAAAATAAAATAAAACAAAGTAAATAAAATTTTTATATAGGCATATAATATATCAAAATTTTCAGAAAAAGATTTTCTACGACTTGAACATTTTTCTAGCATTAAATAAAATACACACAAATTCTAATAAATCAAAGAGTGATACTGGTCTATTAAAATCCAACAAAAATCATTTTTAAAAATACCAAAATGATTTCAAATTAATTTTTCTCCAATTTTCTATTGTAGGGAATCATGTTACCCTAATTTCCATATATTTTATTTTTGGAGAAAAATAATTTGAATAAAACTCAAATAACCCAAATTGAAAAATAATTTCAAATGGATTTTTAGATTTGAGTTCTTTGAAACTCCCAACTCATATTTCATATACTTTGAAGAAGTCATTTTAACTTCTCTCGTGAAAATCATTGAGTTGCATAAAGTTTCAGAATTGAAATATTTCCCAATGGAATTCAAATATTTTTCAAACACCCTTTTCATTTATTTAAATGGAAGAAGTGATGTCATCTTCTCTCTAGGGTTTTGTATTTGAAAAGAATTTGAATTCATGAAGATCATAAATGCAAAATGAAAGTTTGGGAAAGTCCTTTTATTCCCTCTCATTTAGCTTTCAAAACCTTTCACTCACTTTCAGTCAATCAAAATCAAACAGTCAATCAAATCTATCTATTTAATATAGCATCCCAAAATTTAGAATTTTGGGATGTTACAGTAGTCACCCAACTGGAGCTGTCCTCTGATGATGGCGTAGTGGCTGAGCGACAATGACGGACCGGTGCCAGTGGCGATTGTGGGAGAAGTAAACGAAATAAGCTACAGGGAGGGGAAATGCGATGCAGGACTCGCCGGCCGCGAGGGTTTTTATAGCAAGCCGGTAAGCATTGGGATTTTGGGAGATTTCACCGAGTCGGGTGGGAAGCTTGCGCGGGAACCTGCGAGGTTGCGTGGGAACGGGCTCACCGTGAAGGAAATATGCCCTAGAGGCAATAATAAAGTTATTATTTATTTCCTTATATCATGATAAATTTTTATTATTCATGCTAGAATTGTATTAACCGGAAACATGATACATGTGTGAATACATAGACAAACAGAGTGTCACTAGTATGCCTCTACTTGACTAGCTCATTGACCGAAGATGGTTATGTTTCCTAACCATAGACAAAGAGTTGTCATTTGATTAATGAGATCACATCTTTAGGAGAATGATGTGATTGACTTGACCCATTCCGTTAGCTTAGCACTCGATCGTTTAGTATGTTGCTATTGCTTTCTTCATGACTTATACATGTTCCTATGACTATGAGATTATGCAACTCCTGTTTACCGGAGGAACACTTTGTGTGCTACCAAACATCACAACATAACTGGGTGATTATAAAGGTGCTCTACAGGTGTCTCCGAAGGTACTTGTTGGGTTGGCGTATTTCGAGATTAGGATTTGTCACTCCAATTGTCGGAGAGGTATCTCTGGGCCCTCTCGGTAATGCACATGACTTAAGCCTTGCAAGCATTGCAACTAATGAGTTAGTTGCGGGATGATGTATTACAGAATGAGTAAAGAGACTTGCCAATAACGAGATTGAACTAGGTATTGAGATACCGACGATCGAATCTCGGGCAAGTAACATACCGATGACAAAGGGAACAGCGTATGTTGTTATGCGGTCTGACCGATAAAGATCTTCGTAGAATATGTGGGAGCCAATATGAGCATCCTGGTTCCGCTCTTGGTTATTGACCGGAGACATGTCTCGGTCATGTCTACATAGTTCTCGAACGTGTAGGGTCTGCATGCTTAACGTTTCGATGATAGTTATATTATGAGATTATATGTTTTGATGTACCGAAGGTTGTTCGGAGTCCCGGATGTGATCACGGACATGATGAGGAGTCTCGAAATGGTCGATACATGAAGATTGATATATTGGAAGCCTATGTTTGGATATCGGAAGTGTTCCGGGTGAAATCGGGATTTTACCGGAGTACCGGGAGGTTACTGGAACCCCCCCGGGAGCTTAGTGGGCCTTGTGGAGAAGAGGAGAGGCGGCCAGGGCAGGGCCACGCGCCCCTCCCCCCTAGTCCGAATAGGACAAGGAGAGGGGGTGGCGCCCCCCTTTCCTTCCTCTCTCCTCTTTCCCCCTCCTCTCCTAGTCCAACAAGGAAAAGGGAGGGAGTCCTACTCCCGGTAGGAGTAGGACACCTCCTGGCACGCCCCCTCTAGGCTAGCCGCACCTCCCCCCTTGCTCCTTTATATATAGGGGCAGGGGCCACCCTAGAGACACAACAATTGATCGTTTGATCTTTTAGCCATGTGCGGTGCCCCCCTCCACCATAGTCCACCTCGATAATACTATAGCGGTGCTTAGGCAAAGCCCTGCGTCGGTAGAACATCATCATCGTCACCACGCCGTCGTGCTGACGAAACTCTCCCTCAACACTCGGCTACATCGGAGTTCGAGGGACGTCATCGGGCTGAACATGTGCTGAACTCGGAGGTGCCGTGCGTTCGGTACTTGATCGGTCGGATCGTGAAGATGTACGACTACATCAACCGCGTAGTGCTAACGCTTCCGCTTTCGGTCTACGAGGGTACGTGGACAACACTCTCCCCTCTCGTTGCTATGCATCACCATTATCTTGTGTGTGCGTAGGAAAATTTTGAAATTACTACGTTCCCCAACATTCCGACGATTCATTGGCGCCACCGTTTGGTCAAAAGAACGCCACCGCGTGTTGCGCAAGCTTGTGCTGTAAGCCGTCTGCGGCAGCGGGGTGACAAGACGTGTGAGAGGAGGACAAAAGGCCACGTACACATACGGTTAATAAAAAAACGTTTGTGATTTAGTTACCTACTATACCACCATCTTGGTTTATAAGTATGATTTAACTAATAAAATATGAATGCATGTCGCCAAAGATTATATAGTTGGATTCGTATTTGAACATAGTTTCCAATTATATAATTTTTATAACATGCATTAACATTTTGTTGGTTAAATTTGAGGGAAAAGTATGGCACATAATATAAAGGGGACTATAGACTAGACGGAGGTGGTAGCACACGGCCGCTCTCTACGCAGCGACGCAACTATCGTCCGGCTTGTAGGTGACCATTTCCTGCGTGTTCAACTGCTCTATGCGTGTGGTTGCTTGCGGTTCAGGCGGCCGCGGCGCACTCTGCTCTCGCGTCCCTTTGGGTGCTCTGCCCTCGTCCCTCTACGCGCGCTGCCAGTGTTTGGGGACGGCGCATAATCACGCACATTCGTGTGCATGCGGTTGCGGCAGGCGAGATGCGACGATGCAGTTACCCACTGCAAAAACTGCCGTGCAGATGCGTCGAAAATCCATGCTGCCCGGACCCCTTTTATTCCTGCGGCCATTTACCTTCGTCTCTCTCGTCTCACACGACACAATAAGCACACCCACGAGGACACATACAGAGAGGACATCCAGCAGTTCCAATGGCACTCCCAGCGGCCGACGACGACAACGATAGACAGTTCATGACACAACACGTCGTGGACACCCACGTGAGGGGGAGGGCTCTGTCGGTGGTCTACACGAACGATCCGGTCTTGGTGGAGAGCTCCATCCAAACTATGGAGCAGTTCCTTGCCGAGGACAAGTACCAAGTGGTCGGCTTAGACCTCGAGTACACCATGGGTCGTGACGGGCACGATTAGAAGGTTGTCGTCACCCAGTTGTGCGTGCGACATGATGTCCTCGTCCACCACTACCACTTGGCCACAATGCCTTGCGAGCATTTTTCCAGGTTTATCAATAGCTCTAACTACAGTTTCGCTGCGGTGGACACCACCAACGATCTAAAAGAGCTCAAGGTTTCGGGCTTGAAATGCCCGAATCTTGTCAACATCCAGCGCCACTACAAGGTCCGGAACAGTGACAAAAACAAACTAAACTCCCTGGTTGACCTCGCCTTGGCCATCATCGACCCCTACTACATGAGGATGAAGAATGAGAGCAATAAGGACAAGAACGCTTGGCACAGTGTGTGACATGAGAGACTAGATGAACAACATGTCAAGTACGCGGCCATGGACGCGTACACAAGCTACGAGATGTATAGGCGGATCGTTGACATGAGGAATTGTCTTCTTCCTGATCTAGACGAGGGATCGAGCCACATAGCAGTGGCAGGAGCGTCACAAGAAGTAGATGACTAGACGGTCGTTTCTCCTACTTTAGAATGCATGCAATTGTTTATTGAGGTGTGTGTGAATGATCTGTATAGTCACTATGTAATTGGATATTTATTTCAGCTATATATATACATGTTATTTTACCGTAGACAAAGCAAATCACACGGCTTATTAGCAACAATCGTCTGTGTTATTATCGGTCTTCGCACACATTTCTAATTACGGACGTGTTTACCACGTATCACACACATCTTGTTCAGTTGAACCGTTTCCATTGTGCTACCTAATCACACACAGTTCATCCTAGTGAACCATATGTTGTATATCGCACACGCCTTCATCTAGCTGCCCGTTTTTTTTGTTCCTCCTTATCCCAAACAGTTAATTGAGCTGAACCATATGCCCTGCATCGCACACGCAACTAAAATCTGAACCGTGTTTGATGCATCCGTCATTACAAACATTTTGTATCTTTTTTGACGAGTTTTTTACACCACCGTTTGCGATTATGGCATCGCACACAGTTTTGTCGAAGGGTCTCTGATCATAGTGTCGCGGTTGGACCATCCTGCAGTAGTGATGGGTCGGCCCATCAATGACCGCTTCAAGCGCTCGTGTGCGTCAGCTGATCGCTCGCTCGTGTCACATGGGTGCTCACCCATTCGGTTCCATGGTTGACTAGTTGACTATTCACCTTTTCACCACCGACCAGTTAATAGTTGATCAGTTTACCACTGACCGGTTGATAGTTGATCGTTGACTTTTACATAAGTCTGTGGGGTAAAATAAACCCAAAAAATGAAAAAAAAGGTTCAAAATTTTAAGCAAGTTCTCTAAAAAGCTTATCAAAAACGGGAAAAGTTTGTGGATTTTGAAAAAAAAATGGTGGATTTGAAAATAATTCATCGATTTTGAAAACAAATAAAAAAGTTGAAATAAGTTTGAAAAAAGTTCGCGGATTTGAAAAAAGTTAATCTATTTTCAAATAGAAAGATAACGAATTTAGAAAAAAGTTCATCAATTTTGAATAAAAAGTTGACGAGATTTTGAAAAAAAGAGTTAGTGGATTTGAAACAAGTTCATCGACTTTGAAGAAAATAAAGTTTATGATTCTTTAAAAAATGTTCATTGATTTTGAGGAAATTTTTTTATGAAATGAGAAAAGTCACGGATTATAAAAAAATCGTAGATTTGAAAAAAGATCATGAATTTGAAAAAAGATTCCAATTTTAAAAAAATTCACGCATTTTAGAATTATAAAAAGAAAATAAAAAGGAACAAAAATAGGAGAAGAAATAAAAAAACATCAAAAATAAAATCAAAGAAAAATGGTTCAGAAAAACCTGAACTAAAGAAGCTTCCCAAAACTTGAGACAGATCTCTCCCGCTGTAAACCTTAAATGGGTCGACCCATGCAGAACACCTTCACCCTCCATTTAACAAAATACATGTTAATTGGCGCAGAAGGCACCAAATAGGAATTGGGAAGACCTAAGTGACTAACTGGAGGTTACCCCTTGTGGGGGACCTCCAGGGGTCACTTTTGGTGCCAATAGAGCACGCCAAATGGTGCGTCCAGTCATCGTCACATGTTGCATGTTGGACGCTCCCTCTAGAGTTGTTTCTATATGCATTTTCGGCTTTTAGATGGTTTCTCGCTTTTTGTGGCTTTTTGGTTTTCCCAAGGTTTTGGAGATAAAATGATCCATTTTTCTGCAAAAAAATGATCATTTTTTTCTACAAAGTTTGTTTGCTTCCATGAGAAGCACAAAGGAAAAAAAATTCGTGCTTCTGTGAAAAGCACATATTTGCTTCACGTGGAGGCACGAATTTGATTTAACGAGAAGTACAACTAGGAAAACAAAGTGTGTGGTTCCACGAGAAGCACATATTTGCATCTTGTGGAGGCACAAATTGCTTTCGTGAGAAGCGGAACTGTGCTTTTCGAAAAAACTTATGCTTCCACAAGAAGCACCAATTTGCTTCTTGTGAAGGCACATATTTGCTTCCACGAGAAAAACAATTGTGTGCTTCTTGGAAAGGGACAAAATCTCGTAGAGTCGCAGATTTGCTTCCTAGTTGTGCTTCTTGAAAAATGGGGAAAGTGTTAAAAAAACAGTGCTCCCGACTTCAATTTTTTCCTTCTGTTTCTCTCTGATTTTTTCGTGAAAAAGAACACCAAAACCTGTTAACATATGATTTAATTTCGAGGACCTTGATGCAAGAAATCTAACGGTGAATATGGTTTGGGATTTGGATGAAGGGTTCAAGGGATAAAACATTTTTAATGAAAAAGTTTATGAAAAAGGAAACTCTCAGGTTGCGACAAGTGATGCACATGTAGTCTGCTGATACGTCTCCAATGTATCTATAATTTTTTATTATTCCATGTTGTTATATTATCAATCTTGGATGTTTTATAATCATTATATAGTCATTTTATATCATTTTTTGGTACTAACCTATTGACATAGTGCCAAGTGCCAGTTGCTGTTTTTGCATTTTTTTACATTGCAGAAAATCAATACCAAACGGAGTCCAAATGCCACAAAACTTTACGGAGATTTTTTATGGACCAGAAGACACCTCATGGGCCAAGGCTGTGCCTGGGGGTGCTTCGAGGAAAGTATATGAGTTTCTTTGATCTCTTTTATGCATGATTGCTTATATCCTCGTATTTCTTATTCGATATTTGGCTTTTGTTTGGCCAACTTGACCTATTTATCTTGCAATGGGAAGAGGTGCTTTGTAGTGGGTTCGATATTACGGTGCTTGATCCTAGTGACAGAAGGGGAGCCGACACATATGTAGCATTGCTACTAAGGATAAAACGATGGGGTCTATCTCTACATAGATAGATCTTGTGTTCTTATTGCATTACTCTGTTGATCCATGAACTTAATGCACTAGATGCATGCTGGATAGCGGTCGATGTGTGGAGTAATAGTAGTAGATGCAGGCAGGAGTCGGTCTACTAATCTTGGACGTGATGCCTATATAATGATCATTGCCTGGATATCGTCATGATTATTTGAAGTTCTATCAATTGCCCAATAGTAATTCGTTTACCCACCATTTGCTATTTTTTTCAGGAGAAGCCACTAGTGAAACCTACGGCCCCCGGGTCTCTTTCACATATTATTTGCGTTTTATTTTCAGATCTACTAAACCAAAAATTCAAAAATACCTTGCTGCAATTTATTTTATTTGGTGTTTGATCTATCAATATTTACAACTCTCTCACGTCAAAAGCAAATAGCTACTGCTGCTATGCTGCATCATCCCTTCCTCTTTGGGGAAATACCGACGTAGCTTCAAGTGACATCAAAAGGAATTTCCGGCGCCGTTGCCGGGGAGGATCTTCAACAAATCTCATCTCCTCGCAAATTACATTATTTGCCATTTTCCTCTCGTTTTCCCCTCCCCACTTCACAAAAATTTTCCGTTTTATTCGCCCCTCGTTTTCGTTCACTGTTTTCTTGTCGGATCTATCCTTTGCTTGCAACCATGAGTGATTTCGGTATGGCGCCAACAGATGATGGCCTAACTCCTAAAGTTGGATGTACAGACAATCTGGATGCTAAAAAATTTATCTTAGGGCAAGTGAATGTCATGGGAAAGGTACATATCCAAGAATTTTTCAATTGTGTGGGAAATCTAAGTCTTGATGATGCTCCTATACTTAGAACCAATAGATCTTATGCGGATGCTATTTCAGCGCTAGTTCTGAAACTTGAAAGCAAATTTATCCGTACTCATCCTACTTTGCAAAGATTTTTTTTGAGCTCCCCGTTATAAATTACCCTGAGGATAAAAAATTGAACACTCTCGTTCTTATGAATGAGTTTGACTATATCATACGGGAAGCTAGGGAAATCTTTGATTTTTATGGTATGAATCATGAAAAGCCTGTGATAGATGAAATTCTTTACAATAGTGAATATACGTTAAGACATTTTCTTGGTGACAATAAGATCTTTGATGAGAACCTTAAAAAGCAAGTCCCAGTCCTAGATGTAATTCAACAAGTTTTTAATAATGTTAATCAACATTATTCTTGGATTGTTGTCGGAAATCAACGTGGTTGTGATAATGGGCAAATTAATAATGCTAAGGTTTCTATGGATAATATGGTTTATGTTGTTTTTACAAAACCGCTTGACGAAAACACCTCTAAGGGAATTAAGAAGAAGGGTGACAAAACTTAGACCCTTGGTTTATGCCTAGCTAAGGGCGTAAAACTATAGCGCTTCTTGGGAGGCAACCCAACGAATAAAATTTATTTTTGCTTTTTGCTTCCTGTTTTTGAGTGTTAGCACAATTATGCTACTGTTATGATTGTGTTTTTTATGTTTTAATTAGTATTTGTGCCAAGTAAAGCCTTTAGGATCTTCTTGGGTGATAGTTGTTTGATCTTGCTGAAAAACAGAAACTTTTACGCTCACGAAAATAATTCCAATTTTTAACCAGAGAGCGATAAAATACCCATTCCTTTTGAAGTAGATCAATATACAATTTCTCAGGTCATCCTAAATTTTCAGAATTTTTGGAGTTACAGAACTATTTGAAATAGTCAGATTACTACAAACTGTTCTGTTTTTGACAGATTATGTTTTCTTTGCGTTGTGTGCTTGTTTTGATGGCTCTATGGTTTTCTTTGATGAGTTTTTGCCATAGAAAAGTTGGAATACAGTAGATATAATGCAAGAACAAAATATGAATTGGTTTGATACAACACTTATAGTAGTGATTTATTTTCTTATACTAACGGATCTCACGAAGGTTTTGTTGAGTTTTGTGTGATTGAAGTTTTCAAGTTTTGGGTTATCTTACAATGGATGAAGGAATAAGGAGTAAGAAGAGCCTAATCTTGGGGATGCCCCAGCATCCCCCGCTATTATCCAAAATAGAGCAAGCAACTAAGCTTGGGGATGCCCCCGAGTGGCATCCCCTCTTTCTTCTAATGACCATCGGTATTTTACTCGAAGCTATATTTTTATTCGTCACATACTATGTGTTTTGCTAGGAGCGTCTTGTATGATATGAGTCTTTGCTTGTTTTATTTTGTGTTTTATGTCATGATTCCTTGTTGGACACACCTATTTGAGAGAGCCAAAATAATGTCATGACTTGTTGGGGGTGTCGTGCCACATATGCCAAAGGATGGCTTATCATGGAGAGGGCGAGTAAGACGTCGTCGGTGCCAGGAAATGGAATGAGGCGAAGACATGCACGCCGGTGGATCTTACCCAGGTTCGGGGCTCTCCTAGGAGATAACACCCCTAGTCCTGCTCTGCGGGGTCTCCGCATGGTCTCTATCTGAACAGGTAGCTACAAGTTACTCCTTGAGTTGTTTCCTAGAGGAGGAAGAAAGGGCAGGGCTAGCTCTCTCCTCTCTCTATGTGTGTGTCTATTTGGCTAAAGATCTGAACCCTTTCCATGGGTGCCCTGGGGGGTTTATATAGGCCTACCCCCAGGGGTACAATGGTAAACTGGCCGGGTGTGGGCCCAGGTCATCAGTGTCTCTGGTTGCTGGCTGCTCTGCTGGCCGCTGGGGCCCGCCAACTGGTGGGCCCCACCGGCTATCTTGTACTTGGCCGACAGGCCGTGCCCGCCGCTTGCGGGTCTTGTCGGCTGCTAAACACTATGGGCATGCTCCTGATGACGCTTGCTTTGTCGGGGAAGGCGTGGCTACAGTTTCGCCACCTGGCGGTCGTTCACTTTAGCCATTCTCCATCTCCTCTGGTTGATGGCGCACAAACTCCTAGGAAAGGGAAGGGCCGCTTACTGGAAGCCGACCTCCCCCTAAGCCGACTGGCCGAGCTTGCCGCCTTCTGGCTTCTCATGGGTAGGTAGGGCCCAAAGCCCGCGGGCCGTACCGACAGCCCGTCGTGGGAGCAGGATCCCCTCTGACTTGGGTGATGTCACCGGCAGAAGGGCAACAGTGTCGTGCCGTGCGGGATATCCTGGCTAGTACGGCACACTGTGGCCACGACCCGCCCTGGATTCGAGGGTGGTAGGCTTCTCTGTAGCCATGCCCCATCTCATTGTATTCATGGTGGCTCGGACATTGAGGGTGCTTGGGGCCGCCTGTTAGGTGCCGGCCCCTCTAGAGGCCGCCTGCTAGCAGGCGGCCCAATTCGTGGCCGTCTTCTGGGGTCCGCCGCCTTCTGGCAGCCGGCTGCTTGGACCGGCCAGCCACAAGAAGGCGGCGATCAATCTTCGATGCTCGAGAGGCGCAGTCGGCCCCGATGTCTTGAAATGCTATGGGGGCAGATGAGGCTACCCATGGCCAATAACTCCGACAGTAGTCCCCGAAGCTTTTGGGTCACTGCGCCTGACAAAGCGGGGTGCCCCGGCAGCTTCCTACTCCATGTGGTCCTGATTACCTGTCTTGTCTGTCCTCTGGAACGCCGACTGCCAGGAGTCGGCCCTGGCCAAGCAAGCCAACTGGTGAATTTTGAACCATCGCGGTGGGAGCCATGCGGCGCGCTAGCTAGGCGTCTAGGCTTACTGCTAGCCACACGCGCGCCACGCGGCATCAGCTGGCCGGGGCGGCCTAACATCCCACGCGCGACGGGGCATCGCTGCAGGCCGGGCCCACCACTATCGGGCCTCGTCACGCGCGCGGATCCGCTGCGGCCGAGGCGGGTTGGTTGGGATCCCGCGCACTTTTACCACGCGTCATTACTGCATGGTAAGTGCGGGGTCGTGGGGTCGTGGGCGCAGTTAATCCCACGATCCCACGCCAAGCCCCCTCGGCTTCGCAGCCAGGGGCTATAGTAGGGGGAGGAGGAGAGTGGCAAAAGCACGCGCACCCTCCTCTCCCCTGCCTCTTCTTTCCCTTTCTTCTTCTTCGCCGCCGCCGCACTCCACGCTCCGTCGAAGTGCTGTCGCGGCTCGCTGTCTTCATCGATCTTCTTCTTCTCGAGCCCTCTCTTCACTTGGCCGTGGGCCCGCGCGCTCGTCACCGCCCTTCATCTTCATCGAGCTCGAGCCATCATGGAGCGCTCCGGCCACTAGGACGGCTCCAACATCCATGAAGACCACCTCACGTTCCTCCGCGACACGCGGCGACTACCCGGCACGGACCACGTCAAGGTGCGCGTGCCGCCCGCCAACGAGATCTCGCCGGCGTCAGAGGAAGGAGAGCGCGTCATCTTCCACTCGCACTTCCTCCGGGGCTTCGGCCTGCCGGCGAGCAGCTTCCTCCGCTCTTTCTTGACCTTCTACCGACTCCAACCGCACCACCTCACACCGAACACGGTGGTGCTACTACCGGCTTTCGTCACCCTATGCGAGGGTTATCTTGGCATCCTCCCCACCATCGAGCTCTGGGGGCCTTTTTCTACACCAAGCTTGGCACCGCCGTCAAGGACGAGGCGACCCACTGCGGAGCCTTCATTGCGGTGCGCGTCTGGGTGCTGGAAATTCCTTTCCAGCCATCAAGTTGATATAGTCAGTCAAGCTGTGGCAGAAGTCGTACTTCTATGTGAAGAACGTCAACCCGGCGATCGACTTCATAAACCTTCCACCTTATGTGGCGGGTCCGCCTGCCGTGCCCCGCGCCAATTGGGGCTTCAAGCTGAAGCCGCTGTCGGATGCCCCCTTAAGGTGATGACGAAGTCGGGGGGCCTCAAGGCATCCGACTTGCTAGTCGCCTTCGTGGTGCGCCAGATCCTCCCGCTTCAAGGCCGGCCTCATATGATAAGCCAGATGAACGGGCATCACGATCCGTGCCGGATGTGCACCAAGGAGATGCCGACTACAGAGGTGGCCCTTCTGGTGAACGAGATCATATCGCGGACTGCAAACTAGAGGAGGAGTGGCGGTTCGGCAAGCGGCCATACTCCCGAACCAATCCGCCGTTTGTGGTAAGCTCTTGATTCTTTTCTCTCCCTCTTGGTGGGTTATGTCTTGCCGACTGACCATTTTGACCACGATGCAGATCCTCCCCTCCTGTCCGGAGGCCAACGTCGACTACCTGCCGGACCAGGGTGTGAGCGACATGGCGGTGGAGTGGCCACCCTGGAGGATGACGCCACAGGCGGTGGTGGCGGGGCAGGCGGATCTGTAGGAGGGGCGGCATAGAGGACTGGTCAGATGATGAGGAGGAGGAGGAGGAGGTGTCGCGCCGTCCGCCGCCTTCTGACAGGGCAGGTCCACGCTCCTCAGCCGCACCAACCGCACCAAGCGGTGGGCCGAAGCACCAAGGCGCGCTGCTATTCGACAGCCACCCCAAGAAGCCCAAGCACTTGTCCGCCGCGGCCAAGAACATGGCCGCTGCGACTAAGCAGTGTGAGGCCGCCGCGAAGGCGGCCAAGTTCCAGAAAGCCCCCAAGCAGCCTCCGATGGTGTCGGCGTAAGCTCTCAACCTTCCTTGTGTCTTATTTTATTCTTTTATCTTGTCGATTCCTTCTGAATCTCCTTTTTACCTTTTCTTTTGAACAGGTCCCCACTCTCTCTTGAGCGGTCGACATCAGCCTCCATCATTAGGGCGGCGGAGGGCTCCACCAATACCCGCTGTATAGACCCGGTTGCCGATCTCCGGAAGGCGTAGGAAAGGAACGCACAGGAGGTGCGGGAGGAGAAAGAAACCACCGCCAAGAAGGCGGAGGCCGACAAGGCGGCTGCAACCAAGGCTGCGCAAGCGGACGCAGACGCCGTGGCAAAGAAGCGGGCAGAGCATGCCACGTGTCATCGGACCCTGTAGCTCATCATCCCCCTGCGCTCTGCGCTGCCAGCACCAGAGATCCCGACGCCAGCTGGAGGAGCCGGTGATGAGCAGCTGGTCATGGAGTGGAATGGCGGCAATGCCGTCTTGCCGGAGATGGAAGCGCCTCCGCAACCGTCGATCGCAGATGCGCAGGGCAGCCAGCCGGCTGTCTCACTGGTGCCGCCAGCGGGAGGCGAGCTGGTGGTGGGGTCGGCTCCCACGGCCCGCACTCCAGTGTGCCGCCGTGTGGAGAAAGCGGCATTGGCGCCGAGGCCGATGGAGGTTGGGAGCGCAAGTTCTTCGGGCCCTGAAGCCGAAGCCACCAGAGCTGCACCGACAGAGTGGGTGCACGGGGGCAGGACGAGTGCTTTGATCAAGGCGGCGTAGGATGTCTAGGCCGATTTCAGAGTTTAAGACGCCGCCGTTTCGCAATGCCTGAAGGCATTTGTGAAGATGCGGGCCGCCGTTCGGGTACGTGACTTGATTCTTACTTTTGATTCCTATAATCTTCGGTGGGAGCGCACCCACTGGGTGTAGTCCCCGAGTTCTGGGCCGGCTGCTGAGCAGACGGCCTGTAACTTCATAGTGGGTCCTGAGCTTCTGACTTACTTCTCTTTCTGTTGCTTTGTTGTAGGACTACCACAACGTCCGCGCGGCCAGCTTCAATGCCCATGTCTGGGAGCTGGACTGACGGACCGTCGACTTGACGGAAAGCTGGAGTAATCACTCCATCTTCTTCTCTCTGCAGGGGCGCGTCAGCGCACCCGCGGGCTGTAGTCCCCAAGATGCGGGCCGACTGTTGAGCAGTCGGGCCGGATCTCCCGGCAAATACTTCTCTTTCTTATTGATTGTTGATATCTTTCCTCTCTTGTTCTTTCAGAAACCAACACCGCCTTGTAGCAGCAACTGGGTGAAGCCAACACCGCGCTGCGCACCAAGGAGGACGGGTGCAACAGGATGGCCCACGAGCGTGATCGCCTGGTCAACGAATTAGCGGACTAGGTGAAACTTCACAAGGCGGCCGTGAAATAGGCGTAGGACAACGAAGCCCGTCTCGTGGCCGAGTTTGAGACCGAGCATTCGGGTTGGGCCGAGAAGGAGGTGGCGCTGATCGCTGGTTATGGCCAGATCGAAGACATAGTCGATGGTGAGCTTTCGTCTCTTCTCTCAATTGCTGGCTGTCGAGCGAGCCGGCTTCTAGCTTCTGACTACTGACTTCTTGTTTTGCTTGTGCAGACTTCTTCCCCGGCCATTTCGTCGCCGCCAACCAGGCTATTGAGGCTCGCCGCGAGGAACAACGGGTGGGAGGCGCGGAGATTGCTGCCGACGCCCCTCGGACCCTTGGCGAGCAGCTCCTTAGTATTCAAGCTCGTCTCCAGCAAGCCCACCAGATGCTCCGCCGGCTGCAGCGTGCTGGGGCTCAGGCGATCGTCGCCCTCTAGCCAGACAGGCAAGCACCACGCACCCCCAATCGGACCGCCGACTGGTTGGAAGTGGCCGCCGACCCTCTTGAGGTGTGGCAGAGCTTCGCGGCCCGAGCAGGAGCACGGCAGGCCCTGGAGTTCGCCAAGGCGTGGTATCTTGGGATAGATCTAGCCCAGTTGGCCATGTTTCGGGAGGAAGCCAGCGCCGAGCTGGTGGCGGTCGAGCGTGCCCTCACTATACGCGCAGCAGCGATCGCCGAGTATACCAACACAGGTGACTTTGTCCCTGAGCTGAACAAGAACGGCACCGAAGCGCCGCCAGAATGGTTCAGACTGAACCCGGATGATAGCAAAGACTCGGCAGAGGAAATCGCCTCCAGCAACGAGGGGGAAGACGAGGAAGATAAGGATGATGAAGACGGCGCGCCGGAGGTCGGAGCGGGCGACCAGCCTCAAATCGACCACGCCTCCAGCACCGAGCCACGTGCAAGCATGTCGACTGTTGCTGAAGGTGACCAAACCGAGACTTGCCAGCCGGCCACTCCACCAGCCAGACTTGCCTGCCAGACTTGCCTGCTGCTCCTTTGGTTTAGGCGGCCAATTTATCATAGCTTTTCCTGCTTAGTAGTCTTCACAACAAACTTTCGTTAATTTTGCACAATTCCACCCGTGGGGTGTATTCAAACTATGTTGAATGTTGGCCGAGGGCCTTTTGGTTTGTAAATTATTTCCCACACACGCTGTGCTTTGGCCGAGTTCCGACTTTTCTTGATTTTTGTTCCTTGGTTTTTTCCTTTGCCGCCCTCCCTTGGTACCTACTTGCTAGCCGGACAGCCGCTATGCGGACTGCAGCCTGGTCAAGTACTTCACCATTGTGGGAGGACAAATACTTTGACCAATTGGAATGTTGCAAGCTAAGTAGGAAGCCGGCCAGCCGGTTGCTCAGCAGTCGATCAGTGAGGTGAAGGGCCGGCTTGTCCTATGTCGATGTTTTGGTCCTTAGCCATTTTTCATGTGAGCACCATTTCTTGCCTTTAACTCCTGCCAAGCGAATAGCCGCTTCGTGAGATGTGCCTTGTGGTAAGAGAGGGCTTAGGTGTTGGCACATTACTTGTCCGACTGCAGGAAACACCGACATAGTACAAGGCGGCAAGCCCCCAGGCTGACTGGTCGAACCTGTTTCAGGCAGAGGAATGGAATAACACATTTATAGGCATAATACTTATCATATAGATTAAAAAGGGTTAGCCCCCGAGTGCTTCACGGGGGACCTGAAGTCTTCGTACTTAATACAAAAGGTAGTGTGGCACATACTGCATCAACTGTAAAATCTTAGGAGGAGATTTGCATTCCATGGGTGCTCTGTTTCCTTGCCAGAGTCGTCCCTCTTGCATGCCCTGGGCTTCTGAGCATCGATCAAGTAGTAGGAGTCGTTACCCAAGGCTTTGCTGATGATGAAAGGGCCTTCCCAAGGGGGAGAAAGCTTGTGTTGGCCAGCTGTTTGCCGGATCAGCCGGAGCACAAGGTCTTCCTCTTGGAAGGATATTGGCTTGACCTTCCGATTGTGGTAGCGGCATAGACTCTGCTGGTAGATGGCGGATCGGCTGAGTGCCAACAGTCGGCCCTCTTCGAGCAGATCAACACCGTCTTCTCGTGCTACCTTTGCCTCCACCTTGGTGCACATGGTGACGTGAGGTGAGTCGAACTCGATGTCAGTTGGGATGACCGCCTCAGCACCATACACTAGGAAGAAGGGTGTGAAGCCGGTTGACTTGTTCTGAGTGGTGCGCCGACTCCATAGGCGGCCAGTAGCTCGTTGATCCAGTAGCCGGCCGAACGCTCCAATGGCTCGACCAGTCGGGGCTTGATTCCAGACAAGATGAGTCTGTTTGCTCGCTCAATTTGACCATTTGACTGTGGGTGGGCAACGGACACTAAGTCCAGCCGGATGCCCTGCGTCGCATAGAAACGGGCCAAGGCGCCCTTGGCAAAATTTATGCCATTGTCGGTGATGATTCTGTGAGGTACGCCATACCGAGTGGTGATGTCTGCGATGAAAGTCACAATAGTCGGACCGTTCAACTTCTTGATTGGCTTCGCTTCTATCCACTTGGTGAATTTGTCCATGGCAACAAGCAGATGAGTCATGCCGCCTGTGTTGTCCTGAACGGTCCCACCATGTCCAGTCCCCAGACGGCAAAAGGACAGGCAAGGGGAATGGTCTTGAGCGCAGAAGCCGGCAAATGTTGCTTGGAACTGAACTTCTAGCATCCCTTACATTTCTTGACCAAGTCTTTGGCATCTTCCAGAGCAGTCGGCCAAAAGAAACCATGGCGAAAGGCTTTGGCAACAAGTGATCTTGAGGCCGCATGGTGGCCACACTCGCCTTGATGGATATCTTTGAGGATTGCATGGCCTTTTTCTGGCTCTACGCAACGCTAGTATACACCAATGCACTGCGCCTCATGAGTTCCCTGTTGACGATGGTGTATGCTGCTGCCCGACGTTGCACCTGTCGAGCCGAGATCTCATCAGTTGGCAGCTCCTTGTTCACCAGAAAGTTGAGGATGGGCTGAGCCCATGATGGTGCTGAGACTTCCTCCACTATCAGTACTGCCACTCGTACTGGGGTGGTTGGGTTGGGAGGTGGCGGTCTGGAGTCGGCCGCTGCTTGTTGTGTCATTGAAGTCCCCAAGCCGACTGCTGAAGTCCCTGGGTCGGGATCTAAAGTCCCAGGGCCGGGTGCGACTGCTGCAGTCCCCAGGCCGGGATCTGAAGTCCCCAGGCCAGGTGCGATTGTTGCAGTCCTCGGGCCGCCTACCAAAGTCCCCGGGCCAACTGCTAAAGTTTTGGAGGCGGATCCGACTGTTTCAAGGGCAGCTGAGTTGCTGGACGAGGAAGCGGTAGCTTGCCATGTTTGCATCCTTGGCGTCCTAGTCGCCAGATAACTGTTGGACCACCAAGTCAGAGTCGTCATAGCACAGAATCCCGCGAATGCCGAGCTCTTTGGCAAGCCGGAGTCCGTGTACTAGTGCCTCATACTCGGCCACATTGTTGGAGGCGGCAAAATGGATTTGCAATGTATATCTGAGCTTGTCGCCCTTGGAAGAGGTGAGGATGATGCCGACACCCAAACCGGTGCGCATCTTTGAACCACCAAAATGCATTCGCCAACGGGTGCAGTCCGGCGCTGGCGGCAAGTACTGGGTCTCGGCCTGGTCGACGAGGAAGTCCGCCAGCGCTTGGGACTTGATGGTGGTGCGAGGCTGGTAGAAGATGGTGTGGGGAGGCAACTCGATAGCCCGTTTTGCCACTCGGCCTGAAGCATCTCGGTTGCCTATGATCTCAGCAAGTGGAGCAGTGCAAACAACCATGATAGGGTGCTCTTGAAAATATGGCTTTAACTTCTTGGCGGTAAAGTGCACGCCGTAGCACATCTTCTGGTAGTGGGGTAGTTCTGCTTGGAAGCCGACAGTACTTCACTCAAGTAATACACTGGTCTCTGGACCGGCAGAACCTTGTCGTCTTCCTTGAGCTCAACTACCATGACTATGCTGACCACCCGGCTAGTGGCGGCAATGTAGGGGAGCATGGGCTCCTTAGCAGCCGGCGCGGCCAGGACAGGTGGTGTGGTCAACATCTTCTTGAGCTGGAGAAAGGCCTCATCCACCTTGTCATTCCACTCGAAGTGAGTGGTTTTCTTCAGGAGTTGGTATAGGGGGAGGACCTTCTCGCCCAACCGACTGATGAAGCGGCTGATGGATGTCAAGCAGCTGGTGAATTTTTGGACATCTCACAGTCGGGTGGGTACTTCCATCCTCTCGGTGGCTTTGATCTTAACAGGGTTGCACTCAATGCCGCGCTCTGAGACCAAGAAACCAAGGAGCTGGCCAGCTGGTACTCCAAACACGCACTTCTCTGGGTTGAGCTTGATCTGAAACTAGCACAAATTTTCAAAGGTCTCCTTGAGATCTTCCAGTAGGGTACCGCACTTCTCCATCTTCACCACAATATCGTCCACGTAGACGTGGGCATTCCTGTCGAGTTGCTTGAGGAGGCACTTCTGCATGCAACGCTGAAATGTGGCGCCGTAATTCCTCAAGCCGAACGTCACCGTCAGGTAACAGAAGGCTCCAAATGGTTTCATGAAGGCGGTCTTCAGGCGGTCTGCCGGATTCAACTTGATCTGGTGATAACCTGAGTAGGCATCCAAGAAACTCAATAGCTCGCATCCGGTTGTGGAGTCTATCACTTGGTCAATCCGTGGCAAGGCAAACGGATCCTTGGGGCAGGCTTTGTTGAGACTAGTGTAATCAATACACATGCGACACTTGTTGTTCTTCTTCAGCACAAGGACTGGGTTGGCAAGCCATTCCGAGAAGAAAACTTCCATGATGAAGCCGGCTGCCAACAGGCGGGTGATCTCTTCTCCAACAATTCTTCTCTTCTCCTCCGATAGTCAGCGGAGGGGCTGTCTGACTGGTTTGGCATCTGCTTTTACATGTAGCTTGTGCTCGGCGAAATCCGTCGGAACACCCGGCATGTCTTTGGGAGACTAGGCAAAGATGTCCCGATTCTCACGGAGGAAATCGACGAGCTCGCTTTCCTATTTGCTATCAAGGTTGGTACCTATGATAGCGTGCCTCTCCGGGTACTCAGGGTCTAAGGGAATCTTCTTTGTTTCTTTGGCCGGCTTGAAGGAGCCCTGGGTCTCTGATTCTTTTGCTTCTGGAGACATGTCCGGCTGCTTGCCGGCCATGGCCACCACCCGTTCCAGGAGCTTCTTCTCTGCCGCAATCACGAGGGACTCGGCCAGCCGGCTGCTGGCTGCAGTGCAGGCGGCCGATTTTTCATAGTCTCCACTGATTGTGATAATACCCTTAGTTCCTGGCATCTTCATCTTGAGGTAGGCATAATGAGGCACCGCCATGAATTTGGCTAGAGCTGGCCAACCTAGGAGCACATGGTACGGGCTCTCCAGGTCAACCACCTCAAACCAAATGGCTTCGTGGCGGAAATAATCCTTGTCTCCGAAGAGGACGTATATCTTGATCTTGCCGATTGGTGAGCAGGACAAGCCGGGCACAATGCCATGAAACACAGTCCGACTGGGCAGCAGTTGCTTCTCTTTGATCTTCAACTTCTCCATGGTGTCTCGGTAAAGGATGTTGATGGAGCTACCGCCATCTATTAGGATCCGGGAGAAACGAGCAGCTCGCCTCTCCGTTGCAAGGGTGGCATCCAACACCAGGGCATAGGAACCTGGAGAGGGCATCACTTCTGGGTGGTCAGCCCGGCTCCAGCTGATGGGCTTCTCAGACCAATGAATGAACTCTGGAGCAGTGGAGGGAACCGCATTCACTTCGCGGTGCTGTTGGCGCCGATTATGTCTATCGCTGGCCACATTGGTGAAGACGACATAAGGGCCAAGCTCTTCGGGGTAATCATCTTGGACTTGGCCGACTGCTGGACGGGCGGCTGGCTGCTGAGGAGGCGGAGCCGGCGGGCAAGCAGGCGGAGGAGGCAATCCTTCTCCCTTGGCGATACGGACAAGCCAGTGGCACTTCCGGGTCGTGTGGTTGGCTGGCTTTGCGCCGCTATGGAACTTGCAGGGGGCATCGGGTCTGCTCAAAGGAGAAGGCGGGCAACCAGGTCGGCTTGCCGCCCTTCTGACGCTTGGGGAGTGGCTGCCCTTCAGGTTGCTGATCTTCACCCGTCGCCACCTGATGACCCACAAGTATAGGGGATCTATCGTAGTCCTTTTGATAAGTAAGAGTGTCGAACCCAATGAGGAGCAGAAGGAAATGATAAGAGGTTTTCAGCAAGGAATTCTCTGCAAGCACTGAAATTATAGATAACAGATGGTTTTGTGATAAGATAATTTGTAACGAGCAACAGGTAACAAAAGTAAATAAATTGCAGCAAGGTGGCCCAATCCTTTTTGTAGCAAAGGACAAGCCTGGACAAACTCTTATATCAAGTAAAGCGCTCCCGAGGACACATGGGAATTATCGTCAAGCTAGTTTTCATCACGTTCATATGATTCGTGTTCGGTACTTTGATAATCTGATATGTGGGTCGACCGGAGCTTGGGTGTTGTCCTTACTTGGACAAGCATCCCACTTATGATTAACCCCCATTGCAAGCATCCGCAACTACAACAGAAGTATTAAGGTAAAGCTAACCATAGCATGAAACATATGGATCCAAATCAGCCCCTTACGAAGCAACGCATAAACTAGGGTTTAAGCTTTTGTCACTCTAGCAACCCATCATCTACTTATTACTTCCCAATGCCTTCCTCTAGGCCCAAATAATGGTGAAGTGTTAAGTAGTCGACGTTCACATAACACCACTAGAGGAGAGACAACATACATCTCATCAAAATATCGAACGAATACCAAATTCACATGACTACTAATAGCAAGACTTCTCCCATGTCCTTAGGAACAAACGTAACTACTCACAAAGCATATTCATGTTCATAATCAGAGGAGTATTAATATGCATATAGGATCTGAACATATGATCTTCCACCAAATAAACCCTGCTAGCATCAACTACAAGGAGTAATCAACACTACTAGCAACCTACAGGTACCAATCCCAGACTTAGAGACAAGAATTGGATACAAGAGATGAACTAGGGTTTGAGAGGAGATGGTGCTGGTGAAGATGTTGATGGAGATTGAACCCCTCCCGATGAGAGGAGCGTTGGAGATGACGAAGGTGATGATTTCCCCCTCTCGGAGGGAAGTTTCCCCGGCAGAACAGCTCTGCCAGAGCCCTAGATTGGTTCTGCCAAGGTTCCGCCTCGTGGTGGCGGAGTCTCGTCCCGAAATCTTTCTTATGATTATTTCCTCAGCGAAAGACTCCATATAGCAGAAGATGGGCATCGGAGGGCCTCCAAGGGGCCCACGAGGCAGGGGGGCGCGCCCCCCACCCTCGTGGCTGGTGAGTGGCCCCCCTCTGGTACTTCTTGCGCTCAGTATTTTTTATATATTCTGAAAATAACTTCCGTGAAGTTTCAGGACTTTTGGAGCTGTGCAGAATATGCCTCTAATATTTGCTCCTTTTCCAGCCCAGAATCTGAGCTGCCGGCATTCTCCCTCTTTATGTAAACCTTGTAAAATAAGAGAGAATAGGCATAAGTATTGTGACATAATGTGTAATAACAACCCATAATGCAATAAATATCGATATAAAAGCATGATGCAAAATGGACGTATCAACTCCCCCAATCTTAGAACTTGCTTGTCCTCAAGCGAAAGCCGAACTCGAAAAATATGTCCACATGTTTAGAGATAGAGGTGTCGATAAAAATAAAATATGGACATAAGGGCATCATGATCATTCTTAGAACATCAACTTTATATAATTATTGTCATATGATCTCTTATGCTAAAGTAACAATTCAATCACAATTTCAAGTATGAATCATAAACTTCATTGAGAACCAACAAATTCTAATCTCAGTCATTGAGGCAATTACAATTTATCATAACATAGGAAAGAGTCGATATAAGAGCTTTTCAGCAAGTCCACATACTCAACCATCATATAGTCTTTCACAATTGCTAACACTCATGCAATACTTATGGGCATGGAGTTTTAATCGGACACAGAGAAATATAGGGGCTTATAGTTTTTCCTCCCAATGTTTTACCTCAAGGGTAATGTCAACAATAATAGTTAATGAAAACTCACATCCAATTAGCCATATATACCAGAATCTTTCCAGCATATTGTGCTTGCCAAAAGATAAAATGTAAAAAGGAAAGGTGACGATCACCATGACTCTTAAGTAAGGTGGGAGATAAAAGTAAAAGATAGGCCCTTCGCAGAGGGAAGCAGAGCACTAGAAAAAAAAGACACATCCGTGACATTTTGGGCTGAACGAATTTTTTTCGTGTCATACATATGACACTTCTATGATCATAATTGTGACCAAACCAGGTATCATCATAGATGTGGTGGGCTCCTACTTCTATGAAAAAAATCATGACAGAAAATGGGCTTTTCGTCCTGGGCGGGACGGAGATGCGGTTGCATGACATTCTTTGGGCCGTCCATGATGGAAAAAACCGTGGTAGAAGCGAGGGGGAGGAAAATTTCGGGGAGTTCCCGGTTACGGTGGGAGGTCGAGGGCCGAGCGATGCGCGTTTCTCTCGTACACGTACGCGCGTGTGTGCGAGGCGTTGGCTCTAACTAAACCCGAGCGAGGCGTTGGGCTCTAACTGAACCCGAGCGATTGCACTGCAGGCTACACGTTACTGAACCCGAGCGATCGATCGATGGCTGTTAACTGAACTCGATCGAGCGATTCCTTCACTACTGCTGCTAACTGAAGCCGATCGATGCTGCCTCTGGGATGAACAGTGAGCGTTGCAGGGGGTTTGGATGAACAGTGAGCGATGGCGTTGCCTCTGGATGAACAGGACCCCATGGTGTGGTGGAGGGTTGGATGAACAGTAGACGGTGGAGGGGTGCCCGTGGAGGGGTGGTTGAACAGTAGCCGGTGGAGTGGCGCGCGGTGGAGGCTGGATGAACAGGAGCCCGTGGAGGCTAGAGGAGGTCGACGGTAGCCCATGGAGGCTGGAGGAGGTCGATGGTGGAGATGAACAGTATCCTGTGGAGTCCTGTTTTGTGGTACGCCACACCCGTCCTGATGAACAGGACCCCCGTTTCGACCGTAGGAGGTCCGTTTTGTCCGTTTTGCGGTACGCCACACCCCTCCCGATCAACAGGACCCCCGTTTCGACCATACACTACAAAAAAAAGACACATCCGTGACATTTTCGGCCGAAAGAAATTTTTCTGTGATACATATGACACTTCTATGACGATAATTGTGACAAAACCCAGTATCATCATAGATGTGGTGGGCTCCTACTTCTATGACAAAAAATCATGACAGAAAATGGGCTTTTCATCCTGGGAGGGCTGGAGACGCAGCTGCATGACATTCTTTGGGCCGTCCATGACGGAAAAAACCATGGTAGAAGCGTGGGGGAGGAAAATTTCGGGGAGTTCCCGGTTACGGTGGGAGGTCGGGGGCCGAGCGATGCGTGTTTCTCTCGTACACATACGCGCATGTGTGTGAGGCGTTGGCTCTAACTGAACCCGAGCGAGGCGTTGGGCTCTAACTGAACCCGAGCGATTGCACTGCAGGCTACGCGTCACTGAACCCGAGTGATCGATCGATGGCTGTTAACTGAACCCGATCGAGCGATTCCTTGGCTACTGCTGCTAACTGAAGCCG
>NC_041384.1:139388150-139389060 GCF_002162155.2 Triticum dicoccoides
TGGCGTTGCCTCTGGATGAACAGGACCCCGTGGTGTGGTGGAGGGCTGGATGAACAGTAGATGGTGGAGGGGTGGTTGAACAGGACCCCGTGGTGTGGAGGGCTAGATGAACAATAGATGGTGGAGGGGTGCCCGTGGAGGGGTGGTAGAACAGTAGCCGGTGGAGTAGCGCGTGGTGGAGGCTGGATGAACAGGAGCCCGTGGAGGCTAGAGGAGGTCGACGGTAGCCCGTGGAGGATGGAGGAGGTCGACGGTGGAGATGAACAGTATCCCGTGGAGTCCTGTTTTGCGGTACGCCACACCACTCCCGATGAACAGGACCCCCGTTTCGACCGTAGGAGGTCCATTTCGTCCATTTTGTGGTACGCCACACCCCTCCCGATCAACAGGACCCCCGTTTCGACCATACACTACAAAAAAAAGACACATACGTGACATTTTGGGCCGAACGAAATTTTTTCTATGATACATATGACACTTCTATGACGATAATTGTGACAAAACCCGGTATCATCATAGATGTGGTGGGCTCCTACTTCTATGACAAAAAATCATGACAGAAAATGGGCTTTTCATCCTGGGTGGGCCGGAGACGCAGCTGCATGACATTCTTTGGGCCGTCCATGACGAAAAAAACCGTGGTAGATGCGAGGGGGAGGAAAATTTCGGGGAGTTCCCGGTTACGGTGGGAGGTCGGGGGCCGAGCGATGTGCGTTTCTCTCGTACATGTACGCGCATGTGTGCGAGGCGTTGGCTCTAACTGAACCCGATCGAGGCGTTGGGCTCTAACTGAACCCGAGCGATTGCACTGCAGGCTACGCGTTACTGAACCCGAGCGATCGATTGATGGCTGTTAACTGAACCCGATCGAGCGATTCCTTGGCTACTGCTGCTAACTGAAGCCGATCGA
>NC_041384.1:139389316-139416713 GCF_002162155.2 Triticum dicoccoides
TTGGATGAACGGTAGACGATGGAGGGGTGCCCATGGAGGGGTGGATGAACAGGACCCCGTGGTGTGGAGGGCAGGATGAACAGTAGACGGTGGAGGGGTGGTTGAACAGGACCCCATGGTGTGGAGGGCTGGATGAACAGAAGACGGTGGATGGGTGGTTGAACAGTAGCGGTGGAGTAGCGCGCGGTGGAGGCTGGATGAACAGGAGCCCGTGGAGGCTGGAGGAGGTCGACAGTGGATGAATAGTAGCTCGTGGAGGCTGGAGGGGGTCGACGATGGAGATGAACAGTATCCCGTGGAGTCCTGTTTTAATGTATGCCACACCCCTCCCGATGAACAGGACCCTCGTTTCGACCATAGCGCTCCAACACAAGTCCGTTTCCTCCGTTTTGCGGTACGCCACACCCTTCCCGATCAACATGACCCCCGTTTCGACCGTAGGAGGTCCGTTTCCTCCGTTTTGCAATACGCCACACCCCTCCCGATCAACAGGACCCCCGTTTCGACCGTAGGAGGTCCGTTACCTCCGTTTTGCGGTACGCCACACCCCTCCCGATTAACAGGACCCCCGTTTCGACCGTAGGAGGTCCGTTTCCTCCGTTGTGCGGTACGCCAGGCCTCGTTTCCATCACCTCTTCCGTCCAAGCCCTCCCGATGAACACGACCACGCATTCTGTTCCGACCCATGAACACGACGATGACGCTGTTTCTCCGTTCCGACCCAGCCATGTACACAAGCCCTCGTCGTACATATGCGCGAGTAGGTGTTCGAGACCCCGCCTGTATGTACACATACATGGCCGTATTTTCTTTCTTGCACCCTGGCCGTTGTACGTACGTGTACATGCTACGTGCGTGCCTCTACTACAAAAAGTGCGTGCCTCTACTACGAAAAGTGCGCGCCTCTACTACGACACGTGCACGCCTCTACATCCACCAGTATATATGTACGTACATGTTCGCGACCAAAATGACAACGCTACGTACGCTTCGACCATGTGGGTCCCGACTGTCAGACACTTCCTTGCCTACGAAGATGTAGCTGGTGGGTCCCAGCAGTCAGGGGGGCGAAATACGGTGGCCCGTCCGGTGGATCCCCGCTATCAGGTGGAGGAATAATTATTTTGCACGTAATAAGGAGGCACTTCCTTGCTGCGGCCGTGGACCCAGCTGTCAGCCTCTCCACGTACAGTTCATGTCCGATGGAAGTCGTTCCTTGACCATGTTGACCACTCCGCCCCGAGAGCACCAGGGCGGTGGACGACGGTGAGGCCTAGGAAGGGGACAACATGGAGCCAGGGAAGACGCGGCAGTGGATGCCCACGCATAGAGGGGTACGAGGGTTCACTGGTTCGCTGCGGTGTGATGCTGCCGTCGCCGCAGAATAACAGGGGGTGTGAGTGAGTAAAGGGATGGCCTGGCCAGTGGTGGGAGTAGTAGGGGGCGGTGAGGCCTCCGCCGCATCACAGCCGGCCACGGGAGGCAAGAGCACGAGGCACGGCCGACGCTGGTTTGGGCGGCTGGAGCAAGAAGACCAGAGGTTGAAGAAGCACTACGGCCGTTGGATGGACATCGTACGGTCACTGGAGCTAGAATCGTGCATATTGACTAAGTTGACAAAGCCCTCCGTCCCCGTCAACTTAGTAGGCCCACAAGTCAGCCTCCCAGCAAGGTGGGTCCCAGCTAGCCGGGGGAGTATTCATTTTTTTGTGCGTAATAAGGAGGCACTTCCGGTGGGTCCGAGCTGACAGCGGGGGGAATGTTTTTTTTGCGAAATACGGTGGCCCGTCCGGTGGGTCCCAGCAGTCAGGGGGAAACGATTTTTTTCGCAAAATACTGGTGGCCCGTCCGGTGGGTCCCTGCTGTCAGGTGGATGAATAATTATTTTCCGTGTAATAAGGAGGCACTTCCTTGCGGCTGCCATGGACCCAGCTGTCAGCCTCTCCACGTACAGTATTCTTCCGATGGAATTTGGTCGTTGACCACATTGACCACGGTGCGCCGACAGCACCACGGCGGTGGACGACGGCAAGGCCTAGGAAGGGGACGACGCGGAGCCAGGGAAGACGCGGCAGTGGATGCCCATGCGGAGAGGAGTACGAGGGTTCACTGGTTCGGCTGCGCTGTCGTCGCCGCAGAATAACAGGGGGTGTGGGTCAGTGGAGTGGAGGGATGGCCTGTCCAGTGGTGGGAGTAGTATGGGGGCGGTGAGGCCTCCGCGGCAGCACAGCCGGCCATGGGAGGCAGGAGCAGGCGGCACGGCCGGCGTTGGTTTGGGCGGCTGGAGCAAGAAGACCAGAGGTTGAAGAAGCACTACGGCTGTTGGATGGACATCGTACGGTCAGTCGAGCTAGAATCGTGCATATTGACTAAGTTGACAAAGCCCTTCGTCCCCATCAACTTAGTAGGCCCACTATACTGGGTCCCAGCTAGCAGGGGGAGTATTCATTTTTTTGTGCGTAATAAGGAGGCACTTCCTTGCGTGCGAAGATATAGCTGGTGGGTCCGAGCTGTCAGCAGCGGTAACGTTTTTTCGCAAAATACAGAGGCCATTTCGGTGGGTCCGAGATGTCAGGTGGAGGAAATCATTATTTTGCGTGTAATAAGGAGCCATTTCCTTGCGTGCGGCCGTGGACCCAGCTGTCAGCCTCTCCACGTACATTCCACTTCAGATGCATGTCGGTCGTTGACCACGCTGACCACGCCACGTCGAGAGCACCAGGGCGGTGGACGACGGCGAGGCCTAGGAAGGGAACGACACGGAGGCAGGGAAGACATGGCTGTTGTTTTTGTTTCCCATGCGGAGGGGAGTACGACTGTACGAGGGTTTACTAGTTCGTCTACCGTCGCCAGAGAATAACAGCAGGTGTGGGTGAGTAAAGGGATGGCTAGGCCAGCGATGGGTGTACGATGGGGCGGTGAGGCTGGTGCGGCAGCACAGCCGGTCGCGGGGAGGAGGGAGCAGGCAGTCCCGCCGGCGCTTGTTTGAGCGGCTGGAGCAGGAAGAGCAGAGATTGAAGAAGCACGACGGCCGTTGGATGGACATCCAACAGTATACAGGCCATCTGTGGAAAGCCTCAAATCTGTGGAAAACAGCATACAACCCATCTGCCATTATTTCAAATAATTTACAGCCCATTTGCTAATTCTTACGGGGTTTTTTGGAGCCCATATTCTTTATGTTAGCATTACAGCCCATATTGTGGCCACGATTAAAAAATTATACGAAATTTTGCATATGTCGGTGCGGTCTGAACTGTTTTTAATCCCAAAATTTTGAGTCATATTCAGACTGATTTTAAAAAATAAATGTATATCAATATAAAATCCAATAAATTGTCCACGCATAAAAATCAATGCAATTTAAAATCTCAAAATGAAAAAAAAAAGATATTTGAAAATAATTGCCGGTTTGATGTGTTTTAAAAATGTACAGCCCATTTCTCATTACTGATAGGCCATTTTCTCGGCCAGCCGAATGAAGCTCTCCTCGTCTTGAAAGATTTGCAGCTCAACAGGCCTGATAAAGCGACTTACTTGACAAATCACAAAAAAACTAGGCTAGCCCTCTTTAGAAAAAAAACTACTGGGCTGGTCTGTGGTAAACATAAAAGAAAAGGCTGTCTAGACAGGCCAGAGTGTCCCGCACAGCCCAGTTGACACCCTACTTCCGTCTCAAAAACAAATTATATAAATGCCACTCCAATTATGGCGATTCATAAAAATGCCACTGCAATTTCCAAACTTTGAAAAATGCCACTGCAATTTTTGCAAACTTTGAAAAACGCCACTGCAATTTGCAAACTTTGAAAAACGCCACTCCAGACTTTGAAAAATGCCACTAGAAATGGCATGCTATGGCATTTTTCAAAGTTTGGAAATTGCAGTGGCATTTCTCGGATACACCAGATTTGGAGTGGCATTTATCAAATTAACCCAAAACAAAAATAACTGGGCGAGCTGCTGGGTCCCTGGTGTCAGCCGCTCATTGTGCAATTCTCTCGTTTATTGACTACGTTGACAATGGCATGGGACCCAGATGTCAGAAATCCACTAGGAGGAGCCATTTTTTCTATTGGCTTGAAATAAGGAGGCACTTGCTTGCGTACGAGCTTGTCAGTTTCTTCAGAGGTAGGCATTTTTATTCAAAAAACTGCCACTTCGCATCTTGCGTCGCAAAAAACCTGCCAGGAGCGCATTTGTAGGCTAGCTAGTGATCGATCAGTAACTAGTAAACTCTGAGCGAACAGAAATAAGTAACTGTTAATGCATCTCAATGATTCATAGATCATATACAAATATGTAGCTCCAAAAGCAAAGATCAGCCACTTCGGATCTTGTGTCGCAACTAAAACTAACTAGTACGATTGCCATACATAAGATCAACATGTTAATGCATCTCAATGACTCACAGATCATATACAAATATGTAGCTCCAAAAGCAAAGATCTAGAAAAACATCTGTTCTTCCTACTAACATGGATGCTTCTATTGGCCAACATTCAGTACATACTAAAAGACAAATTTGTTTATGAAGTCTACAATTCCTCTTGCAAACATAAGTGGTTTCACCAACAGCTGGAACCATGAGAATAGACCAGACATGATGGAGGAACATGCACTGCAATATGATTTGGTCTTCCCTCGATCACACTGCGAGACTATTTTCGGAATACAAACTTTAACTTAGGCAAAATGATGTACATTGTATAATCAGACCAAAGCAATGAAGCACCTAGTGTTGGCCAATAAATAGTACAATACTACTTTTCTGCAGTCCATGAAGTGACTATCCAATCTTTCTGTGTCTATTTTCAAATGGCACTGCATGTAGTGACTATACTATTCTCTTGTGCAGTTCAACCAAAATTGCAGGCACTTTGTTGGTTTGCCAAATAGCAACGGGCAGACATCTCTGTCTGCACAAATATCAAGCAGTTAGTAAACATATACCACACCTTGTATTTTTGGTTTAAACATGTCTCTACGCTTAGCATCTGTCATGTTCTGCACTGGACAATCTAATACAGTTATGTTTTGCCCTGGACAATTTCATACTAAATTGATTTGCTGGTTCAGAGCAGAAATATAGCGCCTATTCTTCATCAGACCAAGGATATCCATGTTCGCAGTGATGGAAGAGGTGAAATCGATACAACCGAAATTGAGCATCCAATCATTGAATCCTGTCCTGCACCTCCAATGTAGGTCCACCTTGCCAATAAATTCACATGCAAACCACTAGTATTACTATCTAATGACAGTACAAAAGGAGTAGCAAGATAGTAGCAAACCATGTACCTTCGTAATGAACAGCTCATAGTGCCACCAATTGGATATAAAGGTTGGGAAAAAAACATGCTCCTAATGTTAAACCAGTTGGACTTTTTGTGCAGTTCCACTAAAATCGAGCATCCCTATTTGCATAGATATCGAAAGTGTGATTACTCTAAAAGTGGCACTAGTTGAAGCATAGACTCACAAATATAAGCATTCCAATTTCTTAATGGGAAAAAGTAGCAAGACTGTTTCTAACCACCTATTTGAAGGAATAAATAAAGCAACAGCGGCTGATGTGAGGGAGGCATACATAGTTTTTTCTGGAAAAGTGAGCCATTCCTGACCTTTCCTCTTCTTTTAAGAAAATTTTGTGCAGTTCTACTAAAATAAAATGCCATCACCACCTTGATAATTCAGTGACACTGTACAAAAGGAAATGACTTAACATTACATCATGATGTCAGGTATGTAGTCGACATGCATTAGAGACAAACATAGAGACCTCCTCAAGAGATCAACCGGAGGAGGAGGCGCCCACTCTTGGCCTTTCCTCTTGTCTTCATAATTGTCTGTGCAGTTTAACCAAAATAAAATGACATCAGCGCCTTGGCATTTTGGTGACACAATACAAAAAAATTAACTTATCTCATGAAAGTGAGGTATGTAATCTATAAGCATTAACAGTGCAAAGATCTGACGGGAGTAACAAGTTTCATCATTGGTATACTGGCTATGCAACAGCATTAGAATGCCTTATAGCTGAAAAATCTTTAATACATCCACAATCAACAGCTAACCCTGAAATAATCCAGTGACATTAAATGGCGTTGCTTAAATTTATGGGTGGCATTAGACTAAGAGTGGCATCACTTTAGCAGTAGCATTGCTTGACTTGACTGCTGGCGTTATACTAACAGCAAAAAAGTGGCAATAAGAGCATGGAGGCACCAGTACGATGTACCTCCATGGACGCAGAGTGGTGAGGGAGGTATGGTTGCCTAGAGCAACAAATATCCAGGCAGCATATGTGGATTACGGTCCCATTTTTGTTCTCTTTAGCCACCTTTTTCCTATGCGAGGGCAACAAACCGATCGACCTGGTCATTGTCTATTGCGTTGTCATGCCTTTCTACCCTTCTTCAACCAAGAGACATGAGACTCGTTCCTTAGCTACTAATTTTCCCCTTTTCAACCTAAATGCGGGTTTGATGCCTACTCTCTTGTACAGTACAGTCTCCCTTCCTTTCCTTATTCAACCCAGACATGGATTAGTCTGCATGAAGTAGGGTTTCCTTTAATAGTGCAAATTATGGTTTTCGTCTGCGTGGCCAGCAGAGTAGAGGATAGCAAATTGGGAAGATGGTGGAGTGGAAAAAGATCCACATGCAACGACATAGCAGATGGGGCAATAGAACAAGGTTATGGCTCGAAAAGAGGTAGCATACCTGAGGGTCGGCGGGAAGTGGCTTCGCTCGTGGTCGTCGTCCTCCACACACACTACGGCAGCGAGCTTGGGGACGGAGGCCATCCCACGCGGGCTCTAGGTCTGAGAGGACGGCCTTGTAGTCAGTGCGTGACCTCGCTCGCCGACGATGAGTGCGTCAACGCTGCGCGTTCTTCTCTTCCTCGGTGGATCTGTGACCACCGGCGAGGAGGGAGAGAGGGGCCGTCTTTTTTAGATCTGGAGAGAGGGTGGTAGTTTGAGAAGCAAGTGGGCAGCTGTCGGTGTCAAAACCGGCGGATCTCGGGTAGGGGGTCCCGAACTGTGCGTCTAGGCCGGATGGTAACAGGAGGCAGGGAACACGATGTTTTACCCAGGTTCGGGCCATCTTGATGGAGGTAAAACCCTACGTCCTACTTGATTAATATTGATGATATCGGTAGTATAAGAGTAGATCTACCACGAGATCAAGGAGGCTAAACCCTAGAAGCTAGCTTATGGTATGATTGTTGTATATGGAGTTAATGTTCTACGGACTACAACCCTCCGGTTTATATAGACACCAGATAGGGTTAGGGTTACATAGAGTCGGTTACAATGGTAGGAGATCTTGAATATCCGCACCACCAAGCTTGCCTTCCACGCCAAGGAAAGTCCCATCCGGACACGGGACGAAATCTTCAATCTTGTATCTTCATAGTCTAGGAGTCCGGCTGAAGGTATAGTCTGGCTACCCGAACACCCCCTAATCCAGGACTCCCTCAATAGCCCCTGAACCAGGCTTCAATGACGACGAGTCCGGCGTGCAAATTGTCTTCAGCATTGCAAGGCGGGTTCCTCCTCCAAGTCCTTCGTAGAAGATTGTAAACACCAAGAGTAGTGTCCGGCTCTGCAAAATAAGCTTCCACATATTGCCATAGAGAGAATAATATTAACACAAATCAAATCTGCTGACGTATTCCGCAGTGCGTCATTACACTATGGCCAAGTCCTTTACTCGAATCGTTTTTACTTTTCCACCTCAGCATGTTTTGCGAGGCGGTTTCCTTGGCACGTCTTGTCAAAGCAGAGATCGTGTACCCCCCCTTTTGCGGGATTCTCATCAATACGGACGTGGGTAACCCAACCACGCCACTTATCACGGCGCTTGGGAGGCAAGCGAGTTTTACTAGGCTGGTGGGGACGCACAACCGCATCCGCCCATATAAGGGGATAAGGATCCACCTTTTTACCTACGCCTTCTTCCTCCTTTGCCTATCCATCTCCTGCGCACTCGAGCTCCAGCACCCAAGCCCGCACTTCCCACCTCAACCTTCTCCAGCAATGTCCGGAGCAGGAGGCAAGTGGATGGTCTCCTCCGCCATGGAGGGCCAAGTCAAGAAGCTAAGGAAGGCCGGATACCTGTCCAAGGACATCGCGCACCAGCTTCCCAAAAAGGGGCAGCTTCCTCCCACCCCAAGGCCCCATGAGAGGGTAGTATTTCTTCCTCACTTCCTCCACAGACTGGGTTTTCCACTCCACCCATTTGTCCGGGGGCTCATGCTCAACTACGGCCTGGATTTCCACGATTTGGCCCCGAACTTCATCCTCAACATCTCGGCGTTTATCATAGTGTGCGAGGCTTTTCTCCGCGTCCGCCCTCATTTCAGCCTCTGGCTCAAGACCTTCAACGTCAAGCCGAAGGTGGTGCACGGCAGCCAGGCGGAGTGCGGAGGCGCCATGGCGGGCAAGATGGCCAACGTCCTATGGTTCGAGGGCTCTTTTGTGGAGACCCTAAAGGGATGGCAATCCGGGTGGTTTTACATCACCGAGCCGCGCGATCCAAAATGGACCGCAGCCCCCGAGTTCCGATCCGGACCCCCCACGCGGCTTATGTCCTGGAAAGAGACGGGCCTGTCATGGGGTGACAAAAAAGAGGTGACCGGATTGCAAACATGCATCCAGTCCCTGGTGAACAAGCCAATCCGACTTGTTAATGTAATCCAGGTTATGCTCGTCCGTCGGATCCTCCCATGCCAAGAACGGGATTTTAATCTGTGGGAGTTCGACCCGGCGCAGCATCAAACCCTCAGCAGGCTCTTCGACACGACGTACGAAGACGCCCGGAAGATGCTATTCAAGGGCACCGAGGCTCCCGCATCCGCTTCCGAGGACCACGGATACAGCTCGCAGCGTCACGCTAGCGAGGTAAGCCATCTACACCTTTTACAAGATGTTAAGCTTTTTTCATAGTTTGACTCTACGCGGGATCTAAACTCCCTTACCTTTGACAGGCTTGGCGGGCGATATCCGGACCAGTTAACTATCCGGCTCCGCTGCCCGAAGACCCAGCCCCAGCTCTACTAGTGAAGCTGCTGGTTCCGGCGCCTTATGTGGTGCCGGAGAAGAAGGCCAAGAAAAGATGACCACGGGGACTCGAAAGAGTGCCCGCAACATGGTGGTGTCGAACTCGTCATCTGACGAGTCCGAGACACCCTCCTCCCGTGAAAACGAGGAGGAAGAAGAAAACTCTACCCCCCAGCGGAGGGAGGAGAGAAGAGGAAGGCCGCCCCAACGGGGGAGGCCGAGGGGTCTAGGAAAAGGAAGACCCCTCCGCCGGACTATGCCCCTGACGCCGAAGAGGGCAAAGAGGAGTGGCCAAATAGGGCCAAGCGTCCGGTGAAATCGTAAGTTCGGATATCAGAGTAACTCATGATGTTCCTTTGTTGCACAGCTTTCCCTAATGTCGAATGTAATTATGCAGTCCGCCCCGGGCCGAATTCGACGAATCGTCGGGCGGCTCCCTGGACTCACCGTACGTGAACTCAGTTCTGCCCGCTGTCTCCCCCCGCACTACAGACGACGCCGAAGTGGTGTCGCGACAAGCTCCGGGGCAGGAGGAGGTGGTCCCGAAGGAGCCGCAAGGCAACCTCCCGGACTCCAGGAGTGAAGGGGATAAGGCTCCCCAGGGCTCCAAGTCCGGCTTTGTGCCGGACACCGCGCCGGAATCTTCCACAGTTCCGGACCGCGGAGGTGATCTCCTTCCAAGAGGAGCAAGCCTTCTGAGCCGGCGGCCTCCGTCCAACCGGAGGTGCTGGACAATCTGCTGGAGGTGCTTGACGACGCCTCCATCGATGAAGGGCACCGTACTATTATGAGTACGGTGATCCAGAAGGTTCAGTCCGCCAAGAGCGGACTGACCGAAGCTTGCGCTAGCCTTCTAACAGGCTTCGAGGTAAGTAAAAATAAGTAAAAATATTACCGCATAGACAGTAGCCCCTGATGCTCTGTTTGGTGTTCGGAAAGAAAAGCCGAATAGAGGATCTATTAAATTTCGCAGGAGTCTAAAAAAAGAGTCAATATGCGTATGCAGGCTTCGCTGCTATCCACCGCCGCACTGACTGCGGAGGTGGGTGTCCTGAAGCAGGACCTCGAGTGGACTGAGCAAGAGCTTGGCCTTGCCAAGCGGCGGTTCGAGGAGAAAGAAGGTAAGAAATATCTTACAGAAAAAGTGCCTATAAAAAGGCGTGATTGCAAAAAGAATAACAGGATTGTACTTCTTATTGTAGGGGCCACGACTGAGGTGGCGACCCTTAAGCAGGTGCTGTCTGAGGCTGAAAAGAAAACGGCCGCGGAGCGCATCGAGCGAGATAGACTTGGGGCTCAGGTCGGTGAGGTGCAGCAAGAGCTTCAGGCTCTCATGAAAAAACATGAGAGTTTGGAGCTTGAGTCGAAGGCGCAAGCATCCGAGCTTGCGACGGCCCTAGAGGCTGCCAAGTCTGCCAAGGCCGAAGCCCAAAAGGCCCTCCAAGAGTTGGAGGAGATGAGGAAGATAGCAGCGGGTAAGGCATTCTTTATGCAAAGCAGAAATATAAAAGTGAACTACTTGTTACTTACCCGAATCCGGAGCTCTCCAGGGGCATTCACAGATCTTCCCCGCAGCGTATCCGACGCCGCCGCATTCTACCAAGCTGAAGAGGGTAGCTCAACAGAGAAGGTGTTCTGGTCTCAGTATTCTGAGGCCGGACACCCTGTGCCCTTGAGCGACCAGTTGAAACAGCTAGTCGAGCTCCACAAGGCGGCCGAACAGGCCATGAAGGGCTTCATAGTTCAGCTGTGGCCTGGAGAGGCCCTGCCTGGGAGCTATTTTGGGCTAGTGCGGCCACTGGTGGAGGCCTGTCCGAGGCTCGAGGTCATCAAGCGCTCCGTCTGCATTGAAGGTGCCCGTCGGGCCCTTGCCCGTGTAAAGGTGCACTGGGGTAAGCTGGACGGTGAGAAGCTTGTGAAGGACGGGCCGACGCCGGGGAAGGAGCGTCGCAAGCCCGAGAACTACTACAAGGATGTTCTTGCAGGTGCCCGCCTTGTGGCAGATGAATGTACCATGGATGTGATTTTTGAATGAACTCGTTCGTGTTTATCCTGTGCGCTGAAAACTTGTTCATATGCCCTAAGCAATGCTTATTGAATTTAAAATATTACTTTCTATGCGGCCGTTTATCAAAAATTGAGAGATGGCCAGTCGTCGGCTTCTGCCCCCATGCCACTAGTGCTGGGGTGTTCGGGATAAACCTGAGCGCTCTTTTTCCCATAGTTGGGTCCTTCGAGGGAGGCGCTCAGCACAACGAACCAGGCAATCGCACTATAATGCTTGAACACTCTCACTTAGCCATAGAACTCTATAATTTTAAATTTTGGCGAAGCCCCTAGTTCGGAAGACCGAGTCGGGGCGCTATCCACGCCTTGGCCGGACAAAGCCAGCTCCTCGCTCGAAGCGGCATAAGCCTTTAGGGACTCGAAAAACCTCTCGAATAGTGACCGGTCTCTCACCACGTCATGACAGTCAGTTTTAGCTTTCTCCACTGAGGTGCTCAACCCAGCTGAACCGGGGCACAATCGCAGTGGTTCTCCTAGTGCTACCTTAGTCGATATAGCGGAACGTATGGCACCAAAACATAGGAGCCAGGCAAACCCAACTATTGACCCAAATCATGATTCGGAGTCGATGCATATAGTGCTATAAGTTCGGGGTGCCGCACTTGTGAAAGTGTACGGACTTCTCACACCATTATGAGGGGTACTGAAGCCCCTGGCGTGTTTGCCGTACCATGGTGTACGGGTGCAATCATGTCATTTAATAAACATATATGTGAAAACAAGATAATGCAAAAAATAGACAGAAAGCTATGCATTGTTTATAGAGAGGCTATTTATCAAAGCCGACCGATACAAATAGTGTGGTAAGCAAAAGATATTGGACTATTTAGTATGTCCTGACCAGGGGCAGGCCGTGGAATTGTATTTAAAACAGGTATACCGCTCGTAACAGAGACCACCTGGGAGTTCCATAATGCGGCATGGCTTGTCTGCCTTCCTGGATCTTGCATCGTTTGTGCGGCAGTCGAATTGCCAAACAGGTCGTCCGAAGTATGGAGTCCTAAAAGTAAGAAAAAATTAAAAAAAGAATCCGGCAGCCCCTAGTACGTTTTAAGCCATATTTTGGGCGTGCCGTTATTGTGCCCCTTCCCCTATGCCCATGGTATTTCAAGGGTGTAGTTATGTACGCGAGGTACTGGTTTCGCTATGTCGCGAGAGCTGGGGTTGGGGCCGCATTGCTATGCTTGCTCAGAGTGTGCCAGGCGGTCCTGCTGTGGGTTACTCCGGGCGCGCTTGGCAGTGTCTGGCTTTTTAACGGCCGGACTGGAGAATTGCCTAAGAAGGCTACTTTGTACTTCCGCTGCGAGAGCCGCTGTGTGCTCCTCCATACGGAGGGAGCGTTCGGTGTTCCCGTTGACCGTGATTACTCCTCGAGGGCCTGGCATCTTGAGCTTGACATATGCGTAGTGCGGCACCGCATTGAACTTTGCGAATGCGGTTCGTCCGAGCAGGGCGTGATAGCCACTGCGAAACGGAACTATATCAAAGATTAACTCTTCGCTTCGGAAATTGTCCGGGGATCCTAAGACCACGTCAAGTGTTACTAAGCCTATACAGTTGGCTTCTACACCTGGTATAACGCCTTTAAAGGTCGTTTTTGTGGGCTTAATCCTTGAGGGATCTATGCCCATTTTCCGCACTGTATCCTGATAAAGCAGGTTCAGGCTACTGCCGCCGTCCATGAGGACTCTTGTGAGATGAAATCCGTTGATGATTGGGTCGAGAACCAATGCGGCGAAGCCTCCATGACGGATGCTAGTGGGATGGTCCCTTCGATCAAAAGTGATCGGGCAGGAGGACCATGGGTTGAACTTTGGGGTGACTGGCTCCATCGCGTATACGTCCCGTAGCGCACGCTTCCGCTCCCTCTTGGGAATGTGGGTTGCGTATATCATGTTCACCGTCCGCACTTGTGGGGGAAAGCCCTTCTGTCCATTGTTGTTCGGCGGCTTGGGCTCCTCCTCGTCGTCACTGTGCAGCCCCTTGTCTTTGTTTTCGGCTCTTAACTTGCCTGCCTGCTTGAACACCCAACAATCCCTGTTAGTGTGATTGGCTGGCCTTTCAGGGGTGCCATGTATCTGGCACAAGCGGTCGAGTATTCGGTCCAAACTGGACGGGGCCTGAGTATTCTTTTTGAATGGCTTTTTCCGCTGACTGGATTTATAGCCTTTGAATCCGGCATTGACTGCCGTGTCTTCATTGTTGTCGTTGCTAACGCGGCGTTTTTGCTTATTCCGACGTGTCCTGCCACTTTTGTCCTTGGTATCCGAGTTACCAGGGTTCTTTGATAAGTTGTTACTGCGAGCTAGCCAACTGTCTTCTCCCGCGCAAAAGCGGGTCATGAGTGTCGTGAGGGCTGCCATAGATTTCGGCTTTTCCTGTCCCAGGTGTCGGGCAAGCCATTCGTCGCAGATGTTATGCTTGAAGGCTGCTAGGGCCTCTGCGTCCGGACAGTCGACTATTTGGTTTTTCTTTGTTAGGAATCGTGTCCAAAATTGTCTGGCCAATTCCTCTGGCTGCTGAATTATGTGGCTTAAGTCGTCGGCATCCGGTGGTCGCACGTAAGTGCCCTGGAAGTTGTCGAGGAATGCGGCTTCCAGGTCCTCCCAAGAACCGATTGAGTCTACTGGCAAGCTGTTAAGCCAATGCCGGGCCGGTCCTTTAAGTTTGAGCGGGAGGTATTTGATGGCGTGTAGATCATCGCCGCGTGCCATGTGGATGTGAAGGAGATAATCCTCGATCCATACCGCCGGGTCCGTTGTGCCATCGTATGATTCGATGTTTACGGGTTTGAAACCCTCTGGGACTTTATGATCCATTACTTCATTCGTGAAGCATAGCGGGTGTGTGGCGCCTCTGTACTGGGCTATATCATGACGCAGCTTGGAAGAGCTATGTCTGTTGTGTTCGGCCCGGCCGAATTTGTTGTATCCGGAGTGAAGATCATCATCACGTGCCGTAGGGCGCCTGCGCGATCCGTAGATCGATCTTGTTTGTCTTGCCTTATCCTCTAGTACGTCTCGCAGGTCTGGCGCATTTTCCCGTGCCTTAGTTGAGCGGCGTCGGGGCATGGCTTGGGTGGAGGACCGAGAGGCCTCTCTGTCGCGGCCGCGAGGTGGCCGGTCTGCCATGTCATGCGCTGGTAATGTAGGTGCTTCCTCCTCTGATCGGGGTAGCGGCCTGCGCTTTGGGTAACTCTTGGAGGGGCGTTCGAGTTCATACTCTTCGGCCGCAAGGACTTCAGTGCATCTGTCAGCTAGCAAATCTTGGGCAGCTCTAAGTTGTTGTTGCTTTTTCTTGAGGCTGCTTGTCGTGGCTAAAAGCCTGCATTTGAAACGCTCTTGTTCGGCGGGGTCTGATGGTATGACGAATTCATCATCATCGAGGCTTGCCTCGTCTTCGGAGAGAGGCGTATAGTTATCATCCTCGACCTCTCGGTCTGCCGCTCTCTCATGAGGGCTGGCTTCTCCATCTTCCTATGCCGAATCTTGCTGAGGTGGGTGTTCTTCGGCGCTATCTGGGGTAGTATTATCTCCCGTGCCAGAATCACCGTTTTTGCTTTGGCGGGATTTAGAGCGGCGCCGCTGACGCCGGCGCTTTGGCTGTTTCTTGGGGGTGTCATCCCCCACTGTTCCATCGCCATCTTCATCTTTTGGAGTATCCACCATATATATGTCATATGACGAGGTGGCCTTCCAGCGCCCTACAGGTGCTGGTTCCTGTTCGTCTCCTACATCGTCGTCCATACCGTCGATGTCTTCGGAGCCGAAGTCAAGCATGTCGGTTAAATCGTCAACAGTGGCTACAAAGTGGGTGGTGGGTGGGCTTTGAATTTCTTCATCGTTCGTATCCCACCCTCGCTGACCGTAATCTGGCCAGGGCTCTCCTAATAAAAAGAGAGACTTAAGAGAGCTCAGGATGTCACCAAAAGGCGAGTGCTGAAAGATGTCTGCGGCGGTGAACTCCATTATCGGCGCCCGATCGGATTCGATTGGCAGGGGCGCGGGGGGGTCGGAGTCCGGGGAGGAGTCCGGATCCTCAGAGTCACGGGTCATGCAGCGTGCGGGACTAGCGTTCGGCTTGATCGCCTTTGAGATTGCAGCCCCCGAGGTGACGTCCAACCGCTCGTCCTCGATTGGCGCAATAGGCTCCGAGCTAGGGGTCGGAACCGATGCGTGTGCGGCCTCTAGGACACTGTTCGAAGGCAGAGCTAGATCATGCCCCTCGAGATAGTGCGGCGCGCTTGGCCGTGGCTCGAACCCGTCGAAGATCAAGTCTCCACGGATGTTAGCCGTTTAGTTTAAGCTTCCAAACCTGACTTGATGGCCAGGGGCGTAGCTTTCGATCTGCTCCAGGTGGCCAAGCGAATTGGCCCGCATAGCGAAGCCGCCGAAGACGAAGATCTGTCCGGGGAGAAAAGTCTCACCCTGGACCGCATCGTTGTTAATGATCAAAGGAGCCATCGGGCCTAAAGGCGATGACACAGAGGAACTCTCAATGAAAGCACCAATGTCGGTGTCAAAACCGGCGGATCTCGGGTAGGGGGTCCCGAACTGTGCGTCTAGGCCGGATGGTAACAGGAGGCAGGGAACACGATGTTTTACCCAGGTTCGGGCCCTCTTGATGGAGGTAAAACCCTATGTCCTGCTTGATTAATATTGATGATATGGGTAGTACAAGAGTAGATCTACCACGAGATCAAGGAGGCTAAACCCTAGAAGCTAGCCTATGGTATGATTGTTGTATATGGAGTTGATGTTCTACGGACTACAACCCTCCGGTTTATATAGACACCGGATAGGGTTAGGGTTACATAGAGTCGGTTACAATGGTAGGAGATCTTGAATATCCGCACCGCCAAGCTTGCCTTCCACGCCAAGGAAAGTCCCATCCGGACACGGGACGAAATCTTGAATCTTGTATCTTCATAGTCCAGGAGTATGGCTGAAGGTATAGTTCGGCTACCCGAACACCCCCTAATCCAGGACTCCCTCAGCAGCCCTTAGCAAGAAAGCGCTGAAGCTCGAACCTATATATATATATATATATATATATATATATATATATATATATATATATATATATATATTATACTACTAGTACTGGAGGTGGGGGAGTGGTAGAGTAGTTTATATTTTCTCTGCGTACAGTACCAGTTAGTCGTGCTTCAAAACTGATTGGCACGCCATTAAGAAAATAAAGGTCGATAACTAATGCGGCACCTCGGGCCAACGCGGCCAGATCGCATTTTGCACGAGAAATTACACACCATGTTTCGTTGACATGTGGTCCCGTTCGAACATATCAGTGAGACGATGGCGAGTAGTAGGAGTATTTCTGAACAGACGTGTATGCCGGGGTGCCTCTTCGTGAACCGTGGCAAACTCGCAACCGTCCACCGACTCTTCGCCTTTCCCTCTCGATTTGGAACTGCTGTCGCACGCTCTTCCTCTCCCTCCTCCATTTTCCTTCAGCCCTTCACCCTTTCTTCTGCCATTGTTCGATCGTCTTCTCCATGGAGGGAACAGGCCGGAAACGACCTCGTTATTCTTGCCCCGATCTAAAAGATGACATGGTGGAGGAACTCATTAATCGGTGCGACATCATCACCTCGGCTAGCATGGCAGGTTCGTTCCAGCCCATTCTCGACTCAACTAATAACATCATTGCAAGGAACCCAAGAGTCAAGGAGCGGTTTGATCTCCCCTATCTTCTTCGCCGTGACCCTGATGACTGGCGCCGGCACGACGGAGGCCTCACCCTGTGCAAGTTGATGCCGCTTGATAATGATACGTGTGATGTTAAGATGCCATCATGTAACACCTCAGATGTAATTTACCCAATATGTACTCCAACTCTTGCCGTTTCTGACGTTAAGTTATTTTATTTCCTCGGGTTCGGGTTTTGTCTCCGTGTGTTGTTGTCGTTGTCATGCATCTCATATCATGTCATCATGTGCATTGCATTTGCATATGTGTTCGTCTCATGCATCCGAGCATTTTCCCCGTTGTCCGTTTTGCATTACGGCGCTCCTATCTCCTCCGGTGGTCCTTTCTACCTTCTTTTCATGTGTGGGGGTTAAACATTACCATATTGGACCGAGACTTGCCAAGCGGCCTTGGTTTACTACTGGTAGACCGCCTGTCAAGTTTCGTACCATTTGGACTTCGTTTGATACTCCAACGGTTAACCGAGGGACCGAAAAGGCCTCATGTGTGTTGCAGCCCAACACCCCTCCAATTTAGCCCAAAACCCACCAAAACCCTCTCCATCATCTAGAGCTTTCGATCACGATCGCGTGGCCGAAAACCGCACCTCATTTGGACACTCCTAGCTCCCTCTATGCCTATAAATAGCACCCCCTCCGAAATTCTCGGTTCTTCTCCCCCCGAAACCCTAAAATCAGCTCCTCCGTGCAACGGACGTGTCCGGCCCGTGCCGGACAGTGTCCGCCGCCGCCTCCGTCCAATCAAGGAGTGCCACGTGGCCCCCCGAGTCCCACATCGCCGCTGCCCACCGCCGCGCCGTCCCGCCCGGGCCTAGGCGAGGCCCCCGCAGCCTAGATCCGGCGCCGCCCCGCGCCTTCGACCTCCCCGCGTCCGATGGCCGCACCGCCGCGCCGCGTCCGAGCCGCCTCACCGACCGCCGCGGCTCCTCAACGCCGGTGACCCGGCCGCGCCTCGCCTTCCCCTCGCCGCCGCAAGCTCTAGTGGCCGGAGCAACACGCCGGCAGCGCCGCCCCGAGCCGTCGTCTCCCTCCTCGCCGACCGCGCCCCAGCGCCCCCCTTCCGGCCACCGCCTCGCCTTCCCCTCACCGTCGCTGCTTCTCGCCGGCGGCCTCGGTTCGTCGCCGGTGAACAGTGGATCTGGATCGGGTGAACAGTAAACCCTAGATACGGAGGGTATATTTTTCTCTAAGTCCCCAGTTTCAGTATTTTTTTGGTAAATTTTGACGCATCGTAACTCCGCATCTGTAGCTCCGTTTTGGTCATGTAGCATATCAAAATGTTCGCCTAAGAGAGTACATAATTTCATCTCATTGCATCATTTTCATTTGAGCTCATCTTGGTGCCCGAAATGCTGTTGGAAGAGAGCTATTTGAGTTAATTGTCAGATCTGCTGCACCAAATAGCTTTTTGTCATTTTTGCCATGATTAATGTGTGCATGATATGCCCCTGAGCTCTACATGTGTCTTGTTATATGCTTTGCCATCTTTACAGAGGTGCTATCCATGTATTTTTGTGATGTGTGTGGTGACTAGCACAAGCTTGCAAAGTAGTGCATTCGTTAATGCTGATTTTAGGGACTTAGAAATTCCACTAAGTCCTTGGTCTGTTTTTATCAATATGCCATATGTTCATGTTGTTTCCTAGTGATCCGTGCCTCTTTTGAGGATGATAAGTAAGGATGATTTGTTAATCTTGTGGTGCTCTATCCATCCATGTCTTTGTTTGCAATTATGGAGCACCCTAGCTTGAGTCAATCGAGCTCTACTATTGCTATTTCGTGAATCTGGGCAGATTGTCTACTTGTTAGCGATTTTGCTGAGGATGTTGTTATTGATCCGTACATGCTATGTTGTTGTTCTTGCAATGTCTAGCTTATATAATGTGTATTCTTAATGGGTGTACGCTCAGATTGTCATACCTTGTTGTGTAGTGAGTGCATCGAGCTCGTAAACATGCCTACTCGTTAACAGATTTGCATGTTCCAGTTTTTCACCAAGTCTGTGATCTGATTATGTTTTTGCCATGTTCACATGCTTGCAATTGTATTTTCTGATCCCTTTTGGCTCAAGGTCACTAAGGGAATTTTGTTAAGCTCTATGAGTAGCTTCATGTCATCCTTGTTTTTCCATGTTAAGTTCCTGTAGGATATAGCTTTCATGCTTCAAAATGTGCTACCTGATCTGAAATTCTAGGCTTGTGTTAATTTCACTAAGTTTGAAATCTGTTTACCAATTGCACTTTTGCCATGCTTGTTTGAACCTGTTAATGGATGAATTGGCCGTAGCTCAGTGTTCATCTTTTGTCAAGCATTATGAGTGGATCCCTGCCATGTATTTTGTTCCCACGTTTGAGTGCTGTAGCATATTTATCTTGATGCATTTAGATGGCTACTTGCTGTTTATCGCAGACCGGTGCCATATTTGAATTGCTTGCCATTTCCAAACCGTGCATCCGATTCCGGTGATCTTTATATCGATTTCAACCGAAATCACCTCACCTTTCCAGTGGCACTCTTGGATTTCCAAGTTGAGGCCAGGTTCATTTATTCCTTGTCAAATCTTACATATGCATCACATACCGCATCCCGCATAGCATACCATGTTTGCATCATGTTGTTTGAGCTTTGCACGTGGTTGATTGTGTTCCTCTTGCTTGTTTGTCTTGTTTGGGTAGAGCCGGGAGACGAGTTCACTAACGAGGAGCCTGTTGAGTTTGCTTTCGAGGATCCAGTCAACTCTGACAACTTTGCAAGCAAGATGATCATACCCTCGAAATCACTTCTATCTTTGCTTTGCTAGATGCTCGCTCTTTTGCTATGCCTATGCTACGATGCCTACCACTTGCTTATCATGCCTCCCAAATTTCCATGTCAAACCTCTAACCCACCATGTCCTAGCAAACCGTTGATTGGCTATGTTACCACTTTGCTCAGCCCCTCTTATAGCGTTGCTAGTTGCAGGTGAAGATTGGAGATCGTTCCTGGTTGGAACATTAATTTTCTTGTTGGGATATCACTATATTATCTTGTTATCTTAATGCATCTATATACTTGGTAAAGGGTGGAAGGCTCGGCCTTTTGCCTAGTGTTTTGTTCCACTCTTGCCGCCCTAGTTTCCGTCATATCGGTGTTATGTTCCCGGATTTTGCATTCCTTACGCGGTTGGGTAATAATGGGAACCCCTTGACAAATCGCCTTGAATAAAACTCTTCCAGCAATGCCCAACCTTGGTTTTATCATTTGCCACCTAGCCTCTTTTTCCCTTGGGTTTCTGGAGCCCGAGGGTCATCTTATTTTAAACCCCCCCCCCCCGGGCCAGTGCTCCTCTGAGTGTTGGTCCAAACTAGAGCACTATGCAGCGCCCCCTCGGGGAAACTCGAGGTTTGGTTTTAGTTGTACGGATTGCTCATCTGAGTGTGCCCTGAGAACGAGATATGTGCAGCTCCTATCGGGATTTGTCGGCACATTCGGGCGGTGTTGCTAGATTTGTTTTAGCTTGTCGAAATTGTCTTGTAGAACCGGGATACCGAGTCTAATCGGAATGTCTCGGGAGAAGGTATATCCTTCGTTGACCGTGAGAGCTTGTGATGGGCTAAGTTGGGACTCCCCTACAGGGATTTGAACTTTCGAAATTCGTGCCCGCGGTTATGGGCAGATGGGAATTTGTTAATGTCCGGTTGTAGATAACTTGAACCTTAAATTAATTAAAATGAATCAACTGTGTGTGTAACCGTGATGGTCTCTTCTCGGCGGAGTCCGGGAAGTGAACACGGTGTTGGAGTAATGTTTGTCGCAGGATGTTCTATAGTTCTTCATTCGTGCTTTGCCTTCTCTTCTCGCTCTCTTTTGCGAACAGGTTAGCTACCATATATGCTAGTCGCTTGCTGCAGCTCCACTTATTTACCTTACCTTACCTATAAGCTTAAATAGTCTTGATCGCGAGGGTGCGAGATTGCTGAGTCCCTGTGGCTCACAGATTACCTCCAAACCAAATGCAGGGCCTGATGACTCCGTTCCAGATGATGCGCTTGAGCTCAAGTGGGAGTTCGACGAAGACTCACGCCGTTACTATGTGTCTTTCCCTAATGATCAGTAGTGGTGCCCAGTTGGGGCGATCGGGACTGTGTCACATGTTGGGTTGATCTTTTATTTTGGTACCATAGTCAGACCATGAGTGATTGGATGATGTAATGCTATTTATGTACTTTGTTTGACGTGGCGATTGTAAGCCAACTATGTACCTTTCCCCTTATTATCTATTTACATGGGTTGTTGTGAAGATTACCTTACCTGCGACATTGCTTTCAATGCGGTTATGCCTCTAAGTCATGCTCCGACACATAGGAGATATAGCCACATCGAGGGCGTTACAAGTTGGTAATCAGAGCCTTCCCCGACCTTAGGAGCCCCCACTGCTTGATCGTTTTTAGCAGCTATTGTTGAGTCTAGAAAAATGTTTTGAGTCATTTAGGAATTATATATCGGAGAGTTTAGGAATTCTATTTACTCCCCAGTCCCTTCATTGCTCTGGTAAGGCATCCTGATGTAGAGTTTTGATTCTTCTCTTCTCAAATTTCACTAAAAAAATTTAGGATCACGCGGGTATCTTGGAATCGTTCCGATCGATTTGTGACGAGAACATTGTTCTTGGTGCCTCCTGTCATTTAGGGGTTGTGGCAGTGTCCCGGGGAGTTGAGCTCCGAGGTGTTGTCGTCACAATTTTATCGTTGCAGTTCTGGAATACCTGAGTTTAGTTCGCCGACATCGAAAATCTCTTTTATGCAGTTGTTGGTGAGATAACCTCGACGCCACCCAGTACTGGGGCGGGAGTTCGGGAGTATTGCCATAACTTGTATAACGGATGCTTTTCGAAGGTTGAGGTAGACAATTTCCGAAGTTTTTCTCGGTTATGTGTTGAAGGATGGATACAGCTGGATGTAGGATTTGCTAGATTTGGGTGAGATATTATGCTTCCCCTGTATCCCCAACACCTGATTGCATAACTAGAAAGGTTCGGGAGTTTCATAGGTGGGAATTCTTGTAGCTCTAGTTCTTATTCCACGGATATTTGGTTTGAGATTGGGTGATCTTTACCGAGTCTTCGTTCTCGCTCCGTACCTTGTTGATTTATTTCTCTACCTAAATTCTAAGTGGCTTCTCCATTTATGGATATGTGACCATTTCAATTGGAATGCATTCGTTCATTTTGTTCGGATGTGAAGACTATATGTTGCAATTTCGTCCCGTTGGATTCAGCTTCAATTTTATCTGTCAATGTGCTAATGGATGTCAACCTCTTCAGGATGGCTCCTCCAATGCGCACGACTCCGAATCCTGATCCGCCACCACCACCTCCTCCGGAGGAGGCATGGCAAGCTATGATGGCCGCTACCAATGCAAACACGCAGTTGATCATGCAAATTCTTCAAGAGCGCAACCAAGCGAACCAAGGCAACCAAGGCAACCAAGGCAACAATCAGAATCACTTTGCTACACTCAACTAGTTCCTTGCTAACCAGCCAAAGACCTTCAGCAATTGTGTTGAGGCAACTAATGCTAACGATTGGCTTGTGGACTTGTGCAAGCATTTTGAGTGCAGTAACGTCAGGCCTGAGGACTTTGTCAAGTTCGCTTCTTTGCAACTCAAAGACCAAGCTGCAGAATGGTTCCGGCAGTACAAAGATTCCAGAGGAGGCCGTGTGATTACCTGGGATGAATTCCGTCAAGACTTCAAAGCTCATCGTATTCCTCAGAGCGTGGTTGAAAGCAAGCGTGAGGAATTCCGCAACCTGAAGCAAGGCTCTAGGTCTGTCTATGATTACAACAAGTTGTTTCAGAAGCTCACCCGCTTTGCTAAGCAGGACGTCTCTGACGAGAAGAGCATGATATACCAGTTCAGGGGTGGTCTAAGAGAAGAAATCCAGCTAGCTCTTGTTCTCTTTAAGCCCTTGAGGTACGATGAGTTCTACAACATGGCATTGAAGCAAGAGGCTGCTCAACTGAAGTGTGATGCTTCCAAGAAGCGAGTCAGAGATGCTACTCCTTCTTCCTATACTCAAGTGGCCAAGCAGCAGAAGTATTGGCTTCCTCCTCCTCCGTTCCGTCAGCCGTATCAGCAGAAGAGCAAAGGTGGCAGTGGATCTTCCCACCCACCCAACCTTGGCTTTCAGAACAAGACTTCGTCTCAAGCTCCAAGATCGAGTGCTCCGTATCACCGTCCGCTTTCAGAGGTCACGTGCAACAAGTGCCAACAAAAGGGTCACTATGCCAACAAATGCTTCAATCAGAGGCGCCTCCCTCCTCCTCCTCCTGTGAGATCGGCAAGTACAGTTGTGGTCAAGCATAACCCCAAGTACGCCAAAGTCAACATGGTGAATGCAGCTCAGGCAGAGGACTCGTCAGATGTCATCATGGGTAACCTTCCTGTTAACGATGTTCCTGCAAAAGTACTTTTTGACACTGGTGCATCGCATTGTTTCATCTCGAGACCTTTTGCATCTAAGCATGATTTTTTTACTCAAGTGTTGCCGAAACCGTTGGCTATTGACTCTCCGGCCCGTCTAATGACATCTCGAGTATGCGTTATGGATGTTACAATCACTTTGGGTGACTATAAGTTCTTGTCTTCTCCAAATGTTCTTGGTGACTCGGATATTGATCTTATTCTTGGTATGGATTGGCTGTCTAAGCACAAGGCTAAGCTTGATTGTGCCGCCAGGCAGATTCAATTGACTCATTCGTCTGAGGATGTAATTGTCTTTGCCGCTCGGGATGATACAATCCGTCTGTTTTCTCTCAATGAGAAGGGTGAACTGGATGCCATCTCGCAAATTCCAGTCGTTTGCGAATATCAAGACGTCTTTCTAGAAGAGCTTCCAGGAATGCCTCCGCACCGGCCAGTTGAATTCGTCATCAATCTTGAGCCTGGCACGGAACAGGTTTGCAAGCGTCCTTACAAGCTCGGACCTGAAGAGTTCAAGGAGATGAAGAAGCAACTCGATATTCAAGAGCGAATGGGTCTCATCCGACCTAGTTCCTCTCCGTGGGGTTGTGGAGTACTCTTTGTGAAGAAGAAGGATGGAATGGACCAACTCTGTGTTGACTACCGTCCATTGAACAAGAAGACAATCAAGAACAAGTACCCACTTCCCAACATCAACGAGTTGTTCGAACAACTCAAAGGCGCCCAAGTATTCTCCAAGCTTGATCTCCGTATGGGCTATCACCAGATTCGAATCCGTGAGCAAGATATTCCCAAGATGGCTTTCAGGACAAGCTATGGTTCATATGAATACACTGTCATGTCTTTTGGCCTCGTCAACGCTCCTCCGACTTTCTCTCGCATGATGAACTTCATCTTCAACGCCTACACAAATGACTTTGTTTTGGTCTATCTCGACGACATTCTGATCTTTTCGAAGAACAAGGAAGATCATGCCAAGCACTTGCGTTTGGTGCTCGATAAGCTCAGGGAACATCAGTTCTACGCCAAGTTCTCAAAGTGCGAGTTTTGGCTCGATGAGGTTCTTTATCTTGGGCATATCATCTCTGCCAAGGGCATTGCGGTGAATCCTGAGAAGGTGTCTGCAATTGTGAATTGGGAACCACCTCAGAACGTGAAGCAACTCCGTAGCTTCCTTGGTCTCGCAAGCTACAGTCGAAGGTTCATGGAGAAATTTTCAAAGATCGCGAAGCCTCTTTCAAATCTTCTCCAGAAGCACGTCAAGTACATTTGGTCTCTGGAGTGTGACATCGCTTTCAACACTTTGAAAGAGAAATTGGTCATTGCTCCAGTTCTGACTCCTCCTAATGAATCCAAACCGTTCGAGGTCTTCTGTGATGCCTCTCTCCAAGGTCTTGGTGCAGTGTTGATGCAAGAGAAGAAAGTTGTGGCTTATACCTCTCGCCAGTTGAAGCCCAACGAGAAGAACTACCCCACTCATGACCTCGAGTTGGCGGCAGTTGTGCATGGTCTTTTGACTTGGAGACATCTCTTATTGGGAAGAAAAGTGGACATCTTCATTGACCACAAGAGTCTCAAGTACATCTTCACTCAGCCTAATCTCAACCTCAAGCAGACTCGCTGGGTCGAAATGATTCAAGAGTATAATCCGAGTATCGAGTATACTCCAGGCAAGGCCAATGTGATTGTTGACGCTTTGAGCAGGAAGGCGTACTACAACAGTCCGATTCTCAAGCCTTATCAACCCGAGCTTTGTGAAGCTTTCCGCAAACTCAATCTGCAAGTTGTTCCTCAAGGTTTCCTCGCCAACCTTCAAGTATCTCCTACCTTGGAAGATCAGATTCGTGAGGCTCAACTTCTTGATGCTATGGTGAAGAAGGTGAAGATTGGGATTGCCAAGAGTCAACCCAAGTACAAGTGCTACCGCCTTGATGACAAGGATACTCTCTTCTTCGAGGATCGTATTGTTGTGCCCAAAGGTGACCTTCGTAAAGTTATCATGAACGAGGCTCACAATTCACTCCTCTCCATCCACCCTGGGAGTACGAAGATGTATCAGGACCTCAAGAAGGCTTATTGGTGGACTCGAATGAAGCGCAAGATTGCTCAGTTCGTGAATGAGTGTGATGTCTGCAGAAGAGTGAAGGCAGAACACCAAAGGCCAGCTGGTCTCCTCCAACCTCTTGCCATTCCAGAATGGAAGTTTGACCACATTGAGATGGACTTCATGACTGGGTTTCCAAAGTCCAAGCGTGGCAATGATGCTATATTCGTTGTCATCGACAAACTCACTAAAGTGGCTCACTTTCTTCCTATCAAAGAATCTATCACTGCAGCTCCATTGACGGAGCTGTATACCTCTCGGATTGTCTCGCTGCATGGTATTCTACAGGTGATCTCTTCAGACCGTGGCAGCATCTTTACCTCCAAGTTTTGGGATTCTTTTCAGAAGGCCATGGGCACCAACATCCGCTTCAGCACAGCTTTCCATCCTCAAACTAGCGGTCAAGTCAAGCATGTCAACCAGATTCTTGAAGATATGCTCAGGGCTTGTGTGATCTCCTTCGGCATGAAGTGGGAAGATTGTCTTCCATATGCTGAATTCTCCTACAACAACAGTTTTCAAGCAAGTTCGGGCAAGGCCCCATTTGAAATTCTGTATGGCAGGAAGTGCCGTACTCCTCTCAACTGGTCTGAAACCGGCGAACGTCAACTTTTTGGAAATGACTTAATCACAGAGGCAGAGGAAATGTGTAAAGTCATTCATGATAACCTCAAAGCAGCGCAATCGCGCCAGAAGAGCTACTATGACAGTAAGCACCGTGATTTGGCTTTACCTCCGAGTCTCTCCAATGAAAGGTACTCGTTGCTTCGGTATCAAAGGGAAGCTTGCCCCTAGATACGTGGGTCCTTTCAAGATCGTCAGCAAGAGAGGCGATCTCGCCTATCAACTAGAGCTTCCTTCAAACTTTGCAAATGTGCACGACGTGTTCCATGTCTCTCAGCTCCGCAAGTGCTTCAAGACTCCTGATCGCACCGTCAACTTCGAAGACATTGATCTCCAAGAAGATCTCTCTTATCGTGAGCACCCCGTTGCTATTCTTGAAGAGACTGAACGCAAGACTCGCAATAAGTAAATCAAATTCCTCAAAGTCAAGTGGCCACACCATTCCGACCATGAAGCCACCTGGGAACGCGAGGATCACCTCCGTTCTGACTACCCGGCGTTCTTCTAGTCCTAGATCTCGAGACGAGATCCTTTCGTAGTGGTGGAGTGTTGTAACACCCCGGATGTAATTTACCCAATATGTACTCCAACTCTTGCCGTTTCCGACGTTAAGTTATTTTATTTCCTCGGGTTCGGGTTTTATCTCCGTGTGTTGTTGCCGTTGTCATGCATCTCATATCATGTCATCATGTGCATTGCATTTGCATACGTGTTCGTCTCATGCATCCGAGCATTTTCCCCGTTGTCCATTTTGCAATCCGGCGCTCCTATCTCCTCCGGTGGTCCTTTCTACCTTCTTTTCGTGTGTGGGGGTTAAACATTTCCGGATTGGACCGAGACTTGCCAAGCGGCCTTGGTTTACTACCGGTAGACCGCCTGTCAAGTTTCGTACCATTTGGACTACGTTTGATACTCCAACGGTTAACCGAGGGACCGAAAAGGCCTCGTGTGTGTTGCAGCCCAACACCCCTCCAATTTGGCCCAAAACACACCAAAACCCTCTCCATCATCTAGAGCGCTCAATCACGATCGCGTGGCCAAAAACCGCACCTCATTTGGACACTCCTAGCTCCCTCTATGCCTATAAATAGCACACCCTCCGAAATTCTCGGTTCTTCTCCCCCCAAAACCCTAAAATCAGCTCCTCCGCGCATCGGACGTGTCCGGCCCGCGCCGGACAGTGTCCGCCGCCGCCTCCGGCCAATCAGGGAGCGCCATGTGGCCCCCCGAGCCCCACATCGCCGCTGCCCACCACCGCGCCGTCCCTCCCGGGCCCAGGCGAGGCCCCCGCGGCCCAGATCCGACGCAGCCCCGCGCCTTCGCCCTCCCCGCGTCCGGTGGCCG
>NC_041384.1:139417122-139428588 GCF_002162155.2 Triticum dicoccoides
CGCCGCGTCCGAGCCGCCTCGCCGACCGCCGCGGCTCCTCAACGCCGGCGACCCGGCCGCGCCTCGCCTTCCCCTCGCCGCCGCAAGCTCCGGTGGCCGGAGCACCACGCCGGCAGCGCCGCCCCGAGCCGCCGTCTCCTTCCTCGCTGACCTCGCCCCGGCGCCCCCCTTCCGGCCACCGCCTTGCCTTCCCCTCGCCGTTGCAGCTTCTCGCTGGCGGCCTCGGTTCATCGCCGGTGAACAGTGGATCTGGATCGGGTGAACAGTAAACCCTAGATCTGGAGGGTATATTTTTCTCTAAGTCCCCAGTTTCAGTATTTTTTTGGCAAACTTTGACGCATCGTAACTCTGCATCCGTAGCTCCGTTTTGGACGTGTAGCATATCAAAATGTTCGCCTCAGAGAGTACATCATTTCATCTCATTGCATGATTTTCATTTGAGCTCATCATGATGCCCGAAATGCTGTTGGAAGAGAGCTATTTGAGTTAATTGTCAGATCTGCTGCACCAAATAGCTTTTTGTCATTTTTGCCATGATTAATGTGTGCATGATATGCCCCTGAGTTCTACATGTGTCTTGTTATATGCTTTGCCATATATACAGAGGTGCTATCCATGTATTTTTGTGATGTGTGTGGTGACTAGCACAAGCTTGCAAAGTAGTGCATTCGTTAATGCTGATTTCAGGGACTTAGAAATTCCACTAAGTCATTGGTCTGTTTTTATCAATATGCCATATGTTCATGTTGTTGCCTAGTGATCCGTGCCTCTTTTGAGGATGATAAGTAAGGATGATTTGTTAATTTTGTGGTGCTCTATTCATCCATATCTTTGTTTGAAATTATGGAGCACCCTAGCTTGAATCAATCGAGCTCTACTTTTGCTATTTCGTGAATCTGGGAAGATTGTCTACTTGTTAGTGATTTTGCCGAGGATGTTGTTGTTGATCCGTGCATGCTATGTTGTTGTTCTTGCAATGTCTAGCTTATATAATGTGTATTCTTAATGGGTGTGTATTCTTAGATTGTCATGCCTTCCTCTATAGTGAGTGCATCGAGCTCGTAAACATGCCTACTCGTTAACAGATTTGCATGTTCCAGTTAAGTCTGTGATCTGATTATGTTTTTGCCATGTTCACATGCTTGCAATTGTATTTTCTGATCCCTTTTGGCTCAAGGTCACTAAGGGACTTTTGTTAAGCTCTTTGAGTAGCTTCATGTCATGTCTTGTTTTGCCATGTTAAGTTCCTGTAGCATATAGCTTTCATGCTTCAAAATGTGCTACCTGATCTGAAATTCCAGGCTTGTGTTAATTTCACTAAGTCTGAAATCTGTTTACCAATTGCACTTTTGCCATGCTTGTTTGAACCTATTAATGGATGAATTGGCCGTAGCTCAGTGTTCATCTTTTGTCAAGCATTATGAGTGGATCCCTGCCATGTATTTTGTTGCCATGTTTGAGTGCTGTAGCATATTTATATTGATGCATTTAGATGGCTACTTGCTATTTATCGCAGACCGGTGCCATATTTGAATTGCTTGCCATTTCCAAACCGTGCATCCGATTCCGGTGATCTTTATATCGATTTCAACTGAAATCACCTCACCTTTCGAGTGGCACTCTTGGATTTCCAAGTTGAGGCCAGGATCATTTATTCCTTTTCAAATCTTGCATATGCATCACATACCGCATCCCGCATAGCATACCATGTTTGCATCATGTTGTTTGAGCTTTGCACGTGGTTGATTGTGTTCCTCTTGCTTGTTTGTATTGTTTGGGTAAAGCCGGGAGACGAGTTCACTAACGAGGAGCCCGTTGAGTTTGCTTTCGAGGATCCAGTCAACTCTGACAACTTTGCAGGCAAGATGATCATACCCTCGAAATCACTTCTATCTTTGCTTTGCTAGATGCTCGCTCTTTTGCTATGCCTATGCTATGATGCCTACCACTTGCTTATCATGCCTCCCAAATTGCCATGTCAAACCTCTAACCCACCATGTCCTAGCAAACCATTGATTAGCTATGTTACCGCTTTGCTCAGCCCCTCTTATAGCGTTGTTGTTGCAGGTGAAGATTGGAGATCATTCCTTGTTGGAACATTAATTTTCTTGTTGGGATATCACTATATTATCTTGTTATCTTAATGCATCTATATACTTGGTAAAGGGTGGAAGGCTCGGCCTTTTGCCTAGTGTTTTGTTCCACTCTTGCCGCCCTAGTTTTCGTCATATCGGTGTTATGTTCCCGGATTTTGCGTTCCTTACGCGGTTGGGTAATAATGGGAACCCTTGACAAATCGCCTTGAATAAAACTCTTCCAGCAATGCCCAACCTTGGTTTTACCATTTGCCACCTAGCCTCTTTTTCCCTTGGGTTTCCGGAGCCCGAGGGTCATCTTATTTTAAACCCCCCCGGGCCAGTGCTCCTCTGAGTGTTGGTCCAAACTAGAGCCCTGTGCAGCGCCCCCTCGGGGAAACTCGAGGTTTGGTTTTAGTTGTACGGATTGCTCATCTGAGTGTGCCCTGAGAACAAGATATGTGCAGCTCCTATCGGGATTTGTCGGCACATTCGGGCGGTGTTGCTGGATTTGTTTTAGCTTGTTGAAATTGTATTGTAGAACCAGGATACCGAGTCTGATTGGAATGTCTCGGGAGAAGGTATATCCTTCGTTGACTGTGAGAGCTTGTCATGGGCTAAGTTGGGACTCTCCTGCAGGGATTTGAACTTTCGAAAGTCGTGCCTGCGGTTATGGGCAGATGGGAATTTGTTAATGTCCGGTTATAGATAACTTGAACCTTAACTTAATTAAAATGAATCAACTTTGTGTGTAACCGTGATGGTCTCTTCTCGGCGGAGTCCGGCAAGTGAACACGGTGTTGGAGTAATGTTTGTCGCAGGATGTTCTATAGTTCTTCATTCGTGCTTTGCCTTCTCTTCTCGCTCTCTTTTGCGAATAGGTTAGCCACCATATATGCTAGTCGCTTGCTGCAGCTCCACTTATTTACCTTACCTTGCCTATAAGCTTAAATAGTCTTGATCGCGAGGGTGTGAGATTGCTGAGTCCCTGTGGCTCACAGATTACCTCCACACCAGATGCAGGGCCTGATGACTCTGTTCCAGATGATGCGCTTGAGCTCAAGTGGGAGTTCGACGAAGACTCACGCCGTTACTATGTGTCTTTCCCTGATGATCAGTAGTGGTGCCCAGTTGGGGCGATCGGGACCGTGTCGCATGTTGGGTTGATCTTTTATTTTGGTACCTTAGTCGGACCATGAGTGATTGGATGATGTAATGCTATTTATGTACTTTGTTTGACGTGGCGAGTGTAAGCCAACTATGTACCTTTCCCCTTATTATCTATTTACATGGGTTGTTGTGAAGACTACCTTACTTGCGACATTGCTTTTAATGCGGTTATGCCTCTAAGTCGTGCTCCGACACGTAGGAGATATAGCCGCATCAAGGGCGTTACACATCACTTGAGGGCAAGGCTTGGGCGGGCGCAAATGGAGATTGGGTTGTTTACATTGGGTCCAACTGCAAGTGGGAACTTGTGAATGTGTACACTCGTCACCGGGTTCCACTTCCAAAAATCTCAGCACACTGCCCAGAGGTTGAGCACACCGGTAATGTACGCATGTTCAAATATGATCATGGTGATTGTCGTCTACAGAAGATAGCAATTTTTCGAGTTCCCAACCGCTCTTGGAGTTACAAAAACTATGATGTTGTTGCTATCTTCGACAAGCTTGTTGCCGTCCTTGATGGTTTCACTCGATGGATATTGCCCAAAAATCAGTTTCTGTACACGGATGAGTACTGTGATGCAATTGAATACGAGGGCCTTGTGTTTGCTGCCACCACTCGTGGCACTGTTTTTGCATGGCATCCTCGTTGTTTCAGTACGTTTGTCTTCCACCATAATTATAATTGTTTCATCCACATGCATGCGGGTTAGCAAGTTTCCCTTTACTAATTAACCTTCTTGTGTTTCCAAGGTCCTGTGAACATCCCACCACCTATACTTGAAGATTTTTATAACCAAGGGGGAGATGATGATGGTGATGATCACGAGCATGAGGACGAGCAGCGCCGATATACTCTGTGGTGCCTGGCAACTAATTCCGATGGATCACCTCTTCTTGTGTGTATACAGCCCACTGACGATGTTACTACTAAGGAAGCAGGTGTAGTCTCCCATGGTCGCACTCTCCGGACCTATTCCAACACCCGTTGCATGGTATTCGGGATGGATACTAGGGTGCTAGCACCAAATCCTTCTCACTGGCATAGAATTGATAGTCTTGGAGAAAACTCGCTCTTCCTTAGACAAAACTATCCGGTGATGGTGAAAGGCGATCCACCTGCTGTTGACACATTTATGAGAAGCAACTGTGTCTATACCTCGGACATTTGGGTGGTTCCCTACCCTGGTACTAATATAGTAGGCCACTTCAGCCTGGATGATCAGTCCTGCGTTGGTCTCTAGATCGGCAACGGATGGCCCGTCCCAGAGAATCACTTGTGGTTCAAAGCAAGCATTTCCAACGCCGCGGAATGGTTGAGTTGAAGTTCATTTCATGGCTTGTTATTTGTTGTGTGGTGAAAACTTTAGTATTTATAATGTATCCTCGTTGTCGATGTGGGTTGATGACCTGTTGTACTATGTAATAAAATGATATGCATGTGATAAACTTACTAAATTTATGAATGGATTTCGAGTCGCTTCTTTGAGTGACTGGTGCGACGCGGCAAAAAAAAAATTCCAAATACATAATTGTACGTGCATTGCAATAGGTTATCGGATGAGGCCAATCAACAATAGTAGTACACTATTTGTACTAGCTTCACATGCTTCGCGCGTCGGGCGGGTGTTTTTACTGTAGCCATATGTTAATGTGTTTGTTGTACGTAACCAGCACCTCGAATCCTCGATATACTAGTAGTATAGTATATAGTAGGAGTAGTAGGGTGGCATGGGCCAGAACAAGCATTCACGTCTAGGAGTACGGCACACGCCACCACCACGACATCCATCTAACACCATATTATTTCTTGGAGTCCATGCGAGAGCAATCTCTTCAACCTCGTCATTTCTCTAACTTCAGCCATCGCGCGGCGGGCTAGGTGGGGGTTTTCCGATAGTCGGTTTCTTAACTGCGGTCCCACTTGTAAGGCCAACTCCAACGCACGACCCCAAACGGACCTCCGTTTTGCATGAACTCCAACGATAATTTTGACTACTCTTGTAGTAAGTTGGATTAGTGCCTTCTCGATGCATTGATTGTTGATCAGCGGAGGCTCGATCTTGCGTGCTTCTTTCTTCTTCGAGTGTAAAGAAGTAGACGTTGCTTCCTCGCACTAGTCTCATGTCTAGCCTCTATTCTATACTAGATAAAAGTGATAGAACATCTACTAAATTGCGCTCTATCAATATATGGATGTACTCTTCTTCCCAATACAAAAACTTGCATCCATTCTACTCCCTTCGTTGCACAATACTACATGCCTTCTATTTGTCAAAATATATATGTATCTAGACATGTCTTCGTATATAGGCACATCCATTTTTGGACAAATGGAAGTCAAGTATTTTGGAACGGAGGGAGTACACAATAAAATTTTTAAGTTAGCACAACTAGTCCAATCCAAGAGCAGAACCGAAGATTTGGTCGGGTTCTTCCTCCTTTTGCCGACACGTGGGACATCCAGCATCCAGGTCGTGTCATGAAAGAAAATAGAGTGGTAGTTGAAGCCACGAGATGTGCATCTTGGGTTAAACTGTAAATAGAATCTTACTACTCTTGAGTAACTCCAAAAGCGGCCACCGAAGATCTTTATTGGATTTGTTTTTCATCACCAGCACGTCGAGGTGAAAGATGTGCAGGTTCAGTGGGTCCTCTTGCGTTTTCACTGACATGTGGGGCCGCATGTGAGCAAACAGACGATGGGCTCCGCGCGTCCGCTGGCTGGCTGAAAAGAGAGATAGAGGAGGGCTGAGCACGGACTGCAGGAAATTTGTTCTACGTACCTCGATATAGGCTCGATATAGTGGGGTGGCATGGGCCATAACTAGCATTCACGTCTAGCAGTACGGCACACGCCACCCACACGAGTCCCATCCGACACCAATTTTCTTAGAGTCCGTGCTACAGCCATCTCTTCTCCCTCCTGTCCTCTTTTCTCAGCCATCGCGCGGTGGGCGGGGTGGGGGTTTGCTGATAGTCGGTTTGCTCAACTGCGGTCCCACTTGTAAGTGAAAATGCAACACTGCACGCATTCCCGCTTGAGCGGCATACCGGACCAACCGTGTGGGGGTGCGACGCGAACACGGCAGGCTTTTCCTTTTGAACTCGTAACTTATAAATTTTGGTTCTGCTCCATGGCGCGACCGATAGATAGAAAATAATGATTTTGCCTAGAGTAATGAGAAGTTTGCTTCTGGCGCCGTTCATGCATGGAGTACGTACGAAAATTATGAAGTTGATGCAAAAGGTAAGATAATTACTGTAGTATCATATACTACTACATGGATTTGACGGAAGGATAAAAATACATACGGATCCATCAACGTTCAACGACATCCTCACGCCCTAGTGCGCCGGGTCACCAACCGACGTGTGAGGAGCAGCGGTGTTGGCGGCGAGCTCAACGTGCTTCTGAACAGTGCCATCCAAGGTTGCCCTGCGCTCCAAGAAGGCCAGCGTCCTATCGTCCTCCTCTTGCATGTACTAGTCCTTGTGGACGATTTGCACGTAGACATGGGTGATTATGTCGATGGTGTCTTGTTGCGCCAGGCGCTGCGCAGCGAGCGCGACCTCAAGGTGGACATTCTCCGGCGCGACGGCGGGCAGTCGCAGGGCCACCAGTGCGTCGAAAAGGTTGTTACCATAGTGGCCGTTGAGGGTGGCGGGCATCACAGAGCCTGGGCGCGTTGGCTGGAGGCTTACGTCAAAGTCGTCCGCAAGCTTCTTGACGACGGTGAACTTGTCGAGGAAACCGACGAGGACCTCGTCGAACAAGGATGCGAAGCTGTCGTCCAAGCGGCCCCTCGGCCTGGTGGCCTCAAGCTATACTACCTGCCGGGCCGCAGGCCGGCGCCGTGGACCATCTGGCATAGCCGGATGATGCTCGTGCTCATCGCCTCCATCGGTCTAGCGTAGCTTCTAGTCAACTGATCTTGCGATTCGAGTGATCACTCAGCCCTTGGTTAGCATGCGTAGGTGCGTAGGATTTCGTACTACTCCTCGGCCCTCTACTGCACCTGCCTTTGGTTGTATGATAGGTGGGCCAGCCACCCCCTGAGGCCACGTGTCATTCACCTCCTGACCTGTCTCTCACACGCACCCTGCTAGTGTATATACTCCCTCCTTTCCGGTTTATAGGGCTTATCTCAAAAATTTAGTTTTTCCATTTCATAAGGCCTAATTTGGTTGTTTTCCATCACATGTTCAGATTCCAAGGTGCATTAAATCATTGCATGCAAGTACTAAGAGAAAATTGACCAATTCATGTAATTTATGCATGCATGCATTGCAATTAATGCATTGGTAAACATACTTTTTTGAGGAAAACAAGAGCATTAATTGGGTGCTTTTGCAAACTACAAAAAGTATTCAACCACTCACCATCTACCTTGGTTGGTGAGAATTTTGAATTGAGCCTTATAAAGCGGAAAGGAGGGAGTATAGTGGTTTTCTTTTTCTCTCCATATCAACCATTTTATATTGTGTACGTGTCATTCAAGAGTGAAATGATGGTTGCTTCTTCCGACTAACTTACTGTGTGATTTGACTGCTCCTTAGTGGCCCCTACACGTACTCCCCTACGTGTATGCAACAGTCACACGTACACATGGATGCAAAAACGCGTGCGACGCCCTAATGCATGCATGTCCGAGCACACGACGGAACACACACGGTGACGCTCAAGTGCTCAACCTACACGTGCATGCACACACATACTCAGTCAGGGTGAGCTAGTGACCGTATGAACATCAGAAAATATATATATTGAGCGCAATGAGCGTATTATGAAGTCCACTGACCGTATTTTTACAAATATACAGTGACAGACAGTGTATTTATCTCATTTGAAATTAAGCCATGTTAACCGGAGAGGAGGCAGCATGGACTAGCATTACTTTGTTGTGTCCCGTCAACTTGCCGAACAAGGAGAAGGTTGCAGGACGAGAGAAGCTTGCACGCGGTGGCTCGCAGGACAAGGAGAAACTTTTGACTAATGCAAGCTCTCCCTCACTCAGGCGGTGGACGTGCAATAGTTAATTCGGTGTCAGATTGCCAGAAGCATACTACACTATACTACTAGGAACCGGATGGAGGAGCGTCTGCACTCTTATTATAATTTTAAAATGTGATAAAGCAATCTTCAACACATTTGGTTCTCTTCGAGGGTTCTCGCATGTGATAATGGAAGTTGATTGCATGGAACACTCGCCACAATTATCGCTTAATTCTGGCTCATATCCTGTTACAAATAGTAGCGCTCGGTAATATTTCCTCTTTTTTTGTTATTCAGCATGTAAACAGGTCAGCAAACCTTGCGGCGCATCTTTGTGCGAACCGTGCTTGCTGCACTTTGAATGTGGCCGAGAGCTCGCTTGATGAAACACCTTGCTTCCTACTTCTTTTTTTGGCTTCCTAGTGACCAGTGTCTTGGCTGATCGTCCTAAGAATGCTTATATATGAATAAAGCTCTCTCATTTACCTGCAAAAAGATTAAGCCATATTAACTGGAAAGGAGGGAGTATGGATTAGCACTACTTTTTGGTGTGTCCCATCAACTCGCAGAATGAGGAGAAGCTTGCAGGACAAGGTGAAGCTCGCTTACGCCTTTTGACTAATGCAACCTACCCTCGCTGGACATGCATCAGTCCATTCGGTGTCAGATTGTCAGAGGCATACACTGTAGTACCCAACATGCAGAGTACCATCATTGTTCGACTTCACGAAGGGGCGAAGAGCCAAGCGCGGTACTAGTACGCGTACTTGGTTTTGCACCTTCATACTACTCCACCCTCCGTCACAGTTTACAGGGCGCGTTTTATTATGATGCATTTCTCTCAATGCATTTCCACCACCAGAGAGACTTTAGACGCGTTTGGTTTAATTCTCAATTAATTAGGGTGTGGTAACCGCAATCAAGTCCACAATTTTCTCTCCATGTACTGTACTACTACGGAGTGCATGCATGTGTGTACCCGGGGTGGAAGCACTGCATGCATGTGTGTACACATTATTCCCTCTAGTAATAGACGCTGTGCTATAACTACCAATGCTATTTTTCAGGCCGATCGCTAGTCGCCTTGCTCCCACAGATTTTTTTTCTTTTTTTTCTGAAACGCGATGTATAAACAATGACGGATGGAGTAGTATGAGCGGATTCAAAGAAGAGCGTATTGATGGTTGCTTCTTCAGAGCAACTTATAGTGGGAAAGGTGGGGCTTATGATTTGATTGCTCATTACTCACTATTAATGCGGCGCAACGACCGGGCTGAGTCTCCCATGCAGTTGTGTACTACCCCCTCGGTTCTTAAATATACTCCGGAGTATTTGTCTTTCTAAAATATGTTGAAATCTCTGTTAAGACGAATAGAATATTTAGGAACGGAGGGAGTCCGCATACGAAGCAAAATGAGTGAATCTACACTCTAAAATATGCATGTTTGAAATTTGTAAAAAGACAAATATTTAGGAACGAAGGAGTATAATTTCGTGCATGGCACATGGACCCGGATGATGAAGAGGCTTCTGGCAATGCTATCAAGCTTCCATCATTTGTTTACATAATTGACGTACTATACAAATAATTTTCCAGTGACATGAAATTGTACAATGGTGTGAGCTTTCAGCTTTTGTTTCGCGTGTCTTGCCATCGATGCTCTTTCGGAAACAATAAAAAACTAACTTCCTTGCTAATGCATGTCAATTATTAGCAGATCAAAGCTAATAATTACATCACAACTGAAGACAAAGTTGTGAGAAGGTGTTAAATTAAAATTCATCCATGCTTTCATTGGCAGCAGCGTCCCCCCAGCTCTGTCTAAATCAACAAGGCATGTTGGGAAAAAAGTAGCTATCTGGAGCATGCAACATTCCGGTCATTTTGTGCAGTAACACTAAAATAGAGCTGAGCGTCCCTGTTCCAAAGATATCAAGTGTGATTACAATAATAGAAGACTGCTGATGAAACAATAAACACACACATAGAAGCCGGTCACCTTTGCGGTCTCTCTTAAGACTAACTAGTTGGAGAAGATTAGGCTCGGAGTTGGATGAGGAGGATAGAGCAAAACCAATCTCCCTTTGTGCAGTCACATTGAAATGTAGAGACGTTACCCGTGTGACATTTTAGTACAACTGCACAAAACAGTCTTAAGAAAAAAGTGATTTGTGCAGTTCACCAAAAGGTCGCAATAGCAACGAGGTGAAATGGATAGCCCTGTTTGCAAAAAAGAGGTAGAAAGGAAACAATTACTGGCCAATAACAGTTGATGACACATGCGACGACAAAAAAGAAGCGTATTCCTTGTCCTAAGGGAAGATAAGAACACGGTTGTGTTTGTCTAAAACGGTGTGAGGACGAGAATGCAATATGGAAAGTACGCCGGACAAGCTACGTTTTGGGCAAAGAACTATGGAAGATCCACATGCAGCGACGTGGGAAAACGGGCAGTGGAGCAAGGCCGGAGGGGATACCTGGAGGTCGTCGGGATGTAACTAGGTGAGCGGCGGCGGGCGGAATCTGCGAGCAGGTGGCGTAGGCCCTGCCGCGCCGGAGCTTGGTCAGAGAGAACGGCGTGTACCGCAGATCGGGACGTGCTGCCTCGACACCGTCGAACGGAGAAACGATGCACTTCCTTCCTTTCCCCCGGCGGACGGGATGCCGCCGAATCAGTGACCAACGGTGAGAGAGAGAGAGGCCACCGCACTCCCTTTCCCCTGGCGGACGGGATGCGGCCGGATCAGTGACCAACGGTGAGAGAGAGAGGCCACCGCACTCCCTTTCCCCGGCGGACGGGATGCGGCCGGATCAGTGACCAATGGTGAGAGAGAGAGAGGCCACCGGAGCCTTGTGTGAGATACTCTGAAGAGCGGACTACCTTTTCCTCCATAAAAATCATTTTATATTCTATGTATGTGCCATTGAGCACTATAACTTTATTTAAAAATAACGCGGCAACACGTCAAGTCAAACTTTGTTTCGTGCACGCGTGGTACACGACCTCCCTAGGTAAACAACCGCTACAGGCGTTCAAATTAGCACGTGGGCTGCCATTTCGTAAAGAAATGAGCTCCACCGTGTACTCGCGCAGGTGTGGCTAGGCATGAAGCGTGAGTACGTGCACGGTGCACCTATTCTCTTCTTGTATACGTACACCACCTACGTGGGGTTGTGTGAGAGAGATACAAACCTAGAGAGATATAGTGTGTGGGTTCTTGAGAG
>NC_041384.1:139428794-139465754 GCF_002162155.2 Triticum dicoccoides
GGTCAATCAAAAAATTTAACATATGCAATGTGTGTGAAATAGAGTCCTGGATATAACATATATACAGAGGGGGCGATCCACGAGAAGAGAGTGGAGGTATCATCGGCTTGAGGTGTCTATAGAATCGAAGAGAGGGATGATGTGTGTGTGTGCGCGCGCGCGATTGATAAAGAGTGCAATCGAATTTGTGTGTGCCCACGTCAAAGATATAGAGTGGCTGGCCTACTGGAATGTGAGATGGGACATGTGCAGTTTGTCTCTGTGGCATGGATACCTACCTGCAGCGCTCGACTATCGGTGTGTGGTGGGGGAAGAGGGAGGCCCAATTAACTATAGAGGTACAATGGCTGGTATATGTGTGGAGGAGGAGAGAGGCCTATCTCATGTATTAAGGAGATCGATCTGCCTCATGTATTAAGGGAGATCGATCAGCATCCATGCATATGTGCAGGAGATGAATAAGGTTGGGAGAGAGACAGAGCTAGAGTGTTGGAGGGGGTGGTAGTGGAGTTGCTTCTAACAAACGGTGGGATAGGCTTGCTAGACAAACGGAGGGCACGCCCGCAATATCAATAAGAGAGGAGATGGATGCTTGTTGTCTGTGCACGTGCGTGTGAGAGACGGGTCAGGAGGCATGCACGAATGATGAGGGGGACGATGTGGCTGTGGTAAGCAGACATAACTACATAGGAAGATCAATCGCCCTTTGTAAGAGAAAGGAGAGACATAACTTGTGAGGTACGTCGATTGATGGGGGGGTAGTTAAAGTCGATCTAGGTATATGTTGGGAGATCGATCGATATACATGCATGTGTGTGTTAGAAGCAAATGAGGCACGAGGAGAAGGATAGATAGAGAGGGATGCATGTAGGAGGTGGTACGAGAGGCATACTATATCGAGGGGGAGGAGTGTGCGAGTACGAGAACGATGAAAAGAGTGGTGGGAGTGAGGCATGGACGGTGACAAGAGAAGAGGGGAAGCTTGTGTTTGTGCTAGGCACACCTGGCTAGAGAGGCATATCAATCGATGTGTGCCGTAAAGAAGGAGTTGGGGGGCCTACACACACCGTGGGTGAACGACCTAAAGTGAAAACACGAATTTGCGCGATGGAGCTAGAGAATGCTGAGGGAGGGTGAGAGGGATGCGGGCGTGTGCATGCACAAGAGAAAGTTAGCGCTAGCTACAAAGATAAGAGGGTTGTGTGGGTGTAAAAGATGAATAGAGATCATATATACTTCATTATAAAAAGCGAATTCGGATATTTGAAGAATTTATCATAGTGTTTAAAACCGACGGATGTGTGAATATATATATAATGGTGATAAACATGGTGTGGTTATGAACATGGTATACTACATTTAATATATTTTATCTCTACTCTTATAAAAAAAATGGAGTTGTTGATGATGGTGTGCCTGCCATCCTGCATTATAGGCCGTCTGATTTATATCTGGCGGATAGCAAGGAAACTTTGATGGTTGAAGTTGGCAACAATCATGATTGTAGATTCTTATTGAAATAGAGAAACAAATTCAAATTTAGTTCGAATTGCAGCGGTAGTATAGACATTTGGAATGCACTAAAATGTTGGTATGAGTAGGTTACATGCATTATATAGCAAGCGAAAAAATTTAATCGGACATAACATGGATTCATACTCCCTCCATCCATCTACATAGGGCGTAATGAGATTTTTAAGACCGCCTTTGACTATTGACAAGATTAATAGTACATGACATGCACAATGTGAAAATTATATCATTGAAAGAACCTTTCACAGACGAATTTAACGGTGTGCTTTGTGTAAGTTGCATGTCATATATCATTGCTCTAATATTTGGTCAAAGTTAGCATCGAAAAACGCATTAGGCCCTATATAGATGGAAGGAGGGGGTAGCTTTGAATAGCATTTGTATAGTAAAGCGGGGCAAGACTCTCTCTTTGTGTGGTGTGAATAGTTTTATTTTTTTGTTTTGTTTTTGGTTGAGGGAAGTGCGCATTGATTTGGTACGTACAAGTACAACATTACGACACGTTAGGCATGTCCCTGAAATTCAACCCGCGTCTTGTTATATCCCTAAAATTCAGATATCGTGCTCCCAAAACTGGCGCCTTCACAACCCGCGCCTTGCTATCCCGAAATTACAACGCGCGCGAAAACTCCCTCTAGCTGCCAAATCCCGACACGCGAAATCCCCCTTCTAACCCTGAGCCGAAAGCGCCGCTAGTTCAAATCGGTGGGGGGTACTTTTGTAACACACCCTACATTTTGGACAAGCGTGTTCCTAAGTCATGCTTCACCTCCTCCCATCACCCCCTTCTCGCCATTCGAAATCCCAGGCCGCCATAACCTCTCCACTCCAGCCGCGAAACCCCACCCTCCTCCGTCCGCCACGTCACCACTGCCCAGCCGGAGCCTCTTCCCCGATGAAGTTGTCCACCGCAACAGCTCGACGTCCCTCGTCCACCTCCCCGGATGAGGATCCGTCGTCCATCTCGTCGTCCCGCCGGTTCAGCCTCCCCGTCCTCCACCTCCAAGGAGCTGCTCCGACGATCGCCTCGTCTATCGCGGCTGCTCCATCCCCACAGCGCCGCCTTAACCTGCTCCACCGAAACCGCAGCATCCTCACCGACTCCTTAGACGAAGTCGAGGCCTACTCGGCGCCACCAAAGAGGTTGTACACTCATCGCATCACACCTTCTCCTTAACTCGACCTCCCAGCGCCGACGATGCTCCATCCCGCACCCCCATGGAGCGGCTACCTTCAAGCCGGCGCCACGGGCGACATCTCCACGGCGGCTCTCCCCCAGTGCGAGGCCCCTTTGGTGGCGGCGTCCATACCAGGCGGATCTGCTGTTGCTGCTCCGGCTCTCGCTCGATCGCTCGCTCGCGCAGCTGCTGCTGCTGCTCTCCCCCTCGCTCGTGCTGCTGCTCTGCTCTGATTAAGCCACACTTCAGTCGACTGAATCGACTTTTGGGTCTGTCGATTTTCAGGGGTTGGGGGCTCGCCGGAGTTAAGGAAGAACCACCTGCAGCGGGGACGGGGGCTCACCGGAGAGGTACCCCACTATCTATCTTAGGGTTCAGGGTGGGGGCGGGGGCCTAGAGGGCTGGCCGGGGCGGCAATGGCGAGTTGTTTCGGGGCGGCGAGGCGGCACTGGGGCCGGCGGTTCGGCCAGTGGTGGCTGGTGGCTCAGGGGGTGCAGGTTGAAGATGAACTGCAGGCCCTCCCTAAACTACATGTCAAGTGCCTCTCTGCTACCATTGCGTTCAGTTTCGACAGTAGCATTCAGATTTCACAGTAAATTTCAGTTTTGACAGTTAAGTTCAGAGTCAACAGTTTTTACCTCATCTGTTGTAGTCAGGTGGTTTTTGGTGATGTTAATTTTACATCCATTTTACATCATCTATTGGAAATGCTATTAGAATCCCACTTGAGATTGACGATGTCTGGCTTATGCTGCTTCAGCCTTGACGTCTTATGGCTCACCGGAGCTGCTCCAACGACAGAACGATCCATCACAACAGAGCAGTGCCCTGGATGCCGTCTACAGATTCCTCAGATCTTCCTCCACACCTTCGACAGCCACCTCTGCCTCAACTGCTTCAGTGGCCAACCCAATGATGCTGAGGTCGACACGGCTACGGCAAAGAGGTTGTACACTTGTTGCATCACTTATTACTATACATTCACGTCGATCCATTAGGGCTATTTTGGTTCAACAAAAAAACATCGATCCACTAGTTGTTACCATCACTCTAAATTTCTGCATGCTCTCCTTACATAATATCACCATATTTTTTTCGTATGCATGTCAGATATTGTACACAGTCATGCTGAACATGTAGAGAAAAAGAGAAGAGTTTTGCGCGGCAATACAATGTCATGCAGACATCGCTCCATGGTGGGTTCAATGGAAAACCCTCCCCACCCCTCTCCAGATTGTAATCCAGAGGAAGATATCTGTTCTGAGGCGGATTCGGATGCCGTTGACCACTCCTATTTACCCCCCAAGGTGTTTGCTCTACCTTGGCATGATGATGTTAGTCATATCATGCATATGTTGCCTTGCAGTGCCTACTTTTGACATCATATATGTCATCTGCTTAGTTTAGACATGTTCTGTAATGCCACCTATTTAGTTTCTATATCATATATGGGAATTATGCAGTCTCATGTCTTTTAGCCAGCCATAATATATGTGAAATGTGCAATGCCATCCTGTTTAACCAGGCATCATATATTTGAATGATATATTGCCCATCCTTTTCTTCATTACATTTCCATTTGTCAACAATGTTTGTACATTAAACTACTCTTCCTATGAATCAGCCATTTGGGTGGGAGATGGAAAAATCTGGAGTGAAAACAGGGCCTCTAGAGCAGACAGTGCTACCTGTCGAAGCAGATCTCTTGTTGGGTCCCGATAGCTCCTCAGAGATGGATTCAAAGACAGATGACCAGTCCTATTCCCCCACTGAGGTGTATGCTCTAACTTGGCACGGTTATACTGCTCATATCATGCATACGGTGTCTTGCATCGCATAGTTTCGACATCATATACACAATATTCAACACCATGTTCTTAGTTCAGACATCATATCGAATGCCCTCTGTTTAGCATATAAATCATATATGTGAATTAAATGATGCGATCATGATTACTTAGATAACATGTAGGTCAATTATGTCAGGCGATCCTGTTTAGTTATTCATCATATCTTTGAATTATGTTATGCTATGTTATCCAGTTTAGATAGACATCATATATGTGAAATTATGTCATGCTATCTGTTTTAGTTAAACAATATATATGTCAACTATTTCATGCCCTCTTTTTTCCACACTATCTATTGCACCTGTCTCTCATACAATGTCTGTACATTCAACTATGTTTCCTATTTATCAGCCATTTGAATTGGAGCGGGTGATGCCAGTATCTAGCGGACTAAAAACACGGTCTTCAAATAAAACAGTGCTACCCCTTGGTGGAGATAGCACCCCGGTTGTACATGCACAAGAACCATCCCTACCACACATAACCCAAACTCTCGCAGATTGTACCCCTACTACGATGGACAGAGAACCAGCTTCACCCAATCTAACCCCAACCCCAGCCGATAGTAACCCAGTTCCTGTTGACACAGCACCATCTCCACCACAGAGCTTCCCAAACAAGAGCAGTTAGTAAGGCAGCTCCAGTGCCCAAAGGGCCAGTACTATCACGGCGAACCCCAACTCCACCAGTTAGTACGCCTATTCCTGTGGTGGAAGCACAACTAGCTAGTCGTAGTTTAGCATCTATCGCATTTGATGTTGTTAAATCGTATGTGCGTATCTTCCCATCTTGGAAATATTATACCGAAGATGAAGGAAAATGCCAGTTGCAGGTGTTTGTCTAGGAGTTATGTGTAAGTAATGTTATTCATGGCAATTACTTTGCTTTGTCCCATACATCCTACCTCCATGATGGTTATAATACAGCAAATTTTCCCATTTTTCTCTATAGAGAAGGACCGATTTGGAAACTCGGGATGAGGTAACCTGTGCTAATACCTCTGCTATCTTCAAGAATGCTTGGTGGCAGTATCGGAATTACCTGAAGAAAATGTACTTCACCGGCAAAGAAACTCATCAAATTCCCTTATGTTCTCCTGAGACACATTTACTGGACGATGACTGGGAACACCTTGTTCTGTACTGGTCCCGGACCAAGAATGTGGTAAGGTCTATGAGCTCATTTTCTATTTTTAAGTATTATATTCTTGCGTCTTACTGTACTCTGTTCATGTAGAACAAGTGCCTAAACCTGAAGAACAACTGTTCTAATTTAAGATTCCATTGCTACCATAGGACATAGATATATGTTTGTGTGATGCTTTTATTATGTACTAGTACTTGGCAATAGAAGACTTGGTAGTTTAATCCTGTCCACCTTACTAATGAACTGGTTCACCGAAATGAGTTTCATATACTAGTACATGCTAAACTTGTTATGTGTCTGCTTGTTTCTTCTTTTAGAATGCTGACAGAATATTGGGGAAGAGTGCCTTATTAAGCAATGGTAAAGGAAGTAATGCAGATAAGGTTCAGGATAGTGACACATCCTGTCTTGGTTTAGTGTAGGAGTTACTAGCCACTACCGCTTGCACAAGCTATTCAAACTCACTGTCTAAATCAGTTCGGTTTGTTGAGTCTCAACTACAAGCTGAAAGACATCGATCAGCTGTGCTACGACAAGAAGCGGAAGGACTGCGGAAGTCCATGGAGAATTCAGATGCATACTTTCTAGTGCTACAGCAAGCGTTGGAGGATTTTAGCGCCAAAAAGGACAAAGCTAATCAGCTTGTAAGCTTATTGCCAGCATGGTGGATACCCAGGATAATGTTTCTTGAGCTCTTCTGAAGTTGTTTCAGTTATGCTCTTGTTTTGCTGCCGCGTTTATTTGCACTGGTGGCCAATTTTGACGGCCAGTGTATATGATATGCTGCTTTGTTCCCTATATTTGCACTGGTGGCGAACTTTGATGCCCAGTGGATGTAATATGTGTAATAGCCGTGATAGCCTAGCATTAGTTGCTTGCTTATTTATTTCCTTGTTGTCTTGTTTATTTGTTTGCTTGTCGTCATTGCAGTTCTTTTTCCGCGGTTAACTAGTGGCTGCAATAACCTATTTTTTAAAACTAGGCCACAATAACCATGGGCTAATATTTACTGTAGTGACACTGGGCCTCCTACGGGCCGTAGAAATAGTGGGCCTTTTACGGGCCGTAGAAACGGTAGGCCTTCTACGGGCCGTAGAAACAATGGGCCTTCTACGGGCCATATCATCAATGGGCCTTATACGGGCCGTATGATCGGTTGGCCAAACATGGGCCAATAACAGGCCGCATTATGGCCGTAAACGGTCTAGAGTTGGAATCGTCCGTTCATGGGCTGACCGTAACGGGCCATCGTTAATAGGCCGTATTTGATGATGCTATGAAAACGGCCCAACGATTAACGGACCACAAACGGGCCGACTATAACCACGGGCTGAATTTGACCCACAAGCAGAAAATGACAGTAACGGGCCGTAAGTAAACGAATGCTGGAAATGAGCCCAAGAATAAATGGGCTCTGAGAAGGCCGAAAGATAACATGGGCTGGAAACGGCCCAACGGAATAACAAGCCGTTAATGGGTATAAAATGATACACTGTTCATTACAGGACAGTTTCACCACGGGCTGTTAATGGGTGTAAAGTGATACACTGTTCATTACGGGCCAGTTTCACCACGGGCCGTTAATAGGCCAAGAGTTACATAGGGCCTCATATGGGCCGAAAGACGTAATGGGCCATACATGGGCTAGAAGTGAAAACGGGCTGGAATCATATTGGATGGCCTAGATGACGCTACTGGGCCTAATTCGGATAGGGCGTAACGGGCCTTGGGTTAGCGGGTTGTAAATGGTCTATATGCGAACAGGCCGTTAACAGGCTTTCCATGGGCCGGCCCGCCAGCTTTTGACCAAGTCAAACGGGCCGGCCTTTTCACAGGAATGGGCCTCTGTTGGGCCGTGCCACGTGTCGACGTATCATAGGTGCCTATCTGACCAACTGACGAGCTGACACGTGTTTCGTCCGGCCAATAAGAATTTTACACGTGGAAATTTCCCATTGGTCGGGGCTGTTAACGGGTTATCGGATCCAAAACCCGACCCGATAGCTTAACGATGTTCCGTTATGGTGGATGCCACATGTCAGTCACCCTTGACGAAAGCACTTCTGTGACGCGCGATTTATCGTCATGGAAGTGGACACTTCCGTGATGATAATTTTGGTAATGTCATGGAACACTTCTATGACAGCACAGGTATGACTATCTTGGTTCTGTCATAAATTTTTCATGGATGTACATGCATGACAAAAAAAGCGACCTACTGTGACAAACACGTATCATCATGGAAGTGTATTTTTTTGTAGTGGTAGGAGGTCCATTTTGTCCGTTTTGCGGTACGCCACACCCCTCCCGATCAACAGGACCCCCATTTCGACCGTAGGAGGTCCGTTTCCTCCGTTCTGCGGTACGCCAGACCCCTCCCGACCAACAGGACCCCGTTCCGAACATAGGAGGTCCGTTTCCTCCGTTGTGTGGTACGCCAAGCCTCGTTTCCATCGCCTATTCTGTCCAAGCCCTCCCGATGAACATGACCACGCATTCCGTTCCGACCCAGCCGGTTGGCTCCCACGCGTTCCATTGCCTCCCGATGAACACGACGCATTCCGTTGCCTCCCCATGAACACGACGCATTCTGTTGCCTCCCCATGAACACGACGACGACGTTGTTTCTCCGTTCCGACCCAGCCATGTACACGAGCCCTGGCCGTACGTATGCGCAAGTAGGCATTCGAGACCCCGCCCGTATGTACACATACGTGGCCGTATTTTTCTTTCTTGCACCCTGGCCGCTGTATGTACGTGTACATGCTACATGTGCGCCTCTACTACGACCCGTACGCACCTCTACTACGACACGTGCGCACCTCTACATCCACCAGTATATATGTACGTACACGTTCGCGACCAGAATGACAACGCTACGTACGCTTCGACTAGGTGGGTCCCGACTGTCAGGCACTTCCTTGCCTGCTAAGATGTAGCTGGTGGGTCCCAGAAGTCAGGGGTGCGAATCGTTTTTTTTTGCCCGGACGCACTTCCTTGCGTGCGAAGATGTAGCTGGTGGGTCCCAGCAGTCAGGGGCAAACGTTTTTTTCGTGAAATACGGTGGCCCGTCCGATGGGTCCCCGCTGTCAGGTGGAGGAATAATTATTTTTCACGTAATAAGGAGGCACTTCCTTGCCGCGGTTGTGGACCCAGCTGTCAGCCTCTCCACATACAGTCCACGTCCGATCGAAGTCGTTCCTTGACCACGTTGACCACGCCGCGCCGAGAGCACCAGGGCGGTGGACGATGGCGAGGGCTAGGAAGGGGACAACGTGGAGCCAGGGAAGACGCGGCAATGGATGCCCACGCGTAGAGGAGTACGAGGGTTCACTGGTTCGCTGCGGTGTGAGGCTGTCGTCGCCGCAGAATAGCACGGGGTGTTGGTCGTTGACCATGTTGACCAGGACGCGCCGAGAGCACCAGGGCGGTGGACGACGGCGAGGCCTAGGAAGGGAATGACACGGAGGCAAGGAAGACTCGGTAGTTGTTTCCCATGCGGAGGGGAGTACGATTGTACAAGGGTTTACTGGTTCATCTGCCGTCGCCGGAGAATAACAGTAGGTGTGGGTGAGTAGAGGGATGGCTAGGCCAGCGATGGGAGTACAGTGGGGCGGTGAGGCCTGCGCGGCAGCACAGCCGGTCGCGGGGAGGAGGGAGCAGGAAGTCCCGCCGGTGCTTGTTTGAGCGGCTGGAGCAGGAAGAGTAGAGATTAAAGAAGCATGACGTCCGTTCGATGGACATCCAACAGTCACTGCTTGTGCGTCAACCTTTTTTAGGAAAGCCTCAAATCTATGGAAAACAGCATACAACCCATCTGCCATTATTTCTAATAATTTACAGCCCATTTGCTAATTCTTAAGGTTTTTTTGGAGCCCATATTCTTTTTGTTAGCATTACAGCCCATATTGTGGCCACGGTTAAAAAATTATACGAAATTTTGCATATTTTGGTGCAGTCCGAACTGTTTTTAATCCCGAAATTTCGACTCGCATTCAAACTGATTTTAAAAATAAATGTATATCAATATAAAATCCAACAAATTCTCCACGCATAAAAATTAATGTAATTTAAAATCTCGAAATGAAAAAAAGATATTTTAAACTAATTGCCGGTTTGATGTGTTTTAAAAATGTACAACCCATTTCTCATTACTGATGGGCCATTTTCTCGGCCAGCCGAATGAAAGCTCTCCTTGTCTTGAAAGATTTGCAGCCCAACAGGCCTGACAAAGCGACTCACTTGGCAAATCACAAAAAAATTGGGCTGTGGCCATGGACCCAGCTGTCAGCCTCTCCACGTACAGTACTCTTCCGATGGAAGTCGTTCCTTGACCACATTGACCACGCCGCGCGGAGAGCACCATGGCGGTGGACGACGGCGAGGCCTAGGAATGGGACGACGCGGAGCCGGGGAAGACGCGGCAGTGGAAGCCCGCGCGGAGAGGAGTACGAGGGTTCACTGGTTCGGCTGCGGTGTGAGGCTGTCGTCGCCGCAGGGCCTGGCCAGCGGTGGGAATAGTAGGGGGCGGTGAGGCCTCCGCGGCAGCATAGCCAGCCACGAGAGGCAGGAGCATGCGGCACGACCAGCGCTGCTTTGGGCGGCTGGAGCAAGAAGACCAGAGACTGAAGAAGCACTACGACCGTTGGATGGACATCGTACGGTCACTGGAGCTAGAATCGTTCATATTGACTAAGTTGACAAAGCCCTTCATCCCCGTCAACTTAATAGGCCCACAAGTCAGCCTCCCACCAAGGTGGGTCCCAGCTAGCCGGGGGAGTATTCATTTTTTTGTGCGTAATAAGGAGGCACTTCTGGTGGGTCCGAGCTGACAGCTAGGGGAACGTTTTTTCGTGAAATACGGTGGCCCGTCAGGTGGGTCCCAGCAGTCAGGGGGCAAACGTTTTTTCGCAAAATACGGTGGCCCGTCCAGTGGGTCCCTGCTGTTAGTTGGAGGAATCATTATTTTCCGCGTAATAAGGAGGCACTTACTTGCTACGGCCGTGGACCCAGCTGAGACTCTCCACCTATAGTATACTTCCAATGGAAGTCGTTCCTTGACCATGTTCACCTCGCCGCGTTCCGTTGCATGCATGCGTCCATGGGCATGGTGTGTCCCCACTGTAAACCTCTCACGTACAGTCATCTTCCGATGACTCTCGGTGTTGACCACGTTGACCACACCGTGCCGAGCGCACCCAGACTGGAACGACCCGGAGATGGGGAAGACGGGGCAGTGGAGCCGCAGATGGAGAGGAGTGGGAAACTTCATTGGTTCGGGTACACGGCAGCACAGCCGCGGCGCCGCCCACGAGAGACAGGAGCAAGAACAGAGGTTGAAGAAGGAGCACGGCTGTTGGATTGACATCCAACGGTCCAGCTGCTAGAATCATTTGTTGATGAAGTTGAAAAAGCCATGCGTACACGTCCTCTTAGTAGGCCCACAAGTCAGTCACCAAATCTGACGGGTCCCAGCTGTCAACGGGATGAATAATTTTTTTCGTAAAACAAGGAGGCACTTCCTTCCGTGCGAAGATACAGCCGGTGGGTCCCAGCTGTCAGGTGGAGGAAACATTTTTTCAGCTTAATAAGGAGGAACTTTCCATGTGTGCGACCATGGACCTCGTGGGTCCCAGCCGTCAGGCTCTCCAGGTACAGTCCTCTTCTGATGACTCTCGTTTGTTGACCACGCCGCACCGAACGTAGCGAGGCGGTGGACGACGGCGAGGCCCCGGACGGGAACGACTCGGAGATGGGAAAACGCGACGGTGGAGTCGTAGATTGAGAGGAGTAGAAGGGTTATAACTGGTTCTGTTGCGGCATGGGGCTGTAGTCTGTGGAGAATAACAGGAGGTGTTGAGGGGTGGAGGGATAGCCTGGCCGGCGGTGGGGTAGCGCTTCGCAGCGATGCGTGCTAAGCAGAGCCGCTAGCCACCAGAGGCCAGACTAGGAGGTCCCGGCGACGCTGGAGGAAGAAGACGAGAGATTGAAGGTGCATGCCGGCCATTGGATATGAATCCAATGGCTATGGATGACATAATCATTTGTTGACCAAGTTGACAACGCCTGGCGTAGGCTTCGACCTATTGGCCCACATGTCAGCCTGCAAAAATGTGGCATATATTTAACCCGTGTTTTCTAGAATGAACAGTCCATTTGCTGGGCTGGGTGAACAAATAATTTCGCATCAATCAGGCCCATTTATATTTTCTAAGAAATCCCAGCCCATTTGCACTTCCTTAAAATACACGTATTAGGTGGGCTCGTTATATATATAATGTTATGTTAGAAGGAGCAATTAATATCAAAGAATAAAGCGAAGAGGCACATTATATATATATATATAATTAAGAAATTAGCGAGTTATTGCTCAAAATAAAAATGAGCGCGTTATTATTAAATTGGTCCTTAAAATCTTCGCAAGCTTTTGTACGCAATCACCAGGATTTTCCTTGCCTGTGAGTCAAAAACAACCAGGATTGTCCTTGCCAGCTTCCGTTAAACATTTACTTTTATAAGTTAATAACACGTGGGATGTTTTTATAATGTATATATAAGTCTCTATAAAATATACGATAATAGTAATAATATAAATCTTTCCCTAATAATAAAGCACGGATTGACTCTTTGGATTCACCGTCACAATACGCTTCTTTCCGTGAATTTACGCTTTCAGTTTTTTCTGTTAGTTTTGATTGACAGTCCGTCCAATTGCTGCGAGGCGGTACTAAAAACTTTGTCCATCCAATTGGTCCATGTCCACATTCTCTTATTGGGCCTGCACACATGTTTCGGCATGCATGCACGCTTCTGTATCTGTACCTTACCTGATTTTCACACATGTACTCGGAGTAATCCCACCTCGATTGCTTACATGAAAGTCTACCAGTTTATATACCTAGGAAAATTGCATATCAACAATAAGCCTCTTGAATCAACAAACACATAATGAGAACGAAGGGAAATTGTACAACAAAACGGCAGTCCAGCGCGAAGCTATTCAATCCGGTGCTCGCCAGGGTGAGGAAGCGGAGGTGCAGCGCGCAGATGCCTGCGACGCAGCCTGTTCCACACGCTGGCCACCTCTACACCATGCACGACATGGACACGAGCGCAGCGGCAGGGTGGCTTGAGGCTCGTGGTGGACCGGATCCAGCGAGGGGAAGGTCGGATCCGTCGGCTTGGAGAGGGAGGTGTGGAGGAGCACGCGGGACAGAGGGCGGAGGAGGATGGAGGCGGAATGCCGAGGTCGGGCTGTGGACTCGAAGTGGAGGAGCCACGGAGAGGCCCGGGAGCCACCACGGCAGCCACGAGAGCGAGATGGGTCTGGCCCTGCTCGGCGGTCGTCAGCCGACTTCGTGTTTCTCTGTTGATGATCCCTGACCACCTACTGCCCGGGGTCGGCTACATGCTATTATCTCAGTTTGCTTGGTAGTTTCATTCTTGCTTAAGATTAGACCTAGCTGTGTAGATGCATATGGACATTGGAGGTGCAGTGTTGGCACTGACGACTTGGATAAAAATATTTTTGTATGCACTCTGAGTGGGTCAGTCTATATACACTTAAATTTTCACATTCAGTTTCCTTCAGTTAGACGATAGCAAGGAGATAATGCACTCCTTTTTTCTGAAAAAATATCATAAGGGACATCTTTTTGAAGAATGATGAGCCATGTTGGCCGTAGTTGGAGTGAAAGAATTACAACTTTTTTGTGCCAAATAATCAAATATAGCATTGGTTCAGAAAAAAACAGAAACCATGAGAAATGTTGTTGTTGGATGTCAGTGCGCATCATATATCCTCTTGGCCATGCCGGTCATAACAGCAACAACTTTCTTCAGGCTGGTGATGCTCATATTGTCAATCATTCTCACTATGGTGCCTGAGACAAAAACTCCTAAGGCAGTTTGGTAATTTATGATGTTATTACACCAGAGCACATGTAATGACAGACCCGGTAAAGAAGAATAGAACGTAAGTGTGTGCCATATTTTTTTCCCGTTGCAACGCACAGGCCCTTTTACTAGTATATATAATGTGGTTAGAAGGGAAAACATAAATTGGACACAGCATTACTTTTATAAGAGACCTGCGTTTTATACACCATAGTAGGCATACTAACAAGTTCACACACAAATACAACAGAACAGGTAAACATTCATATCAAACTTAGGTTCACAGGACACATTCATATTCATAGCCAACATTCACTATCAACAACTCAAAAGATTCATATATACAAAAGCTCAGCATATCTATGCATCCAAATGATTGATAGATCACACGACAATATTCATACATAATTCACAAAAGGATTCAGATATACACATGTTCAGTACATTTATGCATCCAAATGATTGAGATCACAACCAATATGATCCATGAACGAACTTTAATTACCTAGGGTACAGACTGGTAAATGGTGTTCAGTCGGAGGTACTTCTTGCTAAAATTAGTTCTTGTACGAGTAAACTTTCGAGTACATAAGAGGCAGCACAGACAATCTGAACTTTGCTTGTAGGTTTATCATCAAATAGTGGCCTCGTGCCGAGGGAGGTTTGAGCCACTTGGCCACTACTTTCATCCAACTAGTTTACTGGCTCATCTTGGTCCTGTATCTCGCCAAAATTCTACATTGCAGACGAGAAAGGAGGTGGTTGAGAAATTGAACCACCCAAATTTTTTGTGCAGTTCAACTGAAATGGAGCATCTTTGGCGTGCAGACTGATTAAGTGCCAAATGAATATACGTGTCAACCAACTTGTCTAGAATCTTTAGACTCCATGCCATATAGTTCGCTACCATATGTGCCGATAAACCAAAAGGCACAAGTTGGGACCAAAGACTGGACTGCGTTTTTCTGGGCTATGCACCAAGCAATATTTTTGGCGTTCACTCTCCTAATACTTGGAGTTTGACAATTGGTTGACGTCGGTTGATACTCGAATGAATATAGGCACTTCTTGTCAACATCGATGCTTGTTTGAGTGAACTTTGGAGTACATAGCAGCAGCATAAGTACATGTCCATCTGATCATTTTGTGCAGTTCTACTGAAATCACCCGATGTAATGATTTGCCTGCGAGTTCAGGATCCAAATTACTCCTTTATGAAATTCGCAAACAGTAGCACAATACCAAATTACCAATACATATGACAGGCACAATAATCAGGATAAAGACCAGTACCAACCTGTGTGAGGTAGCATATCAATTACTATTTCCTTTGACTGGAATCCGAGATAAGCCAAGTGACTGACAGCAAAGGAAGAAAGCAAGCAGAGATTAGCAACTGACAGGAAAGGATGGAAGCTGTCAAGGCAATGAAGCACCCAAAGTTTTTGTGCAGTTCCACCAAAATCGAGCGTCCCTGTTGGCACATATATTGAGAGAGTGAGATTACTGTAATAGTGGGACTAGTTGATGAAACATACACTAACAAATAGAAGCACCCTCATTATCTTAATGGGTAAAGTTAGCAACATAGTAGTCTTGCTTAAAGAGAGGTATTAGTTTATTTAATCAGTGCCAATTAGCTCAACTCAACACTCAAAGCATTGCCATTTATCATAGGTTGCAAAACTTTAACGTGCAAAGATAGAGGAGTTTCTCATGGCAGTAGCACGATACAAATAGAGATGACATCAAACTAATATGGATGAAGGCCTTAGGCCCGTACCAACCTGAGAAAAAAAGCTTATTCATGTAGTCCCATAAGAGATGATAAAGCACTTGTCGGATTTCGGGTTCCGGTAGACCCTTGAGGTTCGAACACTGGGGTGCACGCGGAGATTTCGCCTCCTACCTACCTGCACCCCTCCGCCTCGCTAAGATCTAAGCTATGGAAAGAACAACACAAGAGACACAGGGTTTAAACTGGTTCGGGCCACCGTTGTGGTGTAATACCCTACTCCAGTGTGTGGTGTGGTGGATTGCCTCTTGGGCTGATGATGATGAACAATACAAGGGAGAACAGCCTCGCGAGGGTCTATTCTTGGCTGGGGGGATGAACTGCTGGGAGGAGTTCAGTCACCCTTCTCTCTCTCTCTCTCGGATCTTGATCCCCTTCTCTAAACCCTTCGCTAAAAAACCTCTCTTCAAAACCTCCTTCCCCCTCTGTGGGTGGCTGGTCCTATTTATAGAGGCCCTAGTCCTCTTCCCAAATATCGAGCAGGAAGGGAGCCAACAATGGCGGGCTAATTTGAAAGGGGACAGCTAGTACCAGCTATCCTGACAAAAGTAGTCTTCGCCTGCACAAAGCTCTGGTGGTGACGCCATCTTGGGCTCCACGATGACCTCCTTCTTGCAGTCCTCCTAGTCTTGGTCTTGTTGCACCGAAATGGCAACCTTTGCCTAATGCCTCGGTACTCCGTGGCTGCGCTTGCCCCCCTTTGCACCAAAGAGGAAAGGAGGACACTGCGCGGGCTGGCACCCGCCTGGCGCCCTGAGTCGTCATGGCTTGCGTCACGGGCACCTCGTGAGGTACCCCGCCTTGATCTCTCCGCCTCCTCGCGAGCCAGCCTGATGAGGCCGTGCCTGAGGAAGCTCCACGTCGTCCGCCCCGCGAGGCTTGGCCCCTCGCGAGGGTCTTGGGTCTGCGTTGGTAAAGATGGGCCGTGCTGGGCCCCCCTTTGAGCCACGCCGCAGGCCGCAGGCAGGCAAGTCTAGGGACCCCCGTTCCCAGAACGCCGACAGTAGCCCCCGGGCCCAAGGCGCGCCTGGGCTTGGCCCTGCAGGGAGGCGGAAGGGCAAGAGCGAAGCGCCGCAGGCCCTAACAGCCTGCGGCCTTGGGCGCCGCGTGGCGGTTGATTGGACGTGGGCGCCTCCACTTCCCCATGGCACCTCGGCAACTGCGCGGACTGGACAAGTCCCTGCATGCAAAGTGGGTCATGATTACCTGTGATCGTGGAGGTCGGCGGTTGGCCTTCGTCGGCTATAAGTACGGAACAGCGTGCGCCCTTCCAGTTCATCCCTCCTTGTTTCTCCTTCTTCCTGATCCTTGCTCCGTCTTGCTGCGATGGCTCCGATCCGCCGGTTCTCGACGGCGGAGAAGGGAAAGGCTCCCCATGAGGAACCAGACCCGCTCCCACCAAAGAAACGGCTCATCCTCCATGGCCCGGACGAGGGGGCCCATCAGGTGGTGTCGAGGCCTTGGTGCGAGCAGGCACCGCCAGGGTTCCCGCTTCCCTTCTACGCCCAGATCGAGGGCCCTGAAGGAGCTGATGCTGATCGCCACGGGCGGCGCCGCCGTCGACGCCGACGAGTCACGAAGGTGTGGGTCGTCCCCCCTGGTGTCCACACCGAGGGCTCCTCCCGAGAGTTCGTGCTCCATGTCGCCACACCTCCTCAGTCTTGGATTCGCCTTCCTCCCTTCTTCACCTCCGTCATCCCGCAGGGAGAACTCCTGGAGCTTTGGCTGCAGCACGCCGGCTGCCGCACCCTCGCGACCGAGGCAGAGATCGCGGTCATTGCCCCGGGTGAGGTCTTCATGACTCGGGGCTGCAGCGAAATCGCCCGGGTTTGCAGGACAAGAGGCGCCCTCGCGATCCACTTGGAGTACGATGGTGCTTCGGTGATGTTCTTCAAGGTCTTCGATGCGAACGGGCGCCGGCTGGAGTGCTGCCCCGGGAGAGGTGGCCAGGACCCTGCTGCGGCGACGACTGGGCCCGCCAACTGCTCCCTTGACGGCTCCTCAGGCGGCGGAGGTTGCAGCGACTCCGGCGAGCTCTTCACGACTCCGGAGACGAGCAACGACAGCTACGAGCCCCCGAGCCGGCGCCGCTCCTGGAGCAGGGCGGGCTCGTCAGGCCGCCGTCGACTCTGATCTGGATGGGGTTGGCGCTGGTGCTTGACGGCCCACTATTGATGATGGCTTCTTTTGCAGGGGCGTGCGTAGTTAGTGTCCCCTTAGGATCTGTTCCCTGCGAGGAATCAAAGATGCATCCCGTGGGGGCTTGTAAGGTGCCTGTGATCCTGTTTTGTTAATATAACCCTTGTCGTAGAATTGTGCGAGTTGCTCATTCTGTCTTAGCTCAGTCCTCCCTTTTGAACCTCACGAGGGCTTGGTGCTCTGTGCCGATAGGTCCCAGTCCCAAGGCAGCTTCAGCCGTCGCTGGTATGCCAGGTCGCGATGCCGTGGTCAAGGCCAGGAGGTGAGCGACCCGGAGTCCGGTAAGAGCCCCTGAGTCGCGATGCTCAGGAGGTCCCCTTTGGCGCTCAAGCAGCCGTCGTTCGGTGAGAAAGGAGAGCGGCGTCGCTAACACGGGATTGCATTAGGTGCGGGGATGATGCCATGGTAACTGGCGCTTCCAGGTGGTGACTTATCTCGAGAATCAGGGGCCGCTCTCTGGTGTGTCGCTGGGTCCGTGCATCGGCAGGCGCGAGGTTGCTCGGCGAGGTCCTCGTGTGCCCCTCCCCTCTCGCCCTTGCTCCCCTTTCTGCTCTACGTTCTCGGGTCCTGGCCCTCGAGCGAGTCTGAGCCGTCGCTGGTATGCCAGGTCGCGATGCCGTGGACAAGGCCAGAGGGTGAGGGCTGGAGAGCCAGTAGGAGCCCTGAGTCGCGATGCTCAGGCGCCCCCCTTTAACGTGCAAGCGGTTCGCGCGGACGAGAGTGAAGGGAACACCGCAAGGGCCTCGCCTAACGCAGCTCCTTCAGGAGGTCCTGTAGATCCATCATAGAGAAAACGAGGGGATTGCCATGACCATTGACAGTCAGCCGTTGGTTGCTTCCGAGGGGTAACGAGGCACTGAAGGCTTGACGAGGTGGCGCTATGCAGGGCTGCCGCGGCCAGAGCTCAGCCATTCAGGTTTGGCAGCGTTGCAGGGATGGACCCATGCGCAAGCGTCGTGCTGTTTGGGAGCAGTTCCGTCAGTTGAGCAGGCAACTAGGTCAAGCACATTAGCCGCGGAGGAGTGGATTCATTTAAATAGATGCTGGGAAGGCGGACATCACTGGGTCTGGCCCGAGCGACTTGGGGATGATGCAGCCCGAGGGGCGCCCCCAACAAGGTAAGCTAACAGCATGAAATGACATGGATACATGCCGCAGGGACGGACCCACGCGGCCTGGGAATAATGCAGCCCTGGGGTGCTCCCAGCTGGAAGTGAAACTTGAAAGATGTCACCTGATGACGTCGAGGACAAAGGGGTGTTGGTGTAGCAAACTCGGTGGGCTGCGGAAGCCGATCCTCACGAGCCCCCAGGCCCAGGGGCCTCGGGAGGCTCCGGAGGCGCTGGCGGCTCCTCGCGGACCATCTCCATCTCCGCCAGGGCTGCGGAACGCCTGGCCTCTTGTGCCTCCATGGTGCCCCTCATGAGGTGCTGGTGCGTGGCAACCGCGTTCGGCAAGCCGTAAGGCATGCAAACGTAGCTGTGGGGTGGACCTCCGCAGCGCCCCACTCACGAGGGCCAGAGGCGCTCCACAGAGGCGACTCGGTTGAGCCCTGGTATGTCGATGCAGACGCGCAGCTCACCATCCTCGCCTGGATGGGGAGCCAATGCTGGTAGGCGGCGGCCGCCTTTCATGACTCTTGACTCCTGTAGCTCCTGAATGGCCTTGCTAACGAACTCCTGAGGGTCTGGCTTTCCTTGCCTTGCTCCTTCTTGAGGGAAACGTGCTTCGAAACACGCCTCCATGTGGTGCCCAAGCGCCTCCCTCGTGACCCTAGCTAGGTCGGTGGCCCTCCAGGGGAGAGCCCCCGAGCCCTGCCTGAGGAGGGCGCCAGGCACACTTTCCTATGCGATGGAAGGAGGTTCCCCCTGGACAGGCACGGGCCCAGAGGGGCTGGGCCGGACGATGTCTTCTTCTTCTTGGGGGCGGTCTCGGGAAGCCTCCTGCTTCCGCGATCCGGGTCTTCCAGTGATGCGGCCTGAAAGGCTCGTTCCAGGGAACACACCGCGTCCTTCTCTTCACAGGGCACCGTGATGACTCCGCCACTTCCTGGCATCTTGAGGACGTTGTAGCCGTGGTGAGTTACGACCATGAACTTGGCCAGCGCTGGGTACCCAAGGATGGCGTTGTACGGTAGGCGAATGTGAGCGACATCGAAGTCGATGAGCTCGGTGCGGTAGTTGTCGCATGCCCCGAAGGTGACAGGGAGGCGGACCTGCCCAATCGGGACCGTGGAGCCGTCGGTGATTCTGGAGAATGGCTTGGTTGGCTGAAGTTGGCTGTAGGGCACTTGGAGATTGTTGAATGTTTCCACGGACAGGACGTTGAGCCCTGCCCTGCCATCGATGAGGGTCTTGGTGACCACCACGTTGCTGATGATTGGGGAACAAAGCATCGGGAGGACTCCGGCCATAGCCGCACACTTGAGCTGATCTGCTGAGCTGAACGTGATGGCGCACGCCGACCACCTGAGAGGGCGCGTGGCTTCGAGCCTGGGGAGGACTGCATTCACTTCGCGGGTGAACTGCTTGAAGATGCATTGAGAGGCTGGGGCTTGAGCCCCGCCCAGGATGTAGGCGATCGCGCGCGGCTCCTGGAAGCCCCTAGCCCCCTCGTCCTGGTGGCGGTCCTCGTTTCTCCTTGGCTGCGGCGGCAGCGGAGGGAGGCCTGCGTTGCCTCGCGGGCGATCCTCGCGAGGCTGATCCCTCCAGTCTCCCTCGCGAGGCGGGTCTTGCCAGTGATCCTCACGAGGTTGATCGCGCCACCCCTGGCGCGGGCCACGGTCTTCCCAGTGTCCTGCGTTCCTTCCTCCTCCTCGTCCGTAGCCCCGGTCACTGCGGTCGGGGCGACGACCGATCCTTCCTTCTCGCACGGCTCGGAGTTCTTGACATTCGTTGGTGTTGTGGGTGTGGAGGTCGTGGTACACACAGTACCGGCTGCCCTTGGAAGGTTCGGGCTGATCTCTGCCCCGCTTGGTGTCTGGTTCTGCCGCGAGCACGGCAGCCCCCTTGCGCTTCACATCCTTGGCCTTGGGCTTCTTCTCTTCCGGGTCTGCGGCAGGCAGCTCGAGGAGGGAGAGATGCCCTTCCTCAGCCCTGGCGCACTTGTTTTCCAAGTTGAACAGCTCCAAGGAAGTGCATAGGTCTTCATGCATCGCCAGCTCCTCCTTCATCTTGACATCGCGCACGCTGTCGGAGAAGGCTGAGATGATGGCCTCCTCAGTCACCTTGGGAATCTTGAGGTGTGCGTTGTTGAAGCGCTGGATGTACTTCTGCAGGGTCTCCCTGGGTTGTTGCTTGATGCGGCGCATGTCGCTCAAGGCGGGTGGCCGGTCGCGAGTACCTTGGAAGTTGGCAATGAAGCGGGTGCGCATCTCGTCCCAGGAGGAGATCATGCCTGGAGCCAGGTTCAGGAGCCAGGTGCGGGCCCCGTCCTTGAGCGCCATGGGAAACCAGTTCGCCATGACCTTCTCGTCTCCGTTGGCAGCTTCGATGCCCAGCTCGTAGAGCTGGAGGAACTCCGCAGGGTCGGCCGTGCCGTCGTAGCGAGCAGGCAAGTCTGGCTTGAACTTGCCGGGCCATGCGACGCTGCGTAGCTTGGTGGTGAAGGTGCGACAGCCTGCTGTGGCCACGGGATGCCTTGGGTGACGGAGAGCTTGGTCTTGCACGTCCCCACGCGCTGCAGCTGAGAGTAGCGCGGGGTCTTGACGCGCAGGAGCAGGAGGATGGTCGCGACGTGCTGGAGCAGGGAGCGCCCGGGCAGCTTCTTGCGGGCGAGGGACTTCTAGGCAGCTCTGCTCTTGCCGCGCTGGCACCTGACGGAGCGGGTTCCGCCCAGGGACCACACACCTTGGAGCCATGGCGCCTTCCTGAGGAGGAGGCGGCCGGGGCGCCGCCGGAGCTTCTTCTCCCGCGCGAGGCAGGGTGCGGTGCAGCGGAGCGAGCGGCGCAGGAGAGCCCCTGCGGCGCGGACAAGCTCGGCGATGCGGTCGAGCCATTCTTCGTAGACGTCGTCGACGGGACAGTAGCGTAGGAGCTCGTTTGGCGCGATGAGCGCAGCTCGAGCCTCCATGGGTGCGCGGAGCGTGCGGGACGAAGAACCAGCCAGGGTGAGCGAGGGAGTCGCGGTGCGGCCGTCTTGCCGCACGGACGGATGCTGAGACGATGCTTGCTGCTTGTCCCCCGCCGAGCCGGTGGCGGCGTTGATGGCAGGTGACGGGGAATGGCGAGGACGCCCACCGACAGGGGCCGTCTGGGCGACGCGAGAAGCGAGGGTGGCCCGGCGCTCTGCGCGGGCTCGACGAGCGTCAGACATGGATGCGATGGTCGGAGGAGAACAGGGTGGTGGAAGACGAATTCCGGCGCACCCCTACCTGGCGCTCCAAATGTCGGATTTCGGGTTCCGGTAGACCCTTGAGGTTCAAACACTGGGGTGCGCGCAGAGATTTTGCCTCCTACCTACCTGCACTCCTCTGCCTCGCTAAGATCTAAGCTATGGAAAGAACAACACAAGAGACACAGGGTTTATACTGGTTCGGGCCACCATTGTGGTGTAATACCCTACTCCAGTGTGTGGTGTGGTGGATTGCCTCTTGGGATGATGATGATGAACAATACAAGGGAGAACAGCCTCGCGAGGGTCTGTTCTTGGCTGGGAGGATGAACTGCTGGGAGGAGTTCAGTCACCCTTCTCTCTCTCTCTCTCTCGGATCTCGATCCCCTTCTCTAAACCCTTCGCTAAAAAACCTCTCTTCAAAACCTCCTTCCCCCTCTGTGGGTGGCTGGTCCTATTTATAGAGGCCCTGGTCCTCTTCCCAAATATCGAGCGGGAAGGGAGCCAACAATGGCGGGCTAATTTGAAAGGAGACAGCTAGTACCAGCTATCCTGACAAAAGTAGTCTTCGCCTGCACAAAGCTCTGGTGGTGACGCCGTCTTGGGCTCCACGATGACCTCCGTCTTGCAGTCCTCCTGGTCTTGGTCTTGTTGCACCGAAATGCCAACCTTTGCCTGATGCCTCGGTACTCCGCGGCTGCGCTTGCCCCCCTTTGCACCAAAGAGGAAAGGAGGACACTACGCGGGCTGGCACCCGCCTGGCGCCCTGAGTCGTCATGGCTTGCGTCACGGGCACCTCGTGAGGTACCCCGCCTTGATCTCTCCGCCTCCTTGCGAGCCAGCCTGATGAGGCCGTGTCTGAGGAAGCTCTGCGTCGTCCGCCCCGCGAGGCTTGGCCCCTCGCGAGGGTCTTGGGTCTGCGTTGGTGAAGATGGGCCGTGTTGGGCCCCCCTTTGAGCCAAGCCGCAGGCCGCAGGCAGGCAAGTCTGGGGACCCCCGTTCCCAGAACACCGACAACACTCACTGGAATCACACAATAGTATATATTTTTGTGCACTTCAAATGTATGGTTGAAATCACTCTTGTTTACTAGTGCTGAGATTATATCGAAAGATTATCAAGAACTTCCAGCAGAGTTAAAGCACTGGCTAGGATATAGTTCATTGTATTGTCTTGTGTAGTTCCACTAAAATGTATGATTGGCACAACATGATCCCTGTTTGCACAAGTAGGAACAAGGTGAAATCTTCATTAGCTTAGTGAGAAAGGATAGGAAGACATTAGCATATTACTCAAATAGTAGCATCAAATTCATGATGGACAATACGCAAAACATTGCCTCATTGAACCAATGGCAATAAATTGACATGCAAAACAATAGCACTATTATGTCATGACACTAATAATATTCCCTCCCTGCTCCACCACATGATTCACCTCCATAGACAAACATACACACGTACATGATTCAGCATAGGGTCCTACTAAAGATTTGTTTAACTCCAACAGGAAAATTAGGCAGTAATAAATTAGTGGTACTTAAGTACTCCTAATTAATTAAGTGAGACAGCAGAAGTGGAAGGGCTCCCTGGAGGATCGTCTCACATGTAAGGTAGTCATTACCGGAGCCCTTGAATGGCCTCTACTGAGGCCTCTGGCTTCAGCAAGATCGCCTTGGCACTGTTTATTCTTCTTCTTCTTCTTCCTCTTCATGCTCTGTTTCTCTTTCTCCTCACCAGTTGGTGAAACCGAGTACATGATTGGCCTTCTAATTTAGAATTGGTTTTGTCAGTGAGGGAGTACAAGTGTGCTAGTAAAAAATAGCATTATTTTCTCATGGCAGTCGGAAAATAGAGATGAACACATGCATTAAATATCATTCTTACCTAAAGGAAGGTTATGGCGCAAATATGGATGATGAGGATTGGACCACAGATCTCCCTTTGTGCAGTTCCACCAAAATGAACCAACTTTTCCATTCTGACATTCTAGTTAAACAGCACAAAAGTCACTTCTTTTAAGAAGAGTTTTGTGCAGTGCACCAAAAGGTCACAACAGCAACCAGGTGAATTGGATATCCCTGTTTGTACAAAAAGGCACAGAGGAAACAGTCAGAGTCTCAAACAATTACAGGCAAAAACATTTGGCTAAACTTTTCATGGCTTATAACAGTGGCATGGCTTCATTTTTACCAAGGACATTAGATTAAGAACAGTGGATGCACCAGCAGTCCAGCACCATGTACGTAAAAAGGGGCATAAAGTGGTGATTCATAGTTTGTTGCCCCGAGAAACAAACATCCAAGAAACATATCTAGGTTGGTCCCATTTTTGTTCTTTCTGGGCACCTACTCCTATGTGTGGATAGCAAATCTAGTCCTGGTCATACCATTGTGTACAGCGTTACCCCTATATTTCCCTTTTCGACCAAAAGACCGGTTGGATGACCAGTCTGTACTACTTTCACCCCCTTTCCTTCCTGTTTGTACCAAGTTCGATGTACAAACTAAATCCCCCCACCCCCACTTTATTTCTTGTTTGAACCAAGTACTCCCTCCATCTGGAATTACTTGTCATCAAAATGGATGTGTCTAGAACTAAGATACATCTAGGTACATCCATTCCAGTGACAAGTATTTTCGGACGGAGGGAGTACAAGATTCGACTCCATGAAGTAGCTTTACCTCTAACAATAGAAGAAAAAAATATGTGACGTTGGACCATCCGATCGAGAGGGGCTGAGAGGTAGAAAATGATGCACATGCAGCGACGTAGCGAGCTGGGGAAGTAGAGCTAAGGCGGTTTCGAATGAAGATATACCTGAAGGTCGTCGGGATGTGGATAGATGGGCGACGGGAGGCCGGATCCGCCCACAGGCAACGACGAAGGGATCGGAGGACCTCCCGCGCCGGTGCTCGGCCAGAGATAATGGTGCGATCGGCAGTGGGTCTCCTCCCTCGCTGTCGACGACGGCCTAAACGCTGCCCCTCCTCCCCTTCACCGGCGGAGGGGGATACGTCTGGATCTGTAACCAGCGGTGAGGATAGAAAGCCAGTGTTTTTTGAAGGGAGAAAGATAGTGTTACTACCCCTATCTTGTTTAGATCTGGAGAGGATGAGAGTGTGTGAATAGAGCAACCCTAGCAAGCAAGCGCGGAGGCTCCGGCCTATATATACGTAGTGGAGTAGTTTTCCTTTTTCGCTCCATCAAAACAATCATTTAAAATTGTGTACTACTACATGCCAGGTCGCGGGTTTTTTTAGTTGTTGATTGTTTTTTGAGATAGCTGCCCGCTTGTTCCAGGTGGTGTTATGGTGTGCCAGGTCGCACTTTGTATCATTCAAGTCTGGTACTACAAGTCCCTCCATTAAATGAACAGCCACCCCCTCGTAAAAATTGTGAACAAGCCCACGGCTAAAATTAGCGGAAACGTGGGTTGCCCCAACATGCATTATTATTTATATTTTCTACTCCCTCCGTTCCTAAATATAAATCTTTTTATTAGCCACACATAGGACAAGAATTGTTTTATTAGCAGTGAACCCCACATGTCATAGACACAAAAATTGTTGCAAGATTCCCTTAGGCAAGCCAAAGTGTGTCTAACAATTTGAGAAATTCAGGTTAGGCAAGTGTGGCAAGTGTGGGAAAAATAATGTGGCAACATAAGACAAACATAGTCACAATCCAAACAGCCCTGTAATTTTTTGTGACATGCATGAAAATTTGGTTAGTTAAATCTATAGTCAAAATTTGGCAAGGTGCATCAAATCAACACATGAAAGTATCAAAAGGAAAGTCACGGCATGCATGCATGCATTGCACTCCCTTCGTTTCCAAATATAAGTCTTTTCAGAGATTGCAACAAGTGACTACATATGAAGCAGAATATTTCTACTCCTACATACGAAGTAGCCCATTTGAAATGTGTAAAAAGACTTATATCGAGTGCAGTGCTTTGATGTGTCGCGTCAACTCGTACAAGACCGAGAAATTTGATTACTACAATGCCCTCTCCCTCGCGGACTGAGCTCCGGTGCCTTAACTGCACCTGCCTTTGGCTGCATGACAGGAGGGCCAACCACCTGTTGGGCCCACCTGTCATAGATGCAAAGGCAGGAGCAGTCAATAGAAGCTTTCGCTACATGCTATCCCTCCCGCATGAGGTGGATGGACATGCAACAGTGGATTCGATACTGTAGAAGTAGGAGTAACATCATTGTTCGTCTTCTCGAAGAGGCGAAGAGCAAAGCGCAACCCGAAAGTGGCCGTTGTGAACGCTCGCGTGGTGCGGTTCCTTGGAGTACTAGCCAGGCTCTTGCATGAGACAAAATTGCTATTGTTTAACAATTAAACTCCATTATCCATTGGTTGATACTCATTCTGCATAGGTCCACGCGCTTAGCACCGTTTCCTCCTGGGGTCACCAATGTTTATTTGCTAATTAATAGCATTGCATGCAATGAACTAGCCATTGCAAGTCATTAAAAGCATGCACACCTCTCATCTCTTATTGGTTGATATGTCAAGAAACAAGAAACAAGGTAGAAGTTAATGCACCGCGCCTAAGTGTTTTGGGACTATTTGGTTTTCGTAAGATGACTTACACACCTAGACGGAGGGAGTAGTATAGCCCTGTAAACCGGAAAGGAGTATTTGCCTTTCTAGAGAATTCAACAAGTGACTAGACTACGCCGTGTGCAGTACTCCCTCCCTTCCGATTTATAGGGCTCAAATCTCAAATCTCATGAACCAAGGCATTTTGCGATTGGAGGAATGTATCTCGTACTTTACAAAACTACCCTAATTAAACTCATGCATTAATTACGTAGTTCTCTCATTTTCCTCTCCGCCTTGGTCACGGTGCACAATATTGAGCACTCCTATATAACTAGCCGCTCTATCTACATGCGGGACATTTCAAAGCATCCGGGCCCGCGTGCCATCCACCAAATCACAGCGAGGTGCTACAGTCGAGACTCACCTGTCACCCCGGTGTGGCCGGCATGACCCGTCATATCACAAAACCCACACCTTTACCAGCAGTGGTAAGGTGGCCTCCATGTTGGACTGGACGAAGCAACCATCATTTCACTGGAACGCTCGTTCAAGCCCTTTCTTCCCTTTCTTGAAGAAAACCTCACTCCAGGCTACTCACTTCTGCCATTTTTCTTCTGTACCGACGAAGGAAAGGTGGGCGAATCAGTTATGTTGCTATATTTTCATTCCAAGAATCTTCCTTTTGCGAAGCACCGACCGATTCTCACATCCTATTCTTTTCCCGTTTTCATTGCAATTGTGGTTTCCTTTCGACCGCTTTTTGTTTGTCAGTTCATTGATGGATCCTGGAGCACTAGGCAAAGAGTTGCCGGCGGACAACCCACTAGAGACAGCGATTTCCAGGAAGCGAGCACCGACCAACGAGTTGACCATGTTGGCGGGCCAACCCATGGAGATGAAGAACTCCAAGAAACAAGCACTGGCCAAAGAGTTGAGGACGTTGGCGGACGAACTCCTCAAAGGAAGTTGGAAGAACAGCAAGGGCCCCACCGTGCCTACCCCAGGAACTCTGATTGCCACCTATGTGAGGATCAAGACCAAGTTTGAGGAGATAGTCACCGTTGAGAAGCAGTATTCCCCTGGCAAGGTGATGGCCCCCATCGGGGACAAGGAGATGGCCCTCGGAGGGATGAGATCCCCCGGTGAGCTGCACAAGGTAAAAAATAATGGCTTATTACCATAGTTGTGGTTTTTGATTATTTGCAATGTGCTTGCTAATATGTTAGGGTTGTGCAGGTGTCGGTGGACGTCCTTGATGATTCCAATGTCGTCGCCCGTCCTGTTGGCATCACCCCGGAGATCAATTTTGATGCCGCTGTCCATCCTGTGGACATCGCCCCAGAGATTGATTTCGATGTCGCGGTCAGTCCTGTGGACATCGCCCCAGAAATCGCTGTCCGTGCTGTGGCCATTGTCCGAGAGATCGATGACAAGAAATAGTTGGTCGCGCTAATCCTTCAGGGTAGTTTGCATTGCCTTGTATTTAGTTACCAGAACGATGCGTGTTATCAAACCATCTTAGGGCTAGTGCACTATCTTGTGTGGGCGGATCTTACTACTTTTGTTTGATAGTGAATCATGCGATGAATCATGTGAACCATCTCCGAGTTATGGAAACAGATGTATCCTCACCAGCTTTTGATGTAATATATGGCACGCTTAGATGTAAGTTTGAACTGTTTATCATATCAGCAGGGCTTGTTTGATGATTCTTGGTGTTAGTAGGCTAGCTACTGTGCGAGCTATAGTACTTGCAAAACACTCACCGAAGAGAAACGTTGGGGCTGATGAGCTCGTGGTACGCTTATACTTATCCCTCATCGATCGACCAATAGCCCTAGCTCCTAAAATTGTAGGCTTAGCGATCGATCAGACAATAGTCGACATACATTTAAGCCTCATTTGGTTCATAGGGTAGGAAAATCGTAGCAAAAGTACAGAGAACGTGCAACACAAAATCATAGCGGTGCAGAGACGTACTCCCTCCGTTCCAAAATAGATGACCTAGGCGGGCTAGTTTGGCCTAGTGGGTTTCAGTGATATGACGTGGTACAGTGTCGTCCAGTCTTTGCGTGTGGTAGCAGTATTGTGGGTACAGTAAGTTTTCTTGAAGAAGCAGAATTCAACGAAGTCATGATGGTTCCTTCGTCCGAACTTACAGTGGGAAAGGTTGGGCCTGCGATACGACCGGGGTAGACCAGGATAATTTTGTGCATGGCAGGTGGACCAGGATGGTCGACGTCCCACATGTCGGCAAATGAAAATATTCTTTCCGATATAGAGGACGAGCAACGAGTATTCATTGTTTATTTTTTATGAAAGGTATTGTCTCCACTGTTACGACAGAGGAGTGTGAAACACGGCATCCCAGTGAACTTGGCATGTGCACCACTCCCTCCTTCCTCATGTAATGCCCAGGTTACAGCTTTTTCTCACTTTCTCTCTATCTATTTCCTCTTAAATGTTTTTACCTTTCTTTTTTTAAGACACAATTATTTTTATGCCTTTTTTAGAATTATTTTTTTATACCTAGGAGCACGTTGAGGGAGTCCTGGATTAGGGGGTGTCCGGATAGCCGGACTATACCTTCGGCCGGACTCCTGGACTATGAAGATACAAGATTGAAGACTTCGTCCCGTGTCCGGAAGGGACTTTCCTTGGCGTGGAAGGCAAGCTTGGCGATACGGATATGTAGATATCCTACCATTGCAACCGACTCTATGTAACCCTAGCCCTCTCTTGTGTCTATATAAACCGGAGGGTTTTAGTCCATAGAAATAACAATCATACCATAGGCTAGCTTCTAGGGTTTAGCCTCTCTGATCTCGTGGTAGATTTACTCTTGTACTACCCATATCATCAATATCAATCAAGCAGGACGTAGGGTTTTACCTCCATCAAGAGGGACCGAACCTGGGTAAAACATCGTGTCCCCTGCCTCCTGTTACCATCCGGCCTAGACGCACAGTTCGGGACCCCCTACCCGAGATCCGCCGGTTTTGACATCGACATTGGTGCTTTCATTGAGAGTTCCTCTGTGTCGTCACTTTTAGGCCCGATGGCTTCTCCGATCATCAACAGCAACGCGATCCAGGGTGAGACTTTTCTCCCTGGACAGATCTTCGTATCCGGCGGCTTTGCACTGCGGGCCAATTCGCTTGGTCATATGGAGCAGATCGAAAGCTACGCCCCTGGTCATCAGGTCAGATTTGGAACTTTGAACTACACGGCCGACATCCGCAGAGACTTGATCTTCGACGGATTCGAGCCACAGCCGAGCGCGCCGCACTGTCACGATGGGCATGATCTAGCTCTGCCGCCGAACAGTGCCCTGGAGGCTGCATCTGTGTCTGCTCCGACCCCTAGCTCAGAGCCGATCACACCAATCGAGGATGGGTGGTTAGACACCGCCTCGGGGGCTGCAATCTCTACGGCTATCAAGCCGAACACCAGCCTTGTCCTCTGCGAAGCCCGTGACTCCAAGGTGCCGGACTCCTTTCCGGACTCCAAGCCCTTGAAGGAAATATGCCCTAGAGGCAATAATAAAGTTATTATTTATTTCCTTATTTCATGATAAATGTTTATTATTCATGCTATAATTGTATTAACCGGAAACATAATACATGTGTGAATACATAGACAAACAGAGTGTCACTAGTATGCCTCTACTTGACTAGCTTGTTAATCAAAGATGGTTATGTTTCCTAACCATGGACAAAGAGTTGTTATTTGATTAACGGGATCACGTCATTAGGTGAATGATATGATTGACATGACCCATTCCATTAGCTTAGCACCCGATCGTTTAGTATGTTGCTATTGCTTTCTTCATGACTTATATATGTTCCTATGACTACGAGATTATGCAACTCCCGTTTGCCGGAGGAACACTTTGTGTGCTACCAAACGTCACAACGTAACTGGGTGATTATAAAGGTGCTCTACAGGTGTCTCCAAAGGTACATGTTGGGTTGGCGTATTTCGAGATTAGGATTTGTCACTTCGATTGTCGGAGAGGTATCTCTCGGCCCTCTCGGTAATGCACATCACATAAGCCTTGCAAGCATTGCAACTAATGAGTTAGTTGCGAGATGATGTATTACGGAACGAGTAAAGAGACTTGCCGGTAACGAGATTGAACTAGGTATTGAGATACCGACGATCGAATCTCGGGCAAGTAACATACCAATGACAAAGGGAACAACGTATGTTGTTATGCGGTCTGGCCGATAAAGATCTTCGTAGAATATGTGGGAGCCAATATGAGCATCCAGGTTCCGCTATTGGTTATTGACCGGAGACGTGTCTCGGTCATGTCTACATTGTTCTCGAACCCGTAGGGTCCGCACGCTTAAGGTTTCGATGACAGTTATATTATGAGTTTATGAGTTTTGATGTACCAAAGGAGTTCGGAGTCCCGGATGAGATCAGGGACATGACGAGGAGTCTCGAAATGGTCGAGACGTAAAGATCGATATATTGGACGACTATATTCGGACATCGGAAAGGTTCCGAGTGGTTCGGGTATTTTTCGGAGTACCGGGGAGTTACGGGAATACGGGAGAAGAAGTATATGGGCCTTATTGGGCTTTAGGGGAGAGGGAGAGGCAGGCCGCGCGCCCCCCAAGGCCTAGTCCGAATTGGACTAGGGGGAGGGGCTGCGCCCCCTCCTTCCTTCTCTTCCCTCTTCCCCTTCCTTGTCTCCTACTCCTAATACTTGGAAGGACTCCTAGTTGGACTAGGAAAGGGGGAATCCTACTCCCGGTGGGAGTAGAACTCCCCTAGGGCGCGCCATAGAGAGGGCCGGCCCTCCCCTCCTCCACTCCTTTATATACGGGGGCAGGGGGCACCCCATAGACACACAAGTTGATCTTCGTGATCGTTCTCTTAGCCGTGTGCGGTGCCCCCTTCCACCATAATCCTCGATAATATTGTAGCAGTGCTTGGGCGAAGCCCTGTGATGGTAGAACATCAAGATCGTCACCACGCCGTCGTGCTGACGGAACTCTTCCCTGACACTTTGCTGGATCGGAGTCCGGGGATCGTCATCGAGCTGAACGTGTGCTAGAACTCGGAGGTGCCGTAGTTTCGGTGCTTGGATCGGTCGGATCGTGAAGACGTACGACTACATCAACCGCGTTGATATAACGCTTCAGCTTTCGGTCTACAAGGGTACGTGGACAACACTCTCCCCTCTCGTTGCTATGCATCACCATGATCTTGCGTGTGCGTAGGAAATTTTTGAAATTACTATGTTCCCCAACAGTGGCATCCGAGCCTAGGTTTTTATGGTTTGATGTTATATGCACGAGTAGAACACAAGTGAGTTGTGGGCGATATAAGTCATACTGCTTACCAGCATGTCATACTTTGGTTCGGCGGTATTGTTGGATGAAGCGGCCCGGACCGACATTACGTGTACGCTTACGCGAGACTGGTTTTATTGCCGTGCTATGCACACATGTGACTAGCGGGTGTCAGTTTCTCCAACTTTAGTTGAACCGAGTGTGGCTACGCCCGGTCCTTGCGAAGGTTAAAACAGCACCAACTTGACAAACTATCGTTGTGGTTTTGATGCGTAGGTAAGATTGGTTCTTGCTTAAGCCCGTAGCAGCCACGTAAAACTTGCAACAAACAAAGTAGAGGACGTCTAACTTGTTTTTGCAGGGCATGTTGTGATGTGATATGGTCAAGACGTGATGAGATATAAGTTGTTGTATGAGATGATCATGTTTTGTGGAAGTTATCGGCAACTGGCAAACGCCTTACGGTCGTCTCTCTATTGCATAAGATGCAAGCGCCAAACAATTGCTTTACTTTATCGCTATGCGATAGCAATAGTTGGCGAGACGTCCACGTGACAACGCATTGATATAGATCAAGATCATGGAGATCATGGTGTCATGTCGGTGACGATAGAGATCATGACGGTACTTTGGAGATGGAGATCAAAGGCACAAGATGATCATGGCCATATCATGTCACATATTTTGATTACATGTGATGTTTATCTTGTATACATCTTATTTTGCTTATTTCGACGGTAGCTTTATAAGATGATCTCTCACTAAATTTTAAGATAAAAGTGTTCTCCCTGAGTATGCACCGTTGCCAAAGTTCGTTGTGCCCAGACACCACGTGATGATCGGGTGTGATAAGCTCTACGTCCATCTACAACGGGTGCAAGACAGTTTTGCACACGCGGAATACTCAGGTTAAATTTGACGAGCCTAGCATATGCAGATATGGCCTCGGAACACTGGAGACCGAAAGGTCGAGCGTGAATCATATAGTAGATATGATCAACATAGTGATGTTCACCATTGAAAACTACTCCATCTCACGTGATGATCGGACATGGTTTAGTTGATTTGGATCACGTGATCACTTAGATGATTAGAGGGATGTCTATCTAAGTGGGAGTTCTTAAGTAATATGATTAATTGAACTTAAATTTATCATGAACTTAGTCCTGGTAGTATTAGCATATCTATGTTGTAGATCAATAGCTCGCGTTGTTGCTTCCCTATGTTTGTTTTGATATGTTCCTAGAGAAAAACTATGTTGAAAGATGTTAGTAGCAATGATGCGGATTGGATCCGTGATATGAGGTTTATCCTCATTGCTGCACAGAAAAATTATGTCCTTGATGCACCGCTGGGTGACAGACCTATTGCAGGAGAAGATGCAGACGTTATGAACATTTGGCTAGCTCAATATGATGACTACTTGATAGTTTAGTGCACCATGCTTAATGGCTTAGAATCGGGACTTCAAAGATGTTTTGAACGTCATGGACCATATGAGATGTTCCAGGAGTTGAAGTCAATATTTCAAGCAAATACCCGAGTTGAGAGATATGAAGTCTCCAACAAGTTCTATAGCTACAAGATGGAGGAGAATCGCTCAAGCAGTGAGCATGTACTCAGATTGTCTGGGTACTACAATCGCTTGAATCAAGTGGGAGTTAATCTTCCAGATAAGATAGTGATTGACAGAATTCTCTAGTCATCATCACCAAGTTAGTAGAACTTCGTGATGAACTATAGTATGCATGTCAGGACCCCGACTCAATGCCACATCGATCTAGCATGTAACACCTCATATCACTTTGCGGCCTCACGCACGGTATTCCCACGGGTGTCGCCTTACCTTTGCCCGGGACCGTTTGCGCCTTTTGGCACACGTATATGACAATGTCGCTAGCATCCATATGATAAGGAGCCCGGGCTGACATGGCTAGTCGTAAACCCAAAGTGGCACAGACTTACAGGGACAGGCATCCATGACCCAGCATCGAACGTGTCGGTCATCAGCGAGTGAATCCAGGCTGTAGCACTGGGCTAGCAGGACTCCGGTGAACCGGGCTGTAGCGGGCTAACAGGACTCCGGTATTCATCGCGTGACATTTCCCCGAAGGGACAGACACAGGAACGAAGAAGGACACATGCCGGCCAGCCTAAGTGTTCCGGAGCAGTAGCAAGCTACCATGGCTCAGTGAAACACTAGGAGACATTTCCCGGTAAGAGAGGCTACTAAAGATAAACAACTAGATGGTCAGATCCCACACATACCAAGCATTTCAATAACATACACACAATATGCTCGATATGTGCAATACAACATGGCATCACAAAATGACTCTACGACTCAAGTAGTTTATTCAATAGGCTTCGAGGAGCGAGACATTACAAACATGGGTCTTATGACCCAACAATCAGAGCATACAAGTCAAAGCACAAGCGGAAGCTATCATGTCTGAGTACAGACATCTATAAATGAAAAAGGCTGAGAAGCCTGACTATCTATCAGATCCTGCCGAGGGCACAAGATCGTAGCTGAGGTATCAAGCTAAACGTCGAAGTCCAAGCGGAACTACTAGTGAGACTGAAGTCTCTCTGCAAAACATAAAATAGGCAAACGTGAGTACAAATGTACCCAGCAAGACTTACATCAGAACTAACTACATATGCATCATTTTCAACAAGGGGATGGTGGGGTTTAACTGCAGCAAGCCAGCTTTGACTCGGTGGCTATCCTAAACTACGACTGCAAGTAACTCTTTTGAGGTGGCGCACACGAGTCCACATATTCACCATATCAATACACCACTATGGATCCGCTCCCGTCTCCCTACGAGAACGCCATCCATAGCACTCACGCTTATCTTGCGTATTTTAGAGTATCCACTTTCACTTGTCTATGAACTGATATAAGCAACCCAGAGGTCCTTTTCCGTGGACACGGCTATTCGAATAGATTAGGTTAACCCTGCAGGGGTGTACTTCTTCACACACGCTCTCACCACTTACCGCCATTTACACGACATGTACTCGGCAACCTTCAAGCGGAAGCCCAACGTGGGTGTCGGCCATGGCCTGCCTAAACACTCAAGTCTCTAGTCCAGGTTTATCGCCTATTCGGGTTCCATCCATGAGGAGATCCGGCCGGAGTTTCGCTCACAGCCCCAAACGATGTGTACAGGGTTCCGTGACACCAAACGGGTGCCCGGTTTACCCGGCCACGTGCCTACCGCATCACAGCCCACCCCTACGGTCAGCGCTATCCACGGCCTCCAGCATACTACAAACACCAGAAACTACTTGCAACTCCTGGACAGAGGACAAGGGTGATTAAGAAGCCGAGAGGGTCCATTGGTTTCGGGCCCAATGCGTGGTAGTAGCTGAATCATGGATCACAAACACAGAACTCAGTTCCTGAGGACGGCTGCAATGAGACAACCCACCATGTACTCCTACATGGCCTCTCACCGCTACCTTTACCAAATCGTGTTCACACACTTAGCTCACACACAGTAGGACATGTTCACACACCTCTGATTCATCCCCGATGAATCAGACCTGACTCAACTCTAAGCAGTAGCAGGCATGACAAACAAACATGAATGAGTAGGCACAACAGGGCTCAAACAACTCCTTCTCATGCTAGTGGGTTTCATCTATTTACTGTGGAATGACAGGTCATGCAAAGGATAAAGGGGTTCAGCTACCGCAGCAAGTAACAGATGAATCGATGTTGTCCTAATGCAGTAAAAGAGAGCAGGAGCGAGAGAGTGGGATTTTATCGGAATGAACAAGGGGGTTTTGCTTGCCTGGCACTTCTGAAGATAACATTGAGTCTTCATCAGTGTCAATGATCACATCATCGGTATCACGTCTATCGAGAGGGGACAATACCGGCAACACAGAAGGAAACACAATCAATGCAATGCACAATATGATGCATGATCATGACATGGCAATATGAATGAGTTTTGGGCTAATGCACCTAAAACCAGATTAAATGAAGTTGGTTTGAATACAAGATTTAAATTCAAACTCCATATGTGATTATTTAAATGCCCTTCACTTCATTTGCCCTAAACAGTAGTGATAAGTTGTTCTAACATGCATGAAAATGGTACAGATGGATTCCTTGAATTTTTCTGATAATTTTTCATATATAAATTATTTAATTTGGAGTTACGGTTAATTTTCTATGAATTTTGGAAGTTTTAGGCATTTTTCTGGAATTTCAGAATTAAATTAAATCCAGAAAGCATTACTGCGTCAGCATGACGTTGGCATGACGTCAGCAAGTCAACAGGGGCTGGCTCGGGTCAATCCTGACGTGTGGGGTCCACACGTCAGTGACACAGGGGCTAATCCCGCGTTGACCCGGGCTTTGACCCACTACGGGGCCCACTGTCAGTGGCTGTGGGGGGGTGTTTAAGCGTCATTAGTGCTAATTAGGCGTGCCATGTCGGCAGTCGCCGGAGTGTCGCCGGCGACGACCAAAACTGCGGCGGGAGCTCGCCGGAGTGGCGCTGCGAGGGGTTTTGGGCCAAGCCAAGGGCACCAGAGGGTTGCCCTTGCTTGCGCGCATCCAAAGGAGGCATGCGGGAGGCGCGGGGTGGCCGGAGCTCGCCGGAGTGGGGGCCGCGGCGGCTGCCGGAGCTCGGGTTTGGGCGGAGCGAGGTTACGGGGCGCTAGGGGGCTGGCTGAGGGGCTATGCGGACTCCTGGGGCAGCTAGGAGCACGCTAGGCTCGTCGGACTGGCCGCAGCAGCACGTCAGTGCCATGCCCGGCGTCCATGGCGGACGGCGGCGCTCGGGAATGTGGCCGGGGTGCTATGGCACGGGAACGAACAAAATGGAGGAGGGAAAACGGAGTGGAGCTCACAGGGGTTGCGACGGTGGCCTCGGGGAGCTCGGGGAGGCACCGGAGCCGACGAATTTGACGAAGATGGCCGGCGGGTCCGAGGTAGAAGACGACGTCGATGGCGGCGATGCGGCACGTCCGGGGCCTCGTGGCTCGTTGAGGAGGTAGACGGAGGACCCGCGGAGCTTCCTGGGGCGTCGGTGAGGCTAGGGGTGGCCGGTGGCCATGGGTACGGCGACGATGGCGGCGAGCTCCGCTCGGTGGTGTGCGCGAGAGGGAAACAGAGGAGGGAATGGGGTCCAGGGGGGAGAG
>NC_041384.1:139466844-139562873 GCF_002162155.2 Triticum dicoccoides
ACTAAACAAGAATCTCGTCTCGAGATTCAGGCGTAGGGTAGGCTGAAAGGGAAACGCAAACTAGTATAATCTTCACGATCCCGGTTGCACTTCAAATGAACGTTGATTTGAACACCATCTCTGTCTTGTCGTCTTGCTCTGAGAAATCCTGTCAACATGACAGGGGGGGGGGGAAGAAGGAGACTCTAGAAGGGTCGATCTCCTCGAAGATCGAACAACTCAAGATTAACTTACGGAATGAGACATAGAACCATCTTTCGGTTTGAGACACGAGATACACATCAATAGGGGTGGAAGAAACGGATGACGAAGGTTCACTAGGTAGACAACAATTTCATACCTAAGAAGGTGGTAAACGATTGTCAACGTAGCGAGGAGTTGAGTTGCCATGATACCATAACGATACACCTTAGGGAAGGTGACTCGTAGAGATATCCCCTTAAGTGGCAAAAAGAATTACTTTTGATTCAGAGATCATTGAAACTCTTTAAACCAGCCTAAGGCAATTCTCGAGCGATCGTTTGGAGGGGGTCAGTAGAATGGCATACTCGGACTTGGATGATGTGGATTACCTTGTTGAAGACAACGTAATGGATGAATTTGCTTATCACCGGAAATGGAAGAGACCCATGGTAGAATGGCACATTGGCGGTGCAAGCTAGGAACAAAATGCAAATGCTAGGAATGATTCTGGTAACTGGGGAAGAACCCAACAATAGAGAGTGAATTCACTGTTTGAAAAGGTCATAGCATTGACGAGGGAACTGAGAGCATCCCAATTAGTGTCAATGATAACACCTAGCGCTTGTGCGTGCTCTCAAGAACTTGAGCATTTCCACAATCATCAAGGTTTTACCAACATTCGTGTCAAGGATCCTGGCAACACAACATACTACCATGACGGCTAATGATGGATGATGCAGATGCAAAGGAAGATAACACCTTCTCAGATTTCACCTTAGCGAGGCCAAGGAAACAAAATCTGGATGATCGACCGAGAGACATTTAGCACTCCGCTTCTAATGTTCTCCTTGATGTACTAGCGTATCCCATTCCTTGAAATGGTCTGGTATCTAGAACATCAGGTAAAGGTCGTACTTCGGAAACACTAAAATCATAAGGCATAGCTAGGGGGTAAATCCTACAAGTCCTTATGGGGAGGTGGCCAACTTCCTCAAACAAGATACTACAATAATAGGTCTTCCGGCTGGGTGTGTTGGCCACGACATCCACTTTACCGGTTATCGAGGGACCAATATTATAGTTCTTGGGAAATGTTCCAAACCATCATATCTGCCTGAGATTCAGATCTGGTTGGTGTCAGGATATTCCAGACTCATCGAGTCTAGGAAGAAAAATGAAAGTTTGCAACACAAATCGACGAGATGACGTTGCGAGATTCTCAGGAAATGAACTATGATAGCAAGCTCCAAAACATGAGCTGGTTCTGCTACAACCTGTGAACACGATGTCCAAGACAAGCATGACCACAAAGTAGTCTTATAATAAAACACTACCGAGTTCAGGAGGGGGAACCATCAACGAGGGTATCGAAGTCCTTACATAAGTCCGGATTAGCTCTTATGAAGGAACTCCTTCTCCTTGAACAAATCAACCAGTGGCTTGGTGTGCTAGGGATACATATAGATTGAAGGTTGCAAGTCTTCAAACCACAGCATTCTTCGCACGTGTGCATGACTGATTTGGAATGATTCCAAAGAAAGCAACATTGACTTTCTCGAATCCACGGCGGCAACTTGCATCAGATGCACATGAATTAAAGGAAGTCACTACCTTCATCCAAACATATGCTTCATGAGCTAGCATGAACAATGCTTTCAAAAATTTCCAACACTAGCTTAATGCTCGACAAAATCATGGAGGAGATAAGGATGTTGTCAATGGGCTCAACAACAATTCATCCGGGTTTCCTTTTAAAAGGAATTCCATAGTTAAGTGAACACGGTGATAGCATTGGTCAGACCAAAGATGTAATGGTGTATGCTCGAGGGATCAACCACGAATAAGACAACATTACGAGCATCGTTGGTACTGAGTTGATTTGACGATGGCCCACACTCAAATCAAAGGATTGATAAGACAATAGGTCCAACAACTGATCACAGGGACCAATCGATGAAGATATCATCTTTCTTCAACACACACTACACAAGAATATCCCTTTGGAACGAGCTAAATCAGGCAAGTGTTTATCTTCCAACCCTCCAAGTTGTTGTCTAGCTTAACCAACTAGCTCAGGGATATCTATCACAGATTCTTGGAGAAAGGGTGGTTCACAAGAAACCAACTTGATCACGAGCTCAACATAGCGGTCAGGTGACAACCTGGTAATACTTCCGAGAAGATCTTCGGAAATCACGAACCACCGATATGTTACTAAGCTCGAGAACAATCTCGCTTTTCAGGGCAAGACGATATGATCAATAGAGCAAGGATTTGACAAATCCTAACTCATCAATCAAAGAGTGCACCAGGAAATAAGGACTAGGTGGCACGATCAATCTTAGAATGGTGATTCAATAACCATCATACTAAGAATAAAATTATTATCCTTTAACTACCAAGCAACGAGGTTGCTAGGAGTATTGATTTCACACATCACAATTCATTTGTCGGCATTCCAGTGACAATAACACAGGAACCGAGGAATGAACAATGATGGCAAGAAGTATCACTGTACCAAGAGTTCATAGGATGGTGTGCAATTCCTATAACAATCCCGATATAAGATGGTAATACTCCAAGGTAGAACAGAGCAAAAGCAAGATTAGCAATTTGATCTGCGGAGTACGACTTCTTTGACCCAATCCTGGATATGGAAGAGGTACTGGAGTTTGTTTCTCCTATTCATTCTGAAATAGAATGGCTTGGCGGACCACAAGGGTAATAGGCATCAACGAACGAATGCACGCATACTCTTGACTATCAATTGATAGACGAGGGTCAGAAGACAACTAAAGAGGGACAACTCAAAGGAACATACGATTTTCTGAGTTGTGGATGCATGGTTTAGCATGTCGAACGAATTCCACATATTTCTTTCGGATAACCCATGCAGAAAGGTAGAACTGGCAGAGTCACAATGTAGAATCGAGAACCCATCGAGAGCACTCTGATTGTGATCTTTCGATCAGCGAGGAACATCTGCCATAAGCGGTTCATAGTATTTGAAAGAAGGAAATACCACGGACCTCGAGGACTATCGCAAAGTTACTAATATCCTGAAGGAACTAGCAAACACTATCAACATGAAGTAAGTAGAGTGAATCTCGGGTTCAAGAACGCAGGAACAGAATACCTACTACTAATAACATCACGGGATGCTTTCGAGAATGACGGCCAGAATCATCACACTGGGAACACCAATCATGGCTAAATTACTAGATGATCCCCTGAGACACCTAGGTCATAATAATTATTCCAACATAAAGGTCGAGGCAGTAGAATACCTCAACTCGACAATTAGTGTGATTGAGCTGGCATAAAGGAGCATCGAAACCAGAGGGAAAGGATTTTGCAAATGCATCAGACTATTTAGAAATCTGGAATGACTCGGACAGCATAACGGCTGTAAATGCTCAGAAAAGATTTGAGACATTCACAAAATGGTGGCATAACCACTCAGAAGCACGATATCAAGGTTTCGAGATCAACAATTAACATACGGAAGTAGTAGAAACTGAACTCAAGCTTAAATCCAACAATCTTATAAGTCTACGGATTAGTAACACGTGATCCTGATAGAAAGAAGAGAAAGCCTAGTTCTTAATCCCCGTAGAAGAGAAGATGATGACTCAGATCAGAAGGCCATGAGGTATAAGGAGTAAAAAGAGCCTTACGTTCCATCCCACAATCAATTCCCTTGTATAACTAAAGAATTTCTAGACTCAACTTCGACCAGTTTGGCTTGGTAATCCTACAGGCAGTCAAGCTCTGATACCAACGCTGTCAGGACCCCGACTCAATGCCACATCGATCTAGCATGTAACACCTCATATCACTTTGCGGCCTCACGCACGGTATTCCCACGGGTGTCGCCTTACCTTTGCCCGGGACCGTTTGCGCCTTTTGGCACACGTATATGACAGTGTCGCTAGCATCCATATGATAAGTAGCCCGGGCTGACATGGCTAGTCGTAAACCCAAAGTGGCACAGACTTACAGGGATAGGCATCCATGACCCAGCATCGAACGTGTCGGTCATCAACGAGTGAATCCAGGCTGTAGCACTGGGCTAGCAGGACTCCGGTGAACCGGGCTGTAGCGGGCTAACAGGACTCCGGTATTCATCGCGTGACATTTCCCCGAAGGGACAGACACAGGAACGAAGAAGGACACATGCCGGCCAGCCTAAGTGTTCCGGAGCAGTAGCAAGCTACCATGGCTCAGTGAAACACTAGGAGACATTTCCCGGTAAGAGAGGCTACTAAAGATAAACAACTAGATGGTCAGATCCCACACATACCAAGCATTTCAATAACATACACACAATATGCTCGATATGTGCAATACAACATGGCATCACAAAATGACTCTACGACTCAAGTAGTTTATTCAATAGGCTCCGAGGAGCGAGACATTACAAACATGGGTCTCATGACCCAACAATCAGAGCATACAAGTCAAAGCACAAGCGGAAGCTATCATGTCTGAGTACAGACACCTATAAATGAAAAAGGCTGAGAAGCCTGACTATCGATCAGATCCTGCCGAGGGCACAAGATCGTAGCTGAGGTATCAAGCTAAACGTCGAAGTCCACGCGAAACTACTAGTGAGACCGAAGTCTCTCTGCAAAACATAAAATAGGCAAACGTGAGTACAAATGTACCCAGCAAGACTTACATCAGAACTAACTACATATGCATCATTTTCAACAAAGGGATGGTGGGGTTTAACTGCAGCAAGCCAGCTTTGACTCGGTGGCTATCCTAACTACGACTGCAAGCGACTCTTTTGAGGTGGCGCACACGAGTCCACATATTCACCATATCAATACACCACTATGGATCCGCTCCCGTCTCCCTACGAGAACGCCATTCATAGCACTCACGCTTATCTTGCGTATTTTAGAGTATCCACTTTCACTTGTCTATGAACTGATATAAGCAACCCAGAAGTCCTTTACCGCGGACACGGCTATTCGAATAGATGATGTTAACCCTGCAGGGGTGTACTTCTTCATACATGTTTCCACCACTTAGCGTCTGCACACGACATGTGCTCGGCAGACTTCAAGCGAAAGCCGACGTGGGTGTAGACCACGACCTACCTAAACACTCAAGTCTCTAGTCCAGGTTTATCGCCTATTCGGGTTCCATCCATGAGGAGATCCGGCCGGAGTTTCGCTCACAGCCCCAAACGATGTGAACAGGGTTCCGTGACACCAAACGGGCGCCCGGTTTACCCGGCCACGTGCCTACCGCATCACAGCCCACCCCTACGGTCAGCGCTGTCCACGGCCTCCAGCAAGCTACAAACACCAGAAACTACTTGCAACTCCTGGACAGAGGACTAGGGTGAATAAGAAGTCGAGCGGGGTCATATTTCAGGGCCCAATGTATGGTAGTAGCTGAATCATGGATCACAAACACAGAACTCAGTTCCTGAGGACGGCTGCAATGAGACAACCCACCATGTACTCCTACATGGCCTCTCACCGCTACCTTTACCAAATCGTGTTCACACGCTTAGCTCACACACCGTAGGACATGTTCACACACCTCTGATTCATCCCCGATGAATCAGACCCAACTCAACTCTAAGCAGTAGCAGGCATGACAAACAAGCATGAATGAGTAGGCACAACAGGGCTCAAACAACTCCTACTCATGCTAGTGGGTTTCATCTATTTACTGTGGAATGACAGGTCATGCAGAGGATAAAGGGGTTCAGCTACCGCAGCAAGTAACAGATGAATCGGTGTTGTCCTAATGCAGTAAAAGAGAGCAGGAGCGAGAGAGTATGATTGTATCGGAATGAACAAGGGGGTTTTGCTTGCCTGGCACTTTTGAAGATAACATTGAGTCTTCATCAGTGTCAACGATCCCATCATCGGTATCACGTCTATCGAGAGGGGACAATACCGGCAACACAGAAGGAAACACAATCAATGCAATGCACAATATGATGCATGATCATGACATGGCAATATGAATGTGTTTTGGGCTAATGCAACTAAAACCAGATTAAATGAAGTTGGTTTGAATACAAGATTCAAATTCAAACTCCATATGTGATTATTTAAATGCCCTTTAATTGATTTGTGCTAAACAGCAGCTATAAGTTGTTCTAACATGCATGAAAATGGTACAGTTGGATTCCTTGAATTTTTCTGATAATTTTTCATATATAAATTATTTAATTTGGAGTTACGGTTAATTTTCTATGATTTTTAGAAGTTTTAGGCATTTTCTGGAATTTCCTGATTATTTTTAAATCCAGAAAATCATTTAATGCGTCAGCATGACATCACCTCGACGTCAGCAGGTCAACAGGGCGCCTCCAGGTCAAACCTGACGTGTGGGGGCCACACGTCAGTGACACAGGGTTGTTTAACCCACTGACAGGTGGGGCCGGGTCAAAGGCCACGTCAGCACGGTCAACTCCGACGTGTGGGGTCGGTCAAAGTGTGACGGGGCCAGGTCAAACTGACCTATGGGGCCCACAAAATTAGTACTAATCTAAACAGAGAGGTTAAACTAATTAATTAGGCACGGGGCCCACTTGGCAGTGGCTCTAGTGGGTGATTAGCGAGGTGTTTACGCCCTAATTAAGTGGCCACGTCGGCGAGTGACGCCGGCGACCACGGCGACAGCGGAACCTCGCCGGAGTAGCTCGGGTTGGCACTACAGGCTGCGGTTGGGCACCCTGAGGGCACCAGGAGGAAGCCCGTGCTCCCGCGCATCTAGGGGGAGCCACGAGAGGGCGTGGGGTGGCCGGAGTTGAGCGCGGTATCGACCCCGGCGGCGGCCGGAGCTCGGGGGTTCGCGGGACCGGCGCTATGGTGCATGGGAGGAGGGGTTGGTGGGTGCTACGGGCTCCTGGGAGTGCTCTGAGTACGTCTGCGTGCTCGGTTTGGACGGAGGTGAACCAAAACGACGACGGCGACAAGTCCGGCGCCGGTGAGGTCTCGGTCTCGACGGAACTATGGCCTAGGGCTCGCAAACACGAGGGGAGAGAGAGGGGTTCTGCACAGAGGCTCACCGCGGAGCTGTAGGGAGGGTCAGTGGGCTCGGGGGCGCGCCGGAGTGGCCGAATTCGACGGAGACGGCACCGGGGCCGAAGCTCGGAGATGATGACGATGGCGGCTGCTCGGGGCCCTTCCGGTCACGTGGCTCGGTGAGGGGGTTGGCGACGAGGTGCAGGAGCTCGGGAGCACGCCGGAGAGGGGAGGGGGTGGCCGTGGTCATGGCTACGGCGAGCGGCGCTCCCAGGTGCGTTCGGTGACGAGAGGGAGGGAGAACAGAGGAGGAGGAGGGGGTCCAGAGAGAGAGAGACGGTCGAGGGGGGTCGAGGCCGTCTCCGTGGCGTCGCGAGGGGGTCGGGGAGGCTGCCACGGCGAAGCAGGAGGTGGCCGGCGCTCTTCGGGCGCGCGCCACGCCTCGCCTCTGCCTACTGGCAGAGGAAGAAGAGGACAAGGGGGGGGAAGGAGGTGGGCTGGGCCACGCAGGTGGGCTGCACAGGGGAGGCTGGGCCAGCACAGGTGAGCGCCAGGTACTTCTTCTCTTTTCTTTTTATTTACTGTTTTCTATTTTTGTTCTGTTTGTTTTGAATTTGGTTTTGAAACCAATTCAATCTATTTTGCTTCTGACAATATTTTTAGGAGCTAAAAGAATTAAAACAATGCTCCACAAAAATATTTCAGAATTATTGGACCTATATTTATTTAATAGTAGATATAAATCCAATTCAAATAATTATTGATTTAATTCAAATGCCCAAATTAAATGTTTCTGAGACACCAAAAATATTGGTTTGGATTTTACCTCTTGCCAATATTTCCAGAGGATAACAGGAACATTTTCTTGGACACATTTGAGAAGATTTAATTGTTGGTTATTTTTAGAGGTTTCTGAGGCTTTGAAAATTCCTCAATTCAAATTTCATTTGAATTTAAACATGATGCAGCAAGAGGTCTAGCCTAGTGCATTACCAGAAGCTAGGGATGTGACAATGCAAGGGATAACGGAAACGATTCCCAAGCTCTTCGTGATGCTAAAATCGATGAAGGTAGAAATCAAGAAAAACATCAAGTGTTGATGGTAGACAAGACCACTAGTTTCAAGAAAAGGGCAAAAGGAAGAAGGGGAAATTCAAGAAGAATGCCAAGCAAGTTGCTGCTCAAGTGAAGAAACCCAAGTCTGGTCCTAAGCCTGAGACAAAGTGCTTCTACTGCAAAGGGATTGGTCACTGGAAGCGGAACTACCCCAAGTATTTGGTGGATAAGAAAGGATGGCAAAGTAAACAAAGGTATATTTGATATACATGTTATTGATGTGTACTTTACTAGTGTTCATAGCAACCCCTCAGTATTTGGTACTAGTTCAGTTGCTAAGATTAGTAACTCAAAACGGGAGTTGCAGAATAAACAGAGACTAGTTAAGGGTGAAGTGACGATGTGTATTGAAAGTAGTTCCAAGATTGATATGATCATCATCGCACACTCCCTATACTTTCGGGATTAATGTTGAACCTAAATAAGTGTTATTTGGTGTTTGCGTTGAGCATAAATATGATTTGATCATGTTTATTGCAATACGGTTATTCATTTAAGTTAGACAACAATTGTTGTTCTGTTTACATGAATAAAACCTTCTATGGTCATACACACCAACGAAAATGGTTTGTTGGATCTCGATTGTAATGATACACATATTCATAATATTGAAGCCAAAAGATGCAAAGTTAATAATGATAGTGCAACTTGTTTGTGGCACTTCCGTTTAGGTCATATTGGTGTAAAGCGCATGAAGAAACTCCATGCTGATGGGATTTTGGAATCACTTGATTATGAATCACTTGATGCTTGCGAACCATGTCTCTTGGGCAAGATGACTAAAACGCCGTTCTCCAGAACAATGGAGCAAGCAACAGATTTGTTGGAAATCATACATACTGATGTATGTGGTCCGATGAATATCAAGGCTTGCAGCGGGTATCATTATTTTCTGACCTTCACAGATGATTTGAGCAGATATGGGTATATCTACTTGATGAAACATAAGTCTGAAACATTTGAAAAGTTCAAAGAATTTCAGAGTGAAGTGGAAAATCATCGTGACAAGAAAATAAGGTTTCTACGATCTGATCATGGAGACAAATATTTGAGTTACAAGTTTGGTCTTCAATTAAAACAATGTGGAATAGTTTCACAAATTCGTGCCACCTGGAACACCACAGCATAATGGTGTGTCCGAACGTCATAGCCGTACTTTATTAGATATAGTGAAAATCTATGATGTTTCTTACCGATTTACCACTATCGTTTTTGAGGTTATGCATTAAAGACAGCTGCATTCACGTTAAAAAGGGGCACCATCTAAGTCCGTTGAGACGACACAATCTGAACTGTGGTTTGGCAAGAAACCAAAGTTGCCGTTTCTTAAAGTTTGGGGTTGTGATGCTTATATGAAAAGGTTTCATCCTGATAAGCACAAACCCAAATTGGATAAATATGTTTTCATAGGATACCCAAAGGAGTCTGTTGGGTACACCTTCTATCACAGATCTGAAGGCAAGACATTCATTGCTGAGAATGGATACTTTCTAGAGAAGGAGTTTCTCTCGAAAGAAGTGAGTGGGAGGAAAGTAGAAAACTTGATAAGGTAATTGTACCATCTCCCTTATTGGAAAGTAGTTCATCACAGAAATCTGTTCTTGTGACTACTACACCAATTAGTGAGGAAGCTAATGATGATGATCATGCAACTTCAGATCAAGTTACTACCGAATCTCGTAGGTAAACCAGAGTGAGATCCGCACCAGAGTGGTACGGTAATCCTGTTTTGGAAGTCATGTTACTAGACCATGACGAACTTGTGAACTATGAGGAAGAGATGATGAACCCAGAATCCGCAAAATGGCTTGAGGCCATGAAATCTGAGATGGGATCCATGTATGAGAACAAAGTGTAGACTTTGGTTGACTTGCCCGATGATCGGCAAGCCATAGAAAATAAATGGATCTTCAAGAGGAACACGGACGCTGATAGTAGTGTTACTATCTACAAAGCTAGAATTGTCGCAAAAAAAATTCGACAAGTTTAAAGGTGTTGACTACGATGAGAGTTTCTCACTCGTATCTATGCTTAAGTCTGTCCGAATCATGTTAGCAATTGCCGCATTTTATGAAATCTGGCAAATGGATAAACTGAAGGAAATATGCCCTAGAGGCAATAATAAAGTTATTATTTATTTCCTTATTTCATGATAAATGTTTATTATTCATGCTAGAATTGTATTAACTGGAAACATAATACATGTGTGAATACATAGACAAACAGAGTGTCACTAGTATGCCTCTACTTGACTAGCTCGTTAATCAAAGATGGTTATGTTTCCTAACCATAGACAAAGGAGTTGTTATTTGATTAACGGGATCACATCATTAGTTGAATGATCTGATTGACATGACCCATTCCATTAGCTTAGCACCCGATTGTTTAGTATGTTGCTATTGCTTTCTTCATGACTTATACATGTTCCTATGACTATGAGATTATGCAACTCCCGTTTGCCGGAGGAACACTTTGGGTGCTACCAAACGTCACAACGTAACTGGGTGATTATAAAGGAGCATTACAGGTGTCTCCAAAGGTAGATGTTGGGTTGGCGTATTTCGAGATTAGGATTTGTCACTCCGATTGTCGGAGAGGTATCTCTGGGCCCTCTCGGTAATGCACATCACTTAAGCCTTGCAAGCATTGCAACTAATGAGTTAGTTGCGGGATGATGTATTACGGAACGAGTAAAGAGACTTGCCGGTAATGAGATTGAACTAGGTATTGGATACCGATGATCGATTCTCGGGCAAGTAACATACCGATGACAAAGGGAACGACGTATGTTGTTATGCGGTCTGACCGATAAAGATCTTCGTAGAATATGTAGGAGCCAATATGGGCATCCAGGTCCCGCTATTGGTTATTGACCGGAGACGTGTCTCGGTCATGTCTACATTGTTCTCGAACCATAGGGTCCGCACGCTTAACGTTACGATGACAGTTATTATGAGTTTATGCATTTTGATGTACTGAAGGTTGTTCGGAGTCCCGGATGTGATCACGGACATGACGAGGAGTCTCGAAATGGTCGAGACATAAAGATTGATATATTGGAAGCCTATGTTTGGATATCGGAAGTGTTCCGGGTGAAATTGGGATTTTACCGGAGTACCGGGAGGTTACCGGAACCCCCCGGGAACCATATGGGTCTTAGTGGGCTTTAGTGGAAAGGTGAAAGGGGCAGCCCAAGGTGGGCTGCGCGCCTCCCCCCTCCCCTAGTCCTATTAGGACAAGGAGAGGTGGCCGGCCCCCCTTCTCTCTCCCCCCACTTGAGGATTCCTATTCCAACTAGGATTGGGGGGGAGTCCTACTCCCGGTAGGAGTAGGATTCCTCATGCGCCTCCATTGGGCTGGCCGCACCCCTCCCCCTTGGCTCCTTTATATACGGAGGCAGGGGGCACCTCTAGACACACAATTGATCCCCGTGATCGTTCCATAGCCATGTGCGGTGCCCCCTGCCACCATATTCCACCTCGATCATATTGTAGCGGTGCTTAGGCGAAGCCCTGCGACGGTAGAACATCAAGATCGTCATCACGCCGTCGTGCTGACATAACTCTTCCCGAACGCTTTGCTGGATCAGAGACCGGGGATCGTCATCGAGCTGTACGTGTGCTAAGAACTCAGAGGTGCCGGAGTAACGGTGCTTGGATCGGTCGGATCGGGAAGACGTACGACTACTTCCTCTACGTTGCGTCAATGCTTCCGTGGTCGGTCTGCGTGGGTACGTAGATCACACTCTCCCCCTCTCGTTGCTATGCATCACCATGATCTTGCGTGTGCGTAGGAAATTTTTTGAAATTACTACGTTCCCCAACAGTGGCATCCGAGCCTAGGTTTTATGGTTTGATGTTATATGCACGAGTAGAACACAAGTGAGTTGTGGGCGATATAAGTCATACTGCCTACCAGCATGTCATACTTTGGTTCGGCAGTATTGTTGGATGAAGCGGCCCGGACCGACATTACGCGTACGCTTACGCGAGACCGGTTCTCCCGACGTGCTTTGCACATAGGTGGCTTGCGGGTGACTGTTTCTCCAACTTTAGTTGAACTGAGTGTGGCTACGCCCGGTCCTTGCGAAGGTTAAAACGGAGTCTATTTGACAAACTATCGTTGTGGTTTTGATGCGTAGGTAAGATTGGTTCTTTCTTAAGCCCGAAGCAGCCACGTAAAACTTGCAACAACAAAGTAGAGGACGTCTAACTTGTTTTTGCAGGGCATGTTGTGATGTGATATGGTCAAAATGTGATGAGATATAAGTTGTTGTATGAGATGATCATGTTTTGTTGAAGTTATCGGCAACTGGCAAAAGCCTTATGGTGTCTCTTTATTGCATAAGATGCAAGCGCCAAATAATTGCTTTACGTTATCGCTATGCGATAGCAATAGTTGCAAGAGCAATAGTTGGCGAGACGACCATGTGACGACATATTGATATAGATCAAGATGATGGAGATCATGGTGTCATGCCAGTGACGATGGAAATCATGACGATGCTTTGGAGATGGAGATCAAAGGCACAAGATGATGATGGCCATATCATGTCACATATTTTGATTGCATGTGATGTTTATCTTTTATGCATCTTATCTTTCTTTGATTGACGGTAGCATTATAAGATGATCTCTCACTAAATTATCAAGAAGTGTTCTCCCTGAGTATGCACCGTTGACAAAGTTCGTCGTGCCCAGACACCACGTGATGATCGGCTGTGATAAGCTCTACGTCCATCTACAATGGGTGCAAGCCAGTTTTTGCACACGCAGAATACTCGGGTTATACTTGACGAGCCTAGCATATGCAGATATGGCCTCGGAACACGGAGACCGAAAGGTCGAGCGTGGATCATATAGTAGATATGATCAACATAATGATGTTCACCATTGAAGACTAATCCATCTCACGTGATGATCGGACATGGTTTAGTTGATTTGGATCACGTAATCACTTAGAAGATTAGAGGGATGTCTATCTAAGTGGGAGTTCTTAAGTAATATGATTAAATTGAACTTTAATTTATCATGAACTTAGTCCTGGTAGTATTAGCATATCTATGTTGTAGATCAATAGCTCGCGTTGTTGCTTTCGTATGTTTATTTTGATATGTTCCTAGAGAAAATTGTGTTGAAAGATGTTAGTAGCAATGATACGGATTGGATCCGTGATCTGAGGTTTATCCTCATTGCTGCACAGAAGAATTATGTCCTTGATGCACCGCTAGGTGACAGACCTATTGCAGGAGCAGATGCTGACGTTATGAACGTTTGGCTAGCTCAATATGATGACTACTTGATAGTTTAAGTGCACCATGCTTAACGGCTTAGAATCGGGACTTCAAAGACGTTTTGAACGTCATGGACCATATGAGATGTTCCAGGAGTTGAAGTTAATATTTCAAGCAAATACCCGAGTTGAGAGATATGAAGTCTCCAACAAGTTCTATAGCTAAAAGATGGAGGAGAATCGCTCAACTAGTGAGCATGTGCTCAGATTGTCTGGGTACTACAATCGCTTGAATCAAGTGGGAGTTAATCTTCCAGATAAGATAGTGATTGACAGAATTCTCTAAGTCACCATCACCAAGTTAGTAGAACTTCGTGATGAACTATAATATGCAAGGGATAACGGAAACAACTCCCAAGCTCTTCGTGATGCTGAAATCAACGAAGGTAGAAATCAAGAAAAACATCAAGTGTTGATGGTTGACAAGACCACTAGTTTCAAGAAAAGGGCAAAGGGAAGAAGGGTAACTTCAAGAAGAACAACAAGCAAGTTGCTGCTCAAGTGAAGAAACCCAAGTCTGATCCTAAGCCTGAGACTAAGTGCTTCTACTGCAAAGGAACTGGTCAATGGAAGCGGAACTACCCCAAGTGATTGGCGGATAGGAAGGATGGCAAAGTGAACATAAGTATATTTGATATACATGTTATTGATGTGTACTTTACTAGTGTTTATAGCAACCCCTCAGTATTGATACTAGATCAGTTGCTAAGAGTAGTAACTCGAAACGGGAGTTGCAGAATGAACAGAGACTAGTTAAGGGTGAAGTGACGATGTGTGTTGGAAGTGGTTCCAAGATTGATATGATCACCATCGCACACTCCCTATACTTTCGAGATTAGTGTTGAACCTAAATAAGTGTTATTTGGTGTTTGCGTTGAGCATGAATATGATTTGATCATGTTTATTGTAATACGGTTATTCATTTAAGTAAAAGAATAAATTGTTGTTCTGTTTACATGAATAAAACCTTATATGGTTACACACCCAATGAAAATAGTTCATTGGATCTCGATCTTAGTGATACACATATTCATAATATTGAAACCAAAAGATGCGAAGTTAATAATGATAGTGCAACTTATTTGTGGCACTGCCGTTGAAGTCATATTGGTGTAAAGCGCATGAAGAAACTCCATGCTGATGGGATTTTGGAATCACTTGATTATGAATCACTTGATACTTGTGAACCATGCCTCATGGGCAAGATGACTAAGACTCTGTTCTTCGGAACAATGGAGCGAGCAACAGATTTGTTGGAAATCATACATACTGATGTATGTGGTCCGATGAATATTGAGGCTCGTGACAAGTATCATTATTTTTTGATCTTCACAGATGATTTGAGCAGATATGAGTATATCTACTTGATGAAACATAAGTCTGAAACATTTGAAAAGTTCAAAGAATTTCAGAGTGAAGTGAAAAATCATCGTGACAAGAAAGTAAGGTTTCTACGATATGATCGCAGAAGTAAAATATTTGAGTTACGAGTTTGGCCTTCAATTAAAACAATGTGAAATAGTTTCACTACTCACGCCACCTGGAACACCATAGTTTAATGGTGTGTCCGAATGTCATAGCCGTACTTTATTAGATATAGTGCAAATCTATGATGTTTCTTACCAATTTACCAATATCGTTTTGGGTCATGCATTAGAGACAGCTGCATTCACATTAAAAAGGGCACCATCTAAGTCCGTTGAGACGACATAATCTGAACTATTGTTTGGCAAGAAACCAAAGTTGTCGTTTCTTAAAGTTTGGGGTTGTGATGCTTATATGAAAAAGTTTCATCCTAATAAGCTCAAACCCAAATCGGAGAAATATGTCTTCATAGGATACCCAAAGGAGACTGTTGGGTACACCTTCTATCACAAATCCGAAGGCAAGACTTTTGTTGCTAAATTCAGAGTTTTTCTAGAGAAGGAGTTTCTCTCGGAAGAAGTGAGTGGGAGGAAAGTAGAAAACTTGATAAGGTAATTGTACCTTCTCCCTTATTGGAAAATAGTTCATCACAGAAATTTGTTCCTGTGACTACTACACCAATTAGTGAGGAAGCTAATTATGATGATCATGTAACTTCAGATCAAGTTACTACCGAATCTCGTAGGTAAAACAGAGTGAGACCCGCACCAAAGTGGTACAGTAATCCTGTTCTGGAGGTCATGTTACTTGACCATGACGAACCAACGAACTATGAGGAAGCGATGATGAGCCCAAATTCCGAGAAATGGCTTGAGGCCATGAAATCTGAGATAGGATCCATGTATGAGAACAAAGTATGGACTTTGGTTGACTTGCCCGATGTTCGGCAAGCCATTGAGATTAAATGGATCTTCAAAGAGGAAGACGGACGCTGATAGTAGTGTTATTATCTACAAAGCTAGAATTGTCGCAAAAGGTTTTCGACAAGTTCAAAGTGTTAGACTACAATGAGAGTTTCTCACTCGTATCTATGCTTAAGTCTGTCCGAATCATGTTAGCAATTGCCGCGTTTTATGAAATCTGGCAAATGGATAAACAAAACTGCATTCCTTAATGGATTTATTAAAGAAGAGTTGTATATGATGCAACCAGAAGGTTTTGTCAATCCTAAAGGTGCTAACAAAATATGCAAGCCCCAGCGATTCATCTATGGACCGGTGCAAGCATCTCGGAGTTGGAATACACGCTTTGATAAGTTGATCAAAGCATATAGTTTTATACAGACTTGCGGTGAAGCCTGTATTTACAAGAAAGTGAGTGGGAGCACTACAGCATTTCTGATAAGTATATGTGAATGACATATTGTTGATCGGAAATAATGTAGAATTATTCTGCAAAGCATAAAGGAGTATTTGAAAGGAGTTTTTCAAAGAAAGACCTCGATGAAGCTACTTACATATTGAGCATCAAGATCTATAGAGATAGATCAAAACGCTTGATAAGTTTTTTTCAATGAGTACATACTTTGACAAGATTTTGAAGTAGTTCAAAATGGAACAGTCAAAGAAAGAGTTCTTGCCTGTGTTACAAGGTGTGAAATTGAGTAAGACTCAAAACACGACCACGACAGAAGATAGAAAGAGAATGAAAGCCATTCCATATGCCTTGGCCATAGGTTCTATAAAGTATGGCATGCTGTGTACCAGATCTATTGTATACCCTACACTAATTTTGGCAAGGGAGTACAATAGTGATCTAGGAGTAGATCACTGGACAGCGGTCAAAATTATCCTTAGTGGAATAAGGATATGTTTCTCAATTATGGACGTGACAAAAAGGGTTCGTCGTAAAGGGTTACGTCGATGCAAATTTTGACACTGATCTAAATGACTCTAAGTCTCAATCTGGATACATATTGAAAGTGGGAGCAATTAGCTAAGAGTAGCTCCGTGCAGAGCATTGTTGACATAGAAATTTGCAAAATACATACGGATCTGAATATGGCAGACCCGTTGACTAAACTTCTCTCACAAGCAAAACATGATCACACCTTAGTACTCTTTGGGTGTTAATCACATAAGCGATGTGAACTAGATTACTGAATATACTAAACCCTTTGGGTGTTGGTCACATGGCGATGTGAACTATGGGTGTTAATCACATGATGATGTGAACTATTGATGTTAATCACATGGTGATGTGATCTAGATTATTGACTCTAGTGCAAGTGGGAGACTGAAGGAAATATGCCCTAGAGGCAATAATAAAGTTATTATTTATTTCCTTATTTCATGATAAATGTTTATTATTCATGCTATAATTGTATTAACCGGAAACATAATACATGTGTGAATACATAGACAAACAGAGTGTCACTAGCATGCCTCTACTTGACTAGCTCGTTAATCAAAGATGGTTATGTTTCCTAACCATGGACAAAGAGTTGTTATTTGATTAACGGGATCACATCATTAGGTGAATGATCTGATTGACATGACCCATTCCATTAGCTTAGCACCCGATCGTTTAGTATGTTGCTATTGCTTTCTTCATGACTTATACATGTTCCTATGACTATGAGATTATGCAACTCCCGTTTGTCGGAGGAACACTTTGTGTGCTACCAAATGTCACAACGTAACTGGGTGATTATAAAGGTGCTCTACAGGTGTCTCCAAAGATACATGTTGGGTTGGCGTATTTCGAGATTAGGATTTGTCACTTTGATTGTCGAAGAGGTATCTCTGGGCCCTCTCGGTAATGCACATCACATAAGCCTTGCAAGCATTGCAACTAATGAGTTAGTTGCGAGATGATGTATTACAGAACGAGTAAAGAGACTTGCCGGTAACGAGATTGAACTAGGTATTGAGATACCGACGATCGAATCTCGGGCAAGTAACATACCGATGACAAAGGGAACAACGTATGTTGTTATGCGGTCTGACCGATAAAGATCTTCGTAGAATATGTGGGAGCCAATATGAGCATCCAGGTTCCGCTATTGGTTATTGACCGGAGACGTGTCTCGGTCATGTCTACATTGTTCTCGAACCCGTAGGGTCCGCACGCTTAAGGTTTCGATGGCAGTTATATTATGAGTTTATGAGTTTTGATGTACCGAAGGAGTTCGGAGTCTTGGATGATATCGGGGACATGACGAGGAGTCTTGAAATGGTTGAGACGTAAAGATTGATATATTGGACGACTATATTCGGACATCGGAAAGGTTCCGAGTGGTTCGGGTATTTTTTCGGAGTACCGGGGAGTTACGGAAATACGGGGGGAAGAAGTATATGGGCCTTATTGGGCTTTAGGGGAGAGGGAGAGGCAGGCCGCACGCCCCCCCAAGGCCTAGTCCGAATTGGACTAGGGGGAGGGGCTGCGCCCCCTCCTTCCTTCTCTTCCCTCTTCCCCTTCCTTGTCTCCTACTCCTAATACTTGGAAGGACTCCTAGTTGGACTAGGAAAGGGGGAATCCTACTCCCGGTGGGAGTAGAACTCCCCTAGGGCGCGCCATAGAGAGGGCCGGCCCTCCCCTCCTCCACTCCTTTATATACGGGGGCAGGGGGCACCCCATAGACACACAATTTGATCTTCGTGATCGTTCTCTTAGCCGTGTGTGGTGCCCCCTTCCACCATAATCCTCGATAATATTGTAGCGGTGCTTAGGCGAAGCCCTGCGATGGTAGAACATCAAGATCGTTGCCACGCCGTCGTGCTGACAGAACTCTTCCCCGACACTTTGCTGGATCGGAGTCCGGGGATCGTCATCGAGCTGAACGTGTGCTAGAACTCGGAGGTGCCGTAGTTTCGGTGCTTGGATCGGTCGGATCGTGAAGACGTACGACTACATCAACCGCATTGATATAACGCTTCCGCTTTCGGTCTACGAGGGTACGTGGACAACACTCTCCCCTCTCGTTGCTATGCATCACCATGATCTTGCGTGTGCATAGGAAATTTTTGAAATTACTACGTTCCCCAACAGCCCTCCGCGCCCCTACCGATCGAATCCGATTGGGCGCCGATCATGGAGTTCAGCATCGCAGACATCTTTCAACACTCGCCCTTCGGCGACATTCTGAATTCATGCAGGTCTCTCTCTTTGTCAGAAGAACCCTGGCCGGACTATGACCGGCAGGATTGAGATGTGGACGACGAAGAAATTTGATGCCCACCCACCACCCACTTCGTAGCCACTGTCGATAATTTAAACGGCGTGCTTGACTTCGACTCCGAAGACATCGACGGTATGGACGTCGATGTAGGAGATGAACATGAACCAACGCCTATAAGGCACTGGACAGCCACCTCATCTCATGATGTATACATGGTGGACACACCCAAAGGAAGCGACAACGAGGAACACAGGGATGCAACGAGGGATCGTTCACTCGAAAAACAATCAAAGCGGCGACGTAAGCGCCGCTCCAAGCCCCGCCTCGACAGAGACAGCAGCCATACAGACCCAGCCATAGAGCAGGACGAGCCGGCGGACGACGAACATGCCTTCGAGAAAGCGTCCAAACAGGGCAACTTGGATAAACAAACCGAACACCCCATCCCCGGCGAAAACAACAGTCCGGACGACCTTACACCGGATAAACTCATGGAGCAGAAGAACCTCCACAAAAGGCTCGTCGCCACTGCGCATAGCCTGAAAAAGCAGAAGCGGAAGCTCAAAACTGCGGAAGATGCACTCAGAATCAAATGGAGCAAAATACGCAACACCGCAGACAAATATGGCGGCAGTCGCCGCACAAAAAGCTATCCAAAGCGAAAGCTACTACCTGAATTTGATGAGGAGGCCTTAGAGCCCCCGTAGTGAAAAAATAGGAAAGCCATCCGGTTGGATGGACGACCGCATGGCCAGCATGGAGCGGCAAGCGGCGCTGCACACAAGCCGGCACCCGATCCACCAAAGGATCCGCATCAAAAAGACGGCCCAGCCAGATCTATATACGGGCCAAGAAAGTAAGCTCTAGTAAGCAATGCAACACAACAAATATCCGAACATCACGGCACACCCAAATACAGGGGTGCCGCACACCCCCTATGTTCCACCGATGAGGTGCTGGACCATGAATTTCCAGCGGGATTCAAGCCCGTAAACATAGAGGCGTACGACGGAACAACAGACCCTGGGGTCTGGATCGAGGATTATATCCTCCACATACACATGGCCAGAGGAGATGACCTCCACACCATAAAATACTTACCCCTCAAGCTTAAAGGGCCAGCCCGGCATTGGCTCAAAAGCCTTCCCGAAAACACCATTGGAAGTTGGGAAGAGCTTGAGGATGCTTTCCGGGCAAATTTTCAAGGGACCTATGTCCGCCCTCCGGATGCAGACGATCTCAGTCACATAACTCAACAGCCCGGAGAGTCAGCCCAGAAATTCTGGAACAGATTTCTTACTAAAAAGAATCAGATAGTCGACTGTCCGGACGCCGAAGCCCTAGCAGCTTTTAAGCATAACGTTCGAGACGAATGGCTTGCCAGACACCTCGACCAAGAAAAGCCAAGAACAATGGCCGCATTAACAAGCCTCATGACCCGCTTTTGCGCAGGAGAGGACAGCTGGTTGGCCAGATGTAGCACCAGCAACCCAAGTACATCCGAAGTTAGGGATGGAAACGGAAAACCCCGACGCAACAAGGACCAGCGCCAGAATAAGGGAAGTAGCCCAAAGAGCACGGCGGTCAACACCGGATTCAAAAGCTCGCGGTAGAATTAGAGAAAGCCACCCCTCAAGGATAACAGGGACGAGCTATCCAACTTAAACAAAATCTTGGACAAGATATGTCAAATACACAGTACTCCCGGGAAGCCTGCGAACCATACCCAGAGAGATTGTTGGGTTTTCAAGCAAGCCGGCAAACTCAAAGCCGAACACAAGGGGCTCGACACACCAAGTGAGGAGGACGACGAAACCCACAAGCAGAGCACCAGGAAACAAAAGGATTTCCCACAAGAAGTCAAAACAGTAAACTTACTTCACGTGACGAACAGAACGGCACCACCAGAGATATGCACCATACGGCCTATCCCAAAGGAGTCTCACCAATGGTTGTTAAAACCGATCACCTTTGACCATCAGGATTACTCTAGAAGTATCCAGAACGCAGGCTGGACTACCTTGGTATTAGATCCAATAATCAGCGGACTCCATTTTACAAATGTCCTGATGGATGGCGGCAGTGGTCTAAACCTGTTATACCAGGACACAATCCGCAACATGGGGATAGACCCAACAAAAATTCACCATAGCAAAACCTCCTTTCAAGGGGTAACGCCAGGCTCGAATGCCCGTTGCATGGGTTCTCTCCGGCTAGAAGTTATGTTCGGCTCCCCCAATAACTTCCGTCGCGAATAGCTAACTTTCCACATCGCCCCATTCTCAAGTAGCTATCAAGCACTGCTGGGACATGAAGCTTTCGCCCGCTTTAACGCAATACCGCATTATGCATCTCTTACGCTTAAGATGCCCGGTCCACCAGGCATCATCTCATTAAAGGGAAAACATTGAGTGTTCCTCCCACGCGGAAAACAGTGCGGCTGCCTTGACAGCCCCACAATAAAGCGGCTTCACCAGCCAAAGCATCTAAACAGGTCGTCAAGACCACAGACATGGCTAGACGAGTCCGGCTTAAACATACAATTGATAAAGGCTTAATAGCCGTATACCCCTGTACTAGGGGCTCTGCGCATATAAAACAAGAGACAATAAAGCTCAATTTTACCCATTTCGATTTATACTTAGTTTATTTAGTATAACTCATGTTCGGCACGACCTTTCTTTAACTAAGTTCCTCTCTGTTGACACACGAACACATCACTTGTACCCTCGACGCCGGGGGTGATGCACCGCAGCTCACGTCAAAGGAGACCCGACCGACAGCGCGATACGCAAGACAGTCAGCGGGCGATTTTGCAGACCCGAAACCCCGCGCATCCGGGAGGGACCCCGTCAGGGATTGCGGCGGCTATGGGCTGCCTAGGTCGATTCGCTCGCCCCTAGAGCCTCGGGATTCGTAGCTCTCAAACACGAAGAACGGCGAAGAACGAGATAGAAAAAACGGTGGAGAAATAAAACGTAGATGAAAAAGTAGTATATTGATTTGTTCGATTGTGTGTTGTTCAATCGGCCATCACCCCCAACATATATAAGAGGCGGCTGGACTTCCCGTACAAGCAAAGAATTTATCTAGGCTTTCCTTACAAGAAAATTACATCAATTCACGTCCAAAACCCTAGTCAAATTTGGACTGGTTTATCCGAACTTTCCAAAACTGTTCGGTTTAAACTGGCTGCACCTTGCGGGTCTTTTTGCGGTGGTAAACGATCTCGGATGAAAACAAGACCAAAAGCAATCTTGACTGTTTCGACAAGACGAACAACTTTCATGTTGAAGGTTTTTTTATCAGAGATCATCTTGAGGGTCAAATCGGTCTCGCAACATAGGCTATTTCCTCGCGCTACCCGTCAGACATGTGTCTGGTGGGGGGCGCCACATCTCGCCTCGTGACAGGGACGCACTCCGGTTGCTCTAAATTTTGCATACGAACTCGGATTTGAATGATTTTTATATCAAAATCGGTCATTTCGACGAGACAAAGACAACCCATGTAGATCATTTTTTCATTTGAGGTTGTCTTGGGGGCTTAATCGGCTAAAATGTACTTTGAATATAAGATCTTGGTACTTTGAGCATAGTTTCGGCCTTCGAGATGAAATCGGACGGTGATGACCCAAATTTCAAAGATGTTCATATCAATAATACGGAACTCTTTCATGTAGATCACTTCTCCATTTGAGTCCATCTAGATAATCATTTGAGCCCATCTTCAGCTTCTGGTCGGATTGGCCTTGACAGTTTCCACCCCAGCAAGCTTTTTCCCGGCAAGCTTTTTAGCCCCGGCAAGGTCTTCGCCCGGCAAGCTCTTCCCCCGGCAAGGTCTTCGCCCAGCAAGCTTTTCCTCCGGCAAGCTTTCCTCCCCGGCAAGGTCTTTCCCTCGGCAAGATTTCACACCGGCAAGCTTCTCCGCTGGCAAGCTTTCCACGCCGGCAAGCTTCTCCGCCGGCAAGGTTTTACCCCGGCAAGGTTTCATTCAGCCAGCAAAGGCCGAATACTTTCTCACTCAGGGCCAGCCCGCGAAGTGTTACCTCTAACTTTTGCATATGAATCCGGATTCGTGACCATGCCAAAATCTGGTGTCAACACATGCCCCCCTGTTTTTCGGCAAAGCTTGTGTGCCGAAAAATAACTTGTATTGTGTTTCTGCTAAGGACGATGTCAACACTCCATCGGTCATTTTCCTCAGGACGATAATCAGGTATCGGCCATGTTTGTGCTAAGGGTGATAGTCATATATCGGCCACTGCCCACTTAGGCTTCTTGCCACACACTTGGGTGGTATTTCTTCAAGTACTTGCCATTGAGAGCTCGAGGTAACAGTGCCCCTTGTACGGATTCCACCAAATAAGAGTTTCTGGGAACTATTCTTCCCAACTTGGAGACCACTTCCCGAATTTTCTGTCTCTTGAACCAATCGGGAGAATTACTTTCCAGACGAGATCGCCAACTTGAAAATTCTTCAACTTAACCTTCTTATTGTAAGCCCTTGCTACCCTCAACTTGTCCCTCTCTATGGCCTTCAAAGCAGCCAAACGTTTATCGGCAACCTCATCAATATTGTCCATCATCAAGTTATAAAAGTCTACTGCCGATAAATCATTTTGTTTGGCTATTCTCAAAGCATTCAAATTCACTTCCACCGGTAAAACAACCTCTTGACCGTATACTAGCTCATATGGAGTCACCTTCGTAGCACCATGTCTTGAGATCCTATGTGCCCACAAAGCTTCAGACAACAACTCATGCCATCTCCTTGGATTATCCTCAATCTTCTTCTTGATGAGCTTGATTAAAATTTTATTGCTAGATTCAGCTTGTCCATTGGCTTGGGCATAATATGGAGAGGAATTGAGTAACTTTATGTTATAAGATTCGGAAAATTCTCTAACTTGGTGTGACATGAAAGAGGAGCCTTGATCTGTAGTCAATGTTTGAGGAATGCCGAATCTATGAATAATGTGCTCGGTTATGAATTTAATCACCTCCATATGTGTCATGTTCTTGAGAGGTACTGCTTCAAACCATTTAGTGAAATAATCGGTTGCCACCAATACGAACCGATGCCCCTTTGAGGAAGACGGATGAATTTGTCCAATAAAGTCTAAACCCCATCCTCTGAAAGGCCACGGCTTGATAATGGGATGTAACATAGCAACAGGAGCCAACTGAATATCACCAAATTTTTGACAAGCTTCACACCCTTTGTAATATCTGAAGCAATCATTAATCATAGTCGACCAATAAAATCCAGCACGTCGTAGCAACCATTTCATCTTGGGAGCCGATTGATGAGTGCCACAAATGCCTTCATGTACCTCTCCCATAGCAACTCTTGCCTGGTCTTCATCCAAGCACTTTAGAAGAACATCATTGACTGTTCGGCGATAAAGACCGTCATCTCTCACTGTATACTTGAAAGCCATACGCCGAACAGACCTGTCCACCCTTTCACTCGGATTGCACAAGTAATCAACAATGGGCTTCCTCTAGTCGGTATTGTCACCTGCACTAGATGTTTTGTTAAGGGCCGAATCAGTGGGTTCTGGTTCGGCCTCTCCTGAATTGGCAAGACAAGACATCGGTCTTTGAGAAATATGAAACATGCCATGATCAACATGATAGCCAGATGCTTGCTGTGCCAACTCATTTGCTCTCCAATTGTCATGCCTAGATATATGAGTAATGCTAAAACAATCCAATGTAGAAATTATATCTAGACATTTATCAAGATAAACATTAAGTGATTCGTCCAAACACTGAAATACTTTGGATACTTGTTGCACTACTAGTAACGAATCACTGTAAGCCTCAATATGTGTAACACCTATAGCAAGTAACATCTCTAGGCCGAATAACAATGCTTCATATTCGGCTTGATTGTTTGTGCAAAAATATTCTAGGCGGCACGAGGCTTCAAAAACAGCACCATGAGGAGATATATAAACAATACCAACACCTTAGCCATTGCTACAAACTGAACCATCAAAGTATAATCTCCATGGTACTACCGAAACAAGGTTCATATCAATATCATGCTTGTCATTAATCCGATGTTCAACAATGAAATTAGCAACAATTTGGCCTTTCATGGATTTTAGAGATTCATATGCCAAATCATATTCAATCAAAGCATAAGCCCACTTGCCAATTCTACCACTAAGAATTGGCCTATGCAACATGTATTTAATGACATCGGTCTGACAAGCTACTACGCAAGCACTTAGAACTAAATAATGTCTCAATTTTGTGCAAGCATAATATAAGCATAGACATAATTTTTCAATAAATGTATACCTTGTCTCGGTGTCCAATAAGCGCATGCTCAAATATGTAATAGCATGCTCTTTTCTTTCGGTTTCTTGAGTCAAAACAACACCAATAACTCCTTCTTCTGCTACATTGTAAAGCCTGAAGGGTTCCCTATGCTTGGGTGCTTTCATCACCGGAGGAGTGCACAAACAATTCTTGATCATATCAAATGCTTCTTGCTGTTTTGCCCCCCAAGTGAAATCAACATCATTCTTTAACCGAAGGATAGGAGTAAACACATCAACCTTTCTTGACATATTAGCTATGAACCTCCTCAAGTAATTGACCTTGCCAAGGAACTTTTGCATATCTCTCTTACATGTTGGAGCTTCCACTTTCTGTATGGCCTCTATCTTTTTGGGATCAATCTCTATGCCATCTTCATGTATAATGAAACCCAAAAACTTACCAGCCGACACACCGAATGCACACTTCAAAGGATTCATCTTCAGTCCATATTTTTTCATTCTTTCAAAAGCTAAACGCAAATCGGCCAAGTGGGATTCAAAAAATCCGATTTGACAACAATATCATCAATATAGACTTCAAGTATGACACCAAGTAAATCATGAAAAATCAAATTCATAGCCCTTTGATATGTGGCGCCAGCATTTTTTAATCCGAATGTCATCACTGTCCACTCGAATAAACCAAGAAAACCAGGGCAACAAAAAGCTGTCTTGGACATGTCCTCTTCGGCCATAAAAATTTGATTGTATCCGGCATTACCATCTAGAAAGCTAATAACTTTATGTCCAGAAGCATCATTAATAAGCATATCGGCTATTGGCATGGGATACTCATCTTTGGGTGTAGCCCTATTCAGATCTCTGAAGTCAATGCACACCCTCAACTTGCCGGATCCTTTCTTTTCCACTGGGACAATGTTAGAAATCCACTCGGCATACCTGCAAGGTCTAATAAAATTAGCTTTAAGCAAACGACCGATCTCTTCCTTGATCCGGTCATATGTTTTTGGATTAAACTTTCTGGCCGATTGTTTATATGGTCTAAAACCAGCCTTTATAGGTAAACGATGCTCCACTAGCTCTCGGCTTAAACCTAGCATCTCATGATATTCCCACGCAAAGCAACAAACATATTCTTTCAATAGCTCGATCAACTTAGCTTTATGATCAGCTCTTAAATTTGCATTTACAAATGTCGGCCTGGGAGTTGAACCCTCTCCTATATCTATCTCTTCTAATGGATCGGCCGATGTAAAACCTTGTCCTAATTTATCCATATCATCTAACTCTTCTATGGACTCATACATATCGTTCTCATTGGACCGATATTCTACAAGTCGCTTTTGTAACCACTCTGAGTTAGGATCCATTTAAGCATATCATACCTTGGAGCCGATTGCATTCAGTCGGCTTTAAAGAGACGGGCACGAAACCATTCTTGGTTGCGCTGAGAAAATCAAACTCTGACAAGTCACGTCCCGTCAAGCAAGTAGCATTTGGGTGTTGCCAATCCACTGATGTCTCGACCAAAGCAACATAGGCCGAGTTATCCGCATGAATGACTTCCACTTCATCATCAACCCACTGGATCAAAAACTGGTGCATAGTGGACGGCATGCACTGGTTTGCATGAACCCAATCACGGCCTAGTATGACATTGTAGTTACCTTGCACCTCAGCGACAAAGAATGCGGTAGCCAAAGTTTTACTTCCCACCGTGAGCTCCACATACATCACACCTTTGGCTTCAGTTTTCTCTTTGCCTTCAAATCCATTGAGCACCATGTTGGTCTTTATCAACTCTTCATCATGCAGCCCCAATTTTTTTAAGACCGAATATGGCATAAGATTCACCACAGCACCACCATCAACAAGCATCCGAGTGAGCGGTCATCCATTGATATGACCTCTGAGATACAGCGGTTTCAGATGCGTTACTGGGTCTTTTGGCTTCTCGAATATTGCATTTTTAGGGCCAAAATCCAGCTGAGCCACCTCCCCTTCCTCATTGACAGCACGAAACTCAGCAGGTAAGTAATATACCATATTGATATCCATACCTTCATGAACCGGCGTAGACTCATAGTCCAACATATCATCCTCTTCTTCAAGTGCATCCACCGATTCTGAAATTTGTCCAAGTGAAGGAGAAGTAAGAAGTGTCGCAGACAATGTAATAGTTGTCGCATCGTCCTCCTTTGGTGGCGCAGGTGCTGCTGTGATAGGTGTAGAAGCAACTGCATCTTGTATTTGCTTAGGCCTCCACACTTGTTTTGTAGGCACCATGGGCCGAGTGTCATTGAACAACTTATCCCTTTGCTTCTCGGCTTCTTGTTTTGTCATCTCTTGACTCCTTAACCTTTGTAGTTTCCTCTTTTGTGTTTTTGTCAGCCCTGTAGGACACCACTTTGGCTGAGTGTATTTAGGATCTCTCATCTTTATTGGCTGGTGTTTCCTTCAAGGTCATTAGGCGAGTACTTTGGCGCGATAGCAAGTATCGGCTCAGTCGGATCGTTATGCATAATCGGCTGTTGTATGGCGAATGTTTCGGAGCCCAAGATGAGTGAGTCGGTATCGGTTTTTTCCTTGCCTTTGCTTGACTCGACCATTGCAGCACTTGGCGATTTAACACGCCATTCTTGCTTGCCGACCCCTTTTTGATTATCTTGTACTGGCTGATTGACACCATTGTTCAAACGGCCTCGTGTGGGATAAGAAAGTCTCTCATGAACGGGCCTCCTTTGTTCTGCCCAACCCGGATGAAAAGCATAAGGGGCCATTGGGGGTTGCCACCATCCTCCATTGAAGTCTCCCATGTAATATGATACATAGGGGAGAGGCGGTACCCATGGTCCTGGCGCCCACGACCCATATGGCCTTGCATGATGCTGAAATTCTTCTCGAGGAGGTGACCTTGAGCGCTTCAAATTTGGTGACCGGTTAGAGCTAGAACCGGCTGCATGATTGGCATACTTGGATAGCAACATATCAAAAGTTGGCTTGATTTTCTTACGCTGCACTTTAGCTTCATTCGTCTTCCACTTGCCAACTTCTGGACTTTTGGGCTTGACAAATTTAACACGGGTATTTTCTTGCACTTGCGGTTGCCCCCCAAGTGTAGGATTCTTGATGGTGATTTTGATTGTCTCCTTGCCACAGGGTTGCTTGTCAAGCACAACCTGTCTCCCCAAGACCTTGTCGCCCTCCTTGTCTTTCCTGGGCTCACCAACAATGACATTAGCTTTATTAGCAGATTCGGCAACCTCCGGCCGAATGAGTAGCTTCTTTCCCTCCAAATCCATGGTATTCATTGGAAAAGGTTGTTTATCAACTTCCATCTCAGAAAAGTTCAATCGTCCGTCATTAATGGCTGATTGTATCTGCCATCGAAAAACATTGCAATCATTAGTAGCATGAGAAAAAGAATTATGATACTTGCAATAAGAGCGCCGTTTCAGCTCTTCAAACGGCGGTAATGTATGAGATATTCTAATAATCTTAGCCAGCAGCAAAGCATCAAATATTCTATCACACTTAGCAATGTTAAAAGTAAACTTCATCTCCTCATCACGATTCTTATGAATCGGTTTCAGATCATTGCAAGTAAAGGGTTTGGCCTTAGATGGCCAAACAAATTCAGTAGAAAAAACATCACCCTCATCGCCCGAGTGATCACTATCATATTCCGCCATATTCATCTTTGGACGATCGGCTTTGTATCTATGCACTTCTTTGAGGTCTTTGCTTCGGCTTTCCTGAGCCAAAGCCCTTTGTAAGACTTGGTTGATATTTAAGAACTCATAGCCTTTTAGCTTTTCTATAATGGGAGTTCTCAAACCACTCAGCACTAGGTCAGCCAAGTCCCTCTCGGTTATCACCAAACTAAAACACCGGTTTTTTGTTTCTCTGAATCTCTTGACGTAATCGGAGACCGATTCATCATGCTTCTGTTTAACCGATGTTAGATGTGACAACTTGAGTTCATTGTCGCTGCTATAAAAGTGATCATGAAACTTTTGCTCTAGCTGCGACCAAACCCGAATGGAACCATGGGGTAAAGAAGAAAACCATGAAAATGCGGTACCAGTTAATAATAAAGGAAATAAACGCACTTTCAATTCATTCAATGAGCCCGCCTCACCTAACTGTGCTAAATATTGACTAACATGCTCCCATGTGGTTTTTGTGCCTTCTCCATTAAACTTAACAAAATCTGGAATTTTATATCCTGGAGGCACTGGATGGCATCAAAGTACTCGGGATACGGCTTTTGGTAAATCCGATTCCGAGGTAACTCAACTCCAAAATTCTCTCGAAGCATCTTAGCCATCTCTTCTCTAAGATTAGCTAGACCATCATCCATAGTGGACGATGAATCTTGTGGCAGTGGCATAAGATGAGTAGGGTTACTAGCTGCAGGTAGGAATTGTGGCATGTATGTCGACCCATAATTTGGTAGTGGTCGAGTGGTTGTAGCTGTAGGTAGGGTTTGGTTCGGCGTTGCCACCGAACCTGGCATGCTCATAATAGGGTTGATGGGTGCAGTCACAATCTGATTTGTTTGGGTAGGATAATAAGCCATCGGCACGGGAGGCGTCGATGCAATAGGTAAAGCCAGATTAGGGTTTTGCACACTAGCAGCTACACCATCATTACCACTAGACGATTGAGATGTATTCTTCTGAGCATTAGTATTTTCTATGAAAGTTTGGTAGACTAGGTTGTTACCATCAGCAATACGACTTTCAATCTCAGCCCACTGCTTAGGAGAAAAGGCAGTACTTACGGAAGGTTTAACCTGCTCGGCTTGAAGAGGAGGGAACTTGATTTCTTCAATCGGAGTGATGTTGCCTTGGCGATCCTTCTTGAACTTTGCAAGGAACTCCTGCAAGTCCTTCTCCTCGCGCGCCTTCTTGTACTCCTCATAAACTTGGTGATGATTGGCCGATATCTCATCCAGACTGGGCTTAATGATGTTATCAGCGTCTACCTCAGATGGCTTGGGAATATCAGACATGGTGGACGATGACGCTTGATCTTCGTTCCCCAGCGGAGTCGCCAAAAAGTGTGTTGACACACGAACACGTCACGTGTACCCTCAACGCCGGGGGTGATGCACCGCAGCTCACGTCGAAGGAGACCCGACCAACAGCGTGATATGCAAGACAGTCGGCGGGCGCTTTTGCAGACCCGAAACCCCGCGCACCCGGGAGGGACCCCGTCAGGGATTGCGGCGGCTATGGGATGCCCTAGGTCGATATGCTCGCCCCTAGAGCCTCGGGATTCGCAGCTCTCAAACACGAAGAACAGCGAAGAACGAGATAGAAAAAACGGTGGAGAGATAAAACATAGATGAAAAAGTAGTATATTGATTTGTTCGATTGTGTGTTGTTCAATCGGCTGTCACCCCCAACATATATAAGAGGCGGCTGGACTTCCCGTACAAGCAAAGAATTTATCTAGGCTTTCCTTACAAGAAAATTACATCAATTCACGTCCAAAACCCTAGTCAAATTCGGACTGGTTTATCCGAACTTTCCAAAACTGTTCGGTTTAAACTGGCTGCACCTTGCGGGTCTTTTTTGCGGTGGTAAACGATCTCGGAAAACAATCCCAAAAGAAATCTTGACCGTTTCGACGAGACGAACAACTTTCATGTTGAAGGTTTTTTGATCAGAGATCATCTTGAGGGTCAGATCAGTCTCGCAACACAGGCTATTTCCTCGCGCTACCCGTCAGACATGTGTCTGGTGGGGCGCGCCACATCTCGCCTCGTGAGAGGGCTGCACTCCGATTGCTCTAACTTTTGCATACGAACTCGGATTTGAACGATTTTTAACGGCGCAGAGGCAGTTTTGCGCTGCGACATAATCCATGACTCACCTTGAGTGCGCATGTACGAAGAAAGAGAAGCTAAGCTCGATCGGCAGGACAGCTTAGACGCATTGGAGGAGGAGCGTGACGTGACAATCAGGCGGCAGATGTTCTGGTGTGGCCCTAATCCAAGACGTCAGCATCCTTCACAATGGTGGATATGTATCAACAAGAGACAGTAAAAAAGGTGTACGCAGGGTCTTAATCTAAAAAGAATCCTTTGAGCGGGTCCCTGCTGCACGTATGCGCCTGTGTCTCCGTTGTGCCGTATCCTGGACGGGTGTAGCACGATGATCGTCTGTAAAAGAGAGGAAGTTAAGTGAGAACATTGTCGTGCAAAAAGGTGGTTTTTAAAGAAACCATGTATAATTGAAGATGATAAGAAATTGCCACTTGTCTGCGCGCGTTGAGCCCCTTGTATTGACAAATAGGGGTGTGGTCACTTATTCGGTGTAAATAGCGGCGCCGGACTCGATCGCTGGTCCGGATGCCTTTAATGTTCGGTTGCCAAGGCAGCCTAACTCTCTTCGGCGTGCAGAGATCGCTTGATATTTCCGTACACTGTAATGACGCCACATGGGCCGGGCATCTTGAGTGTAAGGGAGGCGTAGTGTGGTATTGCATTAAAGCGAGCGAAAGCTTCGCGTCCGAGCAGTGCTTGATAGCCACTTTGAAATGGAGCGATGTGGAAAGTTAAATGCTCGTGACGGAAGTTATCGGGGGAGCCGAATATAACTTGTAGTAAGAGGGAGCCCGTACAATGAGCCCCTGGGCCTGGCGTTACTCCTTTAAAGGTAGTATTGCTGTGGCGAATTTGTGTTGGGTCTAACCCCATCCCGCGGATTGTATCCTGATATATTAGGTTTAGGCTACTGCCGCCGTCCATCAAGACTCATGTGAAGTGATATCCGCCAATTACTGGGTCTAATACCAGGGCAGCCCATCTTGCGTGCCGGATACTTGCTGAGTAATCGCGATGGTCGAAAGTGATCGGTTGAGACGACCAGTGGCAGGACTCCGCGGTGACAGGCACTTGGGTATATTTTCCTGGGAGTGTCGCGTTGTGTTTTCCCTTGATCACGTGTAACACGTTTACTGTTTTGACTTCAGGTGGAAATTTCGTTTGTTCCCCCGTGTCTTGCTTGGGGGGCTCGTCCTCATCTTCACTTGGTGTATCCTCCCCCTTGTTTACGGCGTTGAGCTTGCCAGACTGCTTGAAGACCCAACATTCTCTGTGGGTATGATTAGTAGGTTTACCAGGGGTACTATGAATCTGACATATTTGGTCCAGAATTTTGTTGAGGCTGGACGGTTCATCCCTGGTGCCTTTAGGGGGCGGCTTTTGACCTGGCAGAGAGCTTTTGAATCCGGCATTTACTGCCGTGCCCTTCGTGTTATCTTCTTTAATCCGACGTTTGTTATTGCTGTTGCGCCGTGATTTCCCGTTTCCATCTCTAACTTTAGATGTACTGGGGTCGCTGGTGCTGCATCTGGCTAGCCAGCTATCCTCACCCGTGCAAAAGCGGGTCATGAGGTTTGTTAATGCGGCCATTGTTCTCGGCTTATCTTGGCCGAGGTGTCTGGCGAGCCATTCGTCACGGACGCTATGCTTGAAAGCTACCAAGGCTTCGGTGTCCGGACAGTCGACAATCTGGTTCTTTTTAGTAAGAAACATGTTCCAAAGCTTTCGGGCTGACTCTCCAGGCTGTTGAGTTATATGACTCAAATCGTCCGCATCCGGAGGTCGGACATAAGTCCCTCCCGAAAGGCGTCTTCGAACTCTTCCCAACTTCCAATGGAGCTTTCGGGGAGGCCTTTGAGCCAGTGACGAGCTGGCCCTTTGAGCTTGAGGGGTAGGTACTTGATGGCGTGGACATCATCTCCTCGAGCCATATGGATATGAAGGATGTAGTCCTCAATCCAGACCCCAGGGTCTGTTGTTCCGTCGTATGCCTCTATGTTTACGGGCTTGAATCCCTCTGGAAATTCATGGTCCAGCACCTCATTGGTGAAACATAGGGGGTGTGCGGGTGTACCACGTTGTTTGAGTGTTTGTTGTGTTGCATTGTATGCTGGGGCGCGCTTGCGTGGTCCATAGATGGATCTTGTTACGCCGTCCTTTGGGTGCGAGCCCTCGCATGGGTCGCGTATTGTATTGTGAGCGGCGTTGTATGCCGCTCTGTGTTGGTAGAGGGGTTGTCTATCCGACCAGGTGGCTGCTTTGATATTTGGTTGTGGGGGGTCTGAGGCCTCCTCATCGAATTCGGGTAGCAGCTTCCGCTTTGGGTAGCTCTTGGAGGGGCGATTGTCGCCATACCTCGCTGCTGTGTTGAGTATTTTGCTCCATCTAATGTGGAGTGTGCCTTGCGCAGCCTTGAGCCTTTGCTTCTGCTTTTTCAGACTCCTCGCGGTGGCAACAAGCCTTTTACGGGTAGTCTGCTGCTCCGGGTGTCTGTCCGGCGTTATGTCATCTGGACCATTATCCTTGATAGGATTTGTTTGTTCGGTTTGATTATCCGGATTACCGTTGTCCGGCAGCGGTTCGCCCTGCTCTAGCGCTGGGTCTGTGTGATCGCTATTTCTGTCGAGGCGGGATTTGGGGCGGCGCTTGCGTCGCTGCTTTGACTGCTTTTCGAGGGAACAAGCCTTCGGTGCGTCCTTCCGCTCCTCGTCGTCATCTTTTGGCGCGTCCACCATGTATACGTCATATGACAAGGTGGCGTTCCAGGGCCCAATAGGCGCTGGTTCTTCCTCGTCTCCTTCATCGGCGTCCATACCATCGATGTCTTCTACGCAGGGAGACCCAATAGACCTTGTCCGCTTTGTACAAGGGAGAAGAGGAGGATTTTCTCCGCGTTGACCCAAAGGGTGGATTTTCCATGTACAATCCTCCAAGCTGGGTGAGTGATCACATCTTGCCCATCCGTTTTATATACCCATTGTTTAAATATTTAATCTCACTGATTTCTACGCAGGAACTGCACCAGGCTGTTAAAAAATAAACAGCCCTCCTCCACAACCCGAGGACCCAGGACGGTCCCTCGACCCGGACTCACAAGAGGATCCGGAGCTTTCGATGGATCTGATTGATGGAGTGTTCCATCAATTGAGCAAGGACAACGTCCTGGTGGCCATTACGGCCGATTATCCAGGGCTAATTCCGGCCTCCCAGAAACGGGAGGCCGAACCTGCGGCGACAAGACAACAAGGGGCCGCAGGGTCCCGTAGGCAGAAAAAAGGTGTAGTCCGGACCGGGGCGTCAGCGCAAAGGTATGGCGCACCCCCTTATCCCAGGTGTCGTACCTTCAGGGCATATTACCACTTGTGCTCTCTTCAGGATAAAGAGACCTCGCTGAACTATATTCGGAGAGACCGCCAATCGCACCTCCACCAGCCAGGCTCCAAAGCCTAGCTCGAAAGCGGGGCCGAACACAAGGTGCGCACTGGACGCTCCTCCGACGAAGGATGTGGACAGGTTGTCTGCCACCAACTCTGAGGTGGAGAGTGCCATGAAGCACAGGCGTCGCCGGACAGTTCTTCGCGACGCGTGTCTCTCCCAAGAGGCGTTATATGCCTTTAAGTCAGGAGATGCGCACCTCCGTGCCGCTCAAAATGGTCTAACCAGAGCCGCGGAGCAATATGTAAAAGACATACGGGTAAGAAAATTTTGGTAATTATATATACCAGTAGCCCCCGAGACTTGAAACAGTTAAGATAACTGATTTAAGGATCATTTGTTATGAAGGTTCTTGCAGAAAAGAATTCCCTACTATCCAAGGAGCTGGAAGAGTGCAAAGCCCAACTTGAGGCCGCACTAGCCGCGGCAGGGGAGCCTAAGGAGGCCCCCTCTGGTAATATACACTTTAAAAGATAAGTATTTTGCGAAGCACGGCTTTGGTGCGAATCTGACAAATGAAATTGCAGATGGCGCCGGATTAGATCCGGAAAGGCAACACCTCCTACGCCAGCTAAAGGCTGGTGAGAGGGTGCTGTTAAAGGTGATGGGGGAGAAGAAGGATCTCCGAGATGCCAACACCAAGCTGGGCGTCGAGCTGAAAGATGTTCGTGCCCAGCTGTCAGACTCCGTGAAGGAGAATCAGCGGTTTCGGCGCGGCATATTTAGTAAGTGCTTGAACGAACCTTTTGAAAGAAAGTCCGGCGGGGAAGTCGATTAACAGAGCAATGTCTGTAGGTGTGCTGACAGGTCGTCCTGCAGAGGAGATGCCCGGTTCTACGGGTGACCTTCTTCCCGAGCTCTCGCAACTGCTCGATCGAGTTCAGCAGGCGATGCGAGGCGTCGCCCAGGCCCTGTGGCCATCCGTCTCCATGCCCGAAGGTCTTGGAGAGCTTGCGGAGAAGCTAAAAGGAGCACAGCGGCGTTTCCGATTGTGGAAGATATCAGCCTGCTGTCAAGGCGCTAGGGAGGCCTGGGCCATGGTGAAGACGCGGTACGCAAAGGCTGACCCCAACCACATGGCCGAGGTCGGTCCTATAGGGCCCGATGGGAAGGAGATCCCTGTAAGCTTGGTATACGGCCAAGTAGAGTCGGCCGCAAAGTATTCCCAGCAGGACTGTAAATTAGACAGCCTGTTAGATGGTATCGAAGAGGAATACGATCAGTCAAAATGACTATGTAGTAGGAGAACCACGCAATACTATGTAAACGGTACCTACACACAAAGAACAAATACTTGCAACCCGGCGTGTAAGAGGGGTTGTCAATCCCTCCCGGGTAAAAGATTGGTAAATAGGTAGGTGAGTAGATGCAAACAGAACAACGACAGATAAAATTCAGTGAGGTATTTTTGGGTTTTGGTAATATAGATCTGGAAATAAAAGCAAATAAAAATAGATCTCAAAGGCAAATAGATCGGAAAGCAAATATGATGAAGAATAAACCCGGGAGCCGTAGATTTCACTAGTGGCTTCTCTTAAGAAATAGCACACGGTGGGTAAACAATTACTATTGGGCAATTGAGAGAATATCGAATAGTTATGAAGATATCCAAGAAATGGTCAATATATAGGCATCACGTCCAAGATTAGTAGACCGACTCCTGCCTGCATCTACTACTATTACTCCACACATCGACCGCTATGCAATAAGAACGATGACATGATGTAGATGAGATCTATTCATGTAGGAATAGCCCCCATCTAGCTATCCTTAATAGCAATGATACATGCGTGTCTTGCTGCCCCTTTTGTCACTAGGAAAGAAACACCGCACGATTGAACCCATCACAAAGCACCTCTTCCCATGGCAAGAAAAAATCGATCTAGTTGGCCTAACTAAATCAAAGATTAAAAGAAGAAATACAAGGTTATAAATAATCATGCATATAAGAGGTAAAAACTCAAATAGCTTCCATGGATATATAATGCTGATCATAAACTCAAAGTTCATCGAATCCCAACAAACACACCGCAAAAAGAGTTATATCAAATAGATCTCCAAAAGACCATTGTATTGAGAATCAAAAGAGAGAGAGGACGCCATCTAGCTACTGACTACGGACCCGTAGTTCTATGATGAACTACTCACGCATCATCGAAGAAGCACCAACGAGGATGATGAACCCCTCTGTGATGATGTCTAGATTGGATCTCGTGGTTCTAGAACTTTCGGTGGCTGGTTTGTGTTTCATCGACTCCCTTGGTGTTTTTGAAATATTTGGGGATTTATAGGGTGAAGAGGCGGTGCGGGAGGCCACCGAGGTGGGCACAACCCACCAGGGCGCGCCTGGGCTCCTGGGCGCGCCTTGATGGATTGTGCTCCCCTCGGAGCACCCCGGGTACTTTGGCCCATCTTGTGTCTTCTGGCCCACAAAAATTCTCCAAAAAGTTTCGCTGCGTTTGGACTTCGTTTGGTATTGATTTTCTGCATAAAAAACAAGAAAAAACAACAACTGGCATTGGGCACTATGTCAATAGGTTAGTCCCTAAAAATGATATAAAGTTGCTACAAAATGATTGTAAAACATTCAAGAATGATAATATAACAGCATGGAACAATAAAAAATTATAGATATGTTGGAGACGTACCACACGGCCGTGCCTCTCACGAAAGCAAAACCATGCCTCTCGCGAAAGCAAAACTGTGGCTCTTGCGAAAAAAAGAGAAAACGCATATTTTTCTATTTCCGGGAGGCACGGTCGTACCTCTCGCGGAAATAAAACCGTGTCTCTTGTGAAAATAAAAATAAAAAAGAAAACGTGTTATTTCGCGTAAAAATCATTTTTTATTCCAAAAAGCTAAGGAAGACCTGTAAAAAACTGAAAAGTTGAAAGCCCCATCTAAAATCCAAAAACACATGCGGAAAAGTAAAAAAATCAAATTGAGAGGAAGCGTCCAGAGTACGACACGTGACGGCAGCTGAGAGCGTGGCGCACTCTCAGCCCATCTCGAAGTGACCCTTGGGAAGGCTGGGAATGAACGCTCTTTAGTTAGTTGCTCTCGCGCCTAAGGCGCTGACTAGGAGCTCCCAACAACATGGGTGCCTTCAGTAAGTCTCGAGTTAGGCCGGCCCAGGCGCATCAGAACAACAACCTTGTTTTCTAAAAAAGAAAATCATGTTTTAGTTTTTGTTTTCTGTTTTTTTTCACTTTTGCTTATACTTCCAAATATTGTGAGGAAAATGATTGGGATCACCCGACGGAACACGACGCATGCAATCGCCATCTTCGTAGATGTTGTATCAGATTTTAATGAGATGGCTAGAAGTAACGTATTACCTGACTAGTTTTGCAACTGAGTGGTTGTTGCGATTTCTTCCACCGCAAAAATTGGTGTGTTGCGGGATTTGAATTTATATCCCCTCGAAAACAACCACCACCCATGCTCCTCCAAAGCAACCTCGATACGCCACCGCTGACGCTGGCGAGCACCCGCGTCGCGCCACCGCGAAGCAGCCCCGCTGTGCCACTACTGACGTCGGCGAGCACGTGCTCCCCCATCGCGGTTGTCGGCCGCCTCCACCACCATCCACTCTCTCTCTCCTCCTCCCTCTTCTCACCTTCATCCAGACCAGGCGCTGCCAGCCGCGCCACCGCCGGGCACTCCCGCTGCACCCGCACTGACGCCGGCGAGCACGCGCTCCGCCATCGCGGTCATCAGTCGCCTCCACCACCACTAACCCTCTCTCCTCCTCCTCCCTCTTCTCTCCTTCATCCAGTCGCGCCGTGGCAAGCACCCCCGATGCGCCGCCGCTGACACCGGCTAGCACGTGCTCCGCCGTCGCGGTCGTCGGCCGCCTTCCACCACCACCCACCCTCTCTCCTCCTCCCTCTTATCAATCGACAAAGCCCGCTCCTGCTGCTACCGGGTGATGAAGACGATCTCCGCTCGACACTGATGATGCAAGGCGCCGTCCACTTCCGCAACATCATTGTCGTTGCGAAAAACAAATGTGCAACAAGACCGTTTTTGCAAAAAAATCGCACCAAGACCTTTGTTGCAAAAAAATCCACAACAATACCTTTGTTGCAAAAAAATCTGCAACACGACCTCTGTTGCAAAAAAATCCGCAACACCACCTCTGTTGCAAAAAAATTCTGCAATACAATCTCTGTTACAAATGTTTCTGCAACAAGGTCTTTGTTGTAAACTAGAGAAAAGAAGTTCACCTTGCTAGATCTGTGTTAGATCCGACTGCTCGCGAGGCGGCGGATCTTTTTCCGCCGGCCTACGCGTAGCAGCCCCCATATTCTAACTAAATATATTACAAAAAAATTGACATAATATTTTTGAAAATGTTTACAAGCATTCAAAAAATGTTAAATATATATAGAGAAAATGTTTATTACGTATACAAAAAATGTGTATGATGTATTTTAAAATGGTAATCAAGAATTTGTAAAAAATATTCAAAAAGTGTTTGCAAAATGTTAATCAAGCATTTGGAAAATGATAAAATGTGTATAGAAAAATATTGACCATGTATTTACAATATGATGGAAAAATATCGAACTAGTACTTGAAAAATGTTTATCAAACATTTGAAAAAAAATAAATGTGTATAGAAAAACTGTTCATCATGTATAAAAAAGATGAAAAAATGTGATCACGTATATTAAAATGTTAACTGAACAGTTAGAAAAATGTTGAACAAGTATTTTTTTTAAATGTTAATCAAGCAGTTGAAATGTTAAATGTGTTTTAAAAAATGTTGACGATGTGTTCAAAGAATGTTAAATATTGCATTTAAAAAATGTTAATTAAACATTTAAAAAATATTAAACATTCTTAGAAAAAATGTTGACCATGTGTTAGAAAATTCTAATCAATTATTTTAAAATGTTTAAAAGTGTTTATAGCAAAAGTGTTGACCATGTATTCAAGAAACATTAATCTTGTGTTCAAGAAATGTTAATCAGCATTTGAAAAATGTTTAAAATGTGTATAGAAAAAATATTGACCATGTATAAAAAATATTAATTTTTATTGGAAAAGTGTTAAATGTTAAAAAATGTGGTTGACGTATACAAAAAGTGTATAACAAAAACCAAAAGGAACAAAGAAACCCAAAGAAAAGCGGGAAAGAAACAAAATAACCCAAAGAAAAAAGGAAATGCAAAATCCGATAATATCAATGAAAGAAACAAAGAAAAACAAAAAAGGGATAAAACAGAAAAAGAGAGAAGATGTAACAAAACCAAACAAAAAACAAAAGAAAATGAGGAAAGCGAATAAAAATGAAGAAAGAAGAAAGAAAATAAAAATTCTGTATAAACAGGGAAAACGAAACGAAGAAAACCTGATGAAAAAAGAAAAGAAAACAGAAAACCTGTCTAAAAACCAAGCTTTTTTCATTGTAGTAGGTTGGGCCCAGGTTATTCAACATGAACTCGATCTTTGGCTCAGTGGCATCGGTGCGACGAAGTAACCTAGATATCGCTAGTGGGCTGGCCCAATTACTCGAGACGCTTCAGTGAGAGATCCATATATCTCGCTGAACGAAATCACTAATTAAGGAGTACTCGTTGCAAAGAACACTTTACTTTCCCAGGTCACGTCAAGTGGCGCACATGCAGCACGCCACTTGTCGCAATCTGGAAGTTTTTTTTTTGTAGATCCGTTTATTCAAAACGTTTTATCTCTTAAACCGTGCTTCCAAATCTCGAACCGTTTTCACCATTGGATTCCTCGCTTTGAGATCTTCAAAACTAGATCCCATGTTGATAGGTTTTGACGAACTTTTTTTCACGAAAAAAAACCGGACAAAAAAACCTGGCGAAAAAACCGAACCGGGAGCACGGTTTTTTTTCCTTTCCGAAAGAGGCACGCCCGTGTCTCTCACGCCGTGCCTCTCGTGGAAGCAAAACCGTGACTCTCGTGGAAGGAAAAAAATAAAAAACGCGTTTTTTTTTCGTTTTCGAGAGGCACCACCGCGACTCTCGCGAAAGCACAACCGTGCCTCTCGCGGAAGCAAAACCATGACTCTCGTGAAAGAAAAAACAAATAGAAAACGCGTATTTTTTCCCTTTCCGAGAAGGCACGGCCGTGATTTTCGCGTAAGCACAATCATGCCTCTCACGGAAGCAAAACCGTGCTCTCACGAAAGAAAAAAAACAGAAAACACGTTTTGTTTTTCCCTTTCCGAGAGGCACGGCCGTGACTCTCGCAAAAGCACAACCGTGTCTCTCGCGGAAGAAAAACCGTGATTCTAGCAAAAGAAAAAAACAGAAAACGCGTTTTTTTTCGTTTCCGAAAGGCACGGCCGTGACTCTCGATAAAGCACAACCGTTCCTCTCGCGGAAGAAAAACCGTGACTTTTGCGAAAGGAAAAAAAGAAAACGCGTTTTTTCGCGCAAAAAAAAATCGAAACTTTTTTTATCGAAAAGCTAAGAAAGACCGGGGGAAAACCAAAACGTCGCGGGAAAAACCGTTTAAAAGTCGAAAACGCGTGCGGAAAAATTAAAAAAAAAACAAAATCCGAAGGGAGCGTCCAGAGCGCGACACGTGGCGAATGGCTGAGAGCACGCCAAGTGGCGCTGATCGTTGCGAGGCTCCCAAAGGAGCGCTCGTTAACTAGTTGCTCCCCTCGCTGAATGCGAGATATAGCTCCCGCGCGAATATCCTGATATGAAAGGTACTTTTTAGTACAAAGTTGACCATGTGACACATGTGATAAGCAATTCAAACTATTAAAAAAAGTTAATATAAAGTTGAGTTATCTATTTTGAAACGGATGAAGTATGCTATATCTTGATGGGCCAAATTTTGGGCGCAGGCATGGCAGAAGGAAATCACCCCACAGCGATTTGAGTTTCTAAAAAAAAACCAGCTATTTGAAGATAAGGCAGCAGCAAAAGCAACATCCTCTTGGACGCATACCTTCTGTCGCGGAAGCTCCCACGCTGGATCGCGCATGGACGCCGGCGAGCTGGAGGTCTTCGACGCCGGCCGTTGCACCGACGGATATCAGCTGGGCCTCGCCGTGGGCCAGCGTTTCCGCGACACGATCAGGAGCAGGATGCAAGTGGACCTCTTCCTGCAGGAGCAGCTGCTGCCGTTCGCGTCCACGGCGGCGGGCAAGCCGCTCCTCGCCGCGCTCCAGGCCGCCAACAGGGAGAGGTACCCCCGGTACTGGGATGAGCTGGTGGGCATGGCGGACGGCAGCGGCGTCCCGCTCCTGCACGTAAAATTCTCCTTCTCATTAACTTCCATCCCGGCCGTCTGCAACGTGGGATTGTTCAGCATTACTGAATGTGTGTGCTGAGCAGGTGATTCTGGTCAATTTGAGGAAGGAGATTCGTCCGTTCATCCCAAAGAAGGACCACGAACGGAGAGAGGAGGAGGACGACGACTGCTCCGACATCCTGATGGTGAGCGAGTCGACGGCGTTCGCGGCGCACAACGAAGACGCCAACGTCGCGCTGCTCGGCCACACGTACGTACTCCTACTAGTCGCCTTGCTCGTTCTCCGTGTCCGATCGATCGTCGCACAGCTGATCCTTCCTGCATTCCTGCCCTCTCCGCCTCAGCTACGTGGTGAAGGCGACGTCGCCGGACGGCGCATCCTCCTTCACCGCCTACACCTACGCCGGCGAGCTCCCCACCTGCGCCTTCGGGTTCAACAGCAACGGAGTGGTACGTGTACTGTACGTCCCCATCAGATCAGCCAGACGTACGCGACTGGACTGTCACGAACGCACGATCCCTGCTGAATTTCGACATGTTCAGGCCTTCACGCTCGACTCGGTTCCGCCGGCGATGGGCGAGGTCGCCGCGGGGGCCATCGCCGTGAACTTCGTGTCGCGGGACCTGCTGGAGGCGAGAGACCTCGACGACGCGATGCACAGGGTGTGCTCGCCGGGCGTGTCGGTCGGGCACTGCTACAACCTGATGGACGTCGGAGCCCGGCGGATCGTCACCATCGAGACCGCCTCCCGGAACCGGTTCGCCGTCCAGGAGGCCTGCGCGGCTCCCTCCTTCCACGCGAACATGTACCGCCATCTCCAAGTGGAGCAGGTAGACATGATCAGTACAGCTCAACAAGCTCTTCACCTCAGTGAGCGATGAGTAAGCTTCCACGTGTCGCGTGGATGGATATTTACGCAGGTGCAGGACGAGAACTCCATGAGCAGGGAGAGGAGAGCGGCGCAGTGCGCGATGGACTCCAAGGAGGAGGCGCTCGCGGTGCTCGGAGACACGGCCGACGACAAGTACCCGATCTTCATGGCAGGTTTATCTTAGCGCATGCCATTTTTCATGTATGTTGGGCACCGAAAAAACTAGGGAGTTTGCTACAAAAACATGACCTGTTGTTTCACCGGTGACTACTTTTCAGGCCCAACGCTGTATACTCTATGCACCGTCTTGGCTGATCTCGACGAGGAGACGATGACCATTTACATGGGGAATCCCAAGAACAGAGATGCCGTTCGAGTAGCTCTTCCTATGCTGTGAACTTCTAATAACTAGATTAGCTTAGTCCTCGCCGCTGAGAAATTGGCCAGTGTCCCTAATTGCTACCGTAGTATTATGATTGTAATTCAAAAGATTGGTTCAGACTTTTGGATGTTGTCACATAATAGTATATAATTGAGCATGATCATTTTTGCCAAACTGAGATCTGCAACAGGCTGCTTCTGTTCATATGACGATTATTCACTGTATGACTCCTCGCAACAATTATCACCTTCGCACTGTAGGAAGGCCAAATGCTGTAGTACAATGCTGTGCTAGACTGAAACAGTTCAGCACAGTGCCATAGACTTTCTGTAATGACTACACGGTGCTTTGACTGTTGAACAAATCAGTGGTGCTTTCCCTGAACAATGTTTTGGTAAAAGGTAAGGGTAAGAAAAAAGGCTACATGCCATCTACAGCTCTTTGTCCCAGGTCCAATACCAAATGACATCTACAGGTAAAAAAAAGTGCTCTTTGGACTTGAGGTTTCCACATGCTCTGAGTCTCAGTACCAATCATGCTGATAAAGGGATGCCGTGGAAAAGGAGGCAGAAATTCTCGTCAGCAACAACAAATCATCCAATGCATGTTATGGTGTTCCCATATCAACAGTAAATTTCCTGTGGATAATCAAGACTTTCAGCATATCAGTGTACCACTGTTATTACACATGAGAAATTTCTAAACTGCTGTACAAAAACAATGTTTTCTTAGAGGATGGTATTTTATCTGTAGCGGCATTTTGCAAGTAAATGATGTATCTGACGCACACCTGTTATGTACCATGTCGGCGAATCTTGGGTCCCCTCTCAAGTCATGAAGTCGCGATTTCAACTAGTGTCACAGCGGCAAATGCTAAAAAAAGGCTCCCTCCGATGTATGCTATAATCTGCACGAGAATGGAGACAGAATTGTTGGACATAAACTGTGCAAGAAGTTACCTTAAATTTCTCAGGTTTTCTACAAATTTGACAGTTACACATGAAGTATTTGTCTCAACAGCTGAAAAGAAGTCCCTAAAGTCGACATTATTCACCATGATAAAATGGAGGTGACAAGATATTCTGTTATTTTTCTGTAACAGCCTGTGTTTAAGTATGAGTAGATTTCACTTACAGCGCCTTTTCCTGATGGCCTACGCTTTTCCATTAGTTCATTAGTTGATGAAATTGAACGGTTTGTTTAGGTAGAAGAATCAGTTGATATTATATTAGCAAATTATATGTTAAGGGGTTGATCGAGTGACAAACAAATGTAATCGACACCACAAATCTGTAGCAATTTAAACATGGGGGTGAAACCACTAGGTCAAATTCATTACACAGATAACTGAGCATCACTCAGTTGGCTAGAGGCGAACGTGCTCGCCCAGCCCACCCGGGTTCGAGGCTTGGCCTCCCCGGTAGTTTCTTCTAAATAACAACAACAATGCCGCTTGCTAGGGATGTTAGTCGTAAAAAAAAAACTAATCACATGATAAATCAGGTTCCCTTGGTAGTACTGATTTACCTTTTCAGATAGGAATGTCCCCAGCAAAGAACCACCAAGAACTGCAATCTGCGAGAGAAGAAATAGGTTAATGCCAATCTCCCTAAGAACCAGAGGCAAAATGAGCAATAGAATAACTGGCATGTACGTAGTTGCTGCTCATAGTGTTTATGTTCAATAAACAGGGTAGATTTTAACTAAAAGAAGTTCCTTAGAAGAACTTAAATAAACATTGCATCCCGATAATACACTGAAGGTGTTAAGTTAACAAGCACATGCAAAAACTGATCAACAAGAGAAGGCAGTTGCAAAACACAAGGCTGGCACAACAACAGAACAAGTAGGACTCAGATAAATGACCAAAGCCCTAAAGATTCCAGCATTCCATCAATTGCAATGTTATAGTGCTTTAGTATGCTGACTACAAATAACTTATCACGAGAATGTTTATGCAAATTAGGACCATTTTTGTCAAGTAATGTTGTTTCTTACCAATGTTGCAACACCATGACCAGCAAGCGATCCTGCAATGACACCCGGAGGGGATGAAGCCGCAGCAAGTGCTGTGAAAGAACAAGGAAACAAGAGTCAATGTTGGCTGTGAAAATAGAATCTCACACTTGTATGGAATGGCAAGAACTATACCAATTGTTGAGAAAAATGATTTATCACCCCATTCAGCAACAAAAACCAAAACAAATGTGCTAGCAAGAGTACTGGCGACAGACACTAATCCTGCGCCATTTCCAGAAAACTTCGAAACTGCTATCTCAGCCTGCCATTGTTCAGTATAATAGTGTTATAAAGCAGTTTCACTATGAGACAGAAAGAGGGCCAAGCACAAGAATATCATCAAGTGCACCAAGCAACTGCAAAGGCTATCGGTTAGATATGTAACTATAACTATTGCAGTATATTCCTTAATGTCAGTGATCTTGTATGTGTGGCCTTTTTGCATACTTCTTTTGAAGACTATGCCCTTTATCATGTAATAGATAATATTGATGTACTTCTTAAAAGGTTTACAATATAAGCACGCGATAGAAGGCCAAGAAGATTGGATTATTATGCATATTATTATCTTAAGTATATTATGCATAAAGCAAGACATCAAATATAAAGTTGGAAGAGCAGTATATTCATCAGTTAAGTCTTAGTTGATTAAAAGGTATGAATGTGTTTTTCTCTAAGATCCATGTCATGAATATTGTGACCTGAAATTTAAGGATATGGTAGACTAAACCTAAGAATTTAAATTTTGAAGTTCTACCTCCTCTTGCTCCTCATTCATCTTTTCTCCATCACCTGAAGCCGCATCAAGTAATGTAGTAACTCCATAGTATACCTAAATCCAATTAAGCTTGTCAGGCATGACAATGTTTTTAAACCTCAAAAAGTAATGCAATAGTAATAACCCTGCACACACTTAAACTTGTTTACAGAACAACTGATTTCTAAGTACATATTTGAGTATGTCATAGGTCATGATTTCAACACATTGTATATTTGTAAATGTAACAATAATATGAGGTTTTTTTGCTTACCAAGAGACACACAGCAAGAATGTCATCAATTGGGAAATCTGTACCGCCAAAACTGCATATGCAAGAGGCACATCAGATAAAAACAGCAGTTAGAAGGTTCTTCACTAAGAGCAGCAAACAGAAGGTCGTCAACTAAGGGTGGCAGATAGAAAGTCCTCTTTAAAACTTCAACAACAAGTACAATCACCTGAATGGAAGGACGCCATCAACGTAGTGAAATGCTCGACCAAGAACTACAGATATAACTGTCATTACCCTGTTTATACCCAAGAAGAACAACCTTGTTTATAAGTCTGATATGTTGAAGTAAAAAAGCGGAACTTCATAATTTACTGACTATGGAAAAACTTATATTCCTGTATAACTTAAAATCTATAGCTAGAAGCAGATAAGCAAGTAACAGTATAGGAGAAGCATCGTAGCGTATAGAGAAAAGCATGAAAAATATATTTGTAGTACTTACGCAAGTGCTCCAAATGTGCCAAGAAAAATGACTCCTCCAGAATTTCTAGCTGCTAAAAGTGCCTATTGAAACACATGAAACTGCAGCACTTATCAATGACTCATTTTTGTATACACATTGGTATCAAATTACTTGTATAGCACAGAGTGAGAAGTAAATAGGAAGCCACATAACTTGTGAATCACTTCCTCCGTCCCATAATATAAGAGCGCTTTTGACACTACATTAGTGTCAAAAGCGCTCTTATATTATGGGACGGAGGGAGTAGAATGCACTACTAGTGGTAGGGGTGTTCAATGTTCATAGTTGGTTTTACGGTTTGATCCAACCGGATTTTGAACTGGATGTATGCATGCAAAATTTAGTTCCGTCTGCCGGTTTCAACGTGTAGTTTGCGGAATAGAAAATGCAGGCAAGCATTGTGTACGAAGTCTTGAAGCCTCTAAAGATTCTAACCATGGCAAAATAATCTAACTGTGTGTGCATGGATATACTCACCGCAATGAAAAACGTCCTGTCTCCTAGCTCAGAAAAGAAAATCAGCAGAAAAGCCTGAAATTGGAATTTTGGAGCATCAGAAATGTACGCGACATGCACTTGCTTGACGGAAAGAAATAAAAGGAACTGACGAAGCATCAAATTTGAAAGGGCAGAGGCAGTTCTCCTAACTGAAGCAAAACCTGTACTGATGTCCCCGAGATCCCCCAGCAGGTCCGCCGGCGGCTGCAGGCCCATGAACTGCGTGCCGGCCAGCGCCTGCTGCGACCCCTGGATCATGAGCACCCCCGCCGCCGCCGCGAACGCGAGCCCCCATTTCGGATCGGACGGCGCGAGCCCGCCACTGTCCGTACCTGCCGGCTCCGGTGCCTCTCTCTCGTCACAAACCACAGGAGCTCCAAGCAGCGGCGGCGCCTCGCCCGGGTCGCGCTTAGCTGGGCACCTCAGCACCTGCATCGGAGGCGATTTCACGTCAGGTGTTCCGGTACGGCGGGGAGCTATCTATCTCTTTCCTCCGTTTAGGGATGAGGTTCAGGTGCACTGTACCGGTCGCCCGGGAAGGCTGGCGAGACGCGGCGGCGGGCGGAGAGATGGAAGAGGCGTCCTTGTTCGGTAGGGTATGGAGGAGGAGGAGGTGAAGACGGTGGAAGAGCAGGAGGTGACGGAGGCCATGGCGCCGCGGCGGTGGCTACGACCTGCGGGGGCGGGCGCGGGGGCGGGGTCGGGGCGGGACGGACTGAGCGGTTGCCAGCCGCTTGCTCTCGGCCGTTGGGAGTGGATAGAGTTCGAACGGGTTGTTGGTAGGTAGGCTCACATGCAGCCTGGCCCACTGTTTTGGGCCAGCCCATGTTCAAAGGTTCGCTTGGCAACAAGCGGCGGCGGCGGCGGCACGTCCGGAGCAGCAGCGTCTTCGGCGATCGTCAGTTTTGCCACGAGCTCGCCGGAGTCGACGAGAGCGTGAGCATCCGCCGCCGCAGACGGTCCTATCGTTGCTTTAGTCCGTCGATCGATCCCGTGCTCGCGCTAGCTCCCTGTGACCGAGGGAACTCGTGCTCTCCCGCCCGCCGCCATGGCCGGAATGCAGTGCACACCAGGTGCTCGACTCTATGCTCGTGTCGATTCTCCTAATTGTAGTTTGCTTAGTTTGGTTTGTACTGGCGTGCGTTTTCTTCCGTGCACCACGGCGAAAAGGTTTGCTTGACTGAATGACTGGTCAAGGAAGGATGTAGCTACCGTTATCTGTCTTTGCTTGGATTGGACGACCCTGGCTGTGTCCTCCGGGCTTATTGGTGCCGCTGGGTAGATAGGATGATGGAGGTTGCTTTTGCACGCCGATGCTATGCACTGTTCTTTAGTGTTCTGGATTTGATAGTACGCACTATGTAGGATGAACAGCGAGCAGAGCTAATTCCTAACATTATTTATGCAGTCTGATAGCGTGTCGAATTTGCTTCGACTGTGTTTAGCTGAAAGGCAAATGCACTTGGCGAGTTGGTGATGATAAGCTCAATCAGCAAGAGGAAATTAAGTTTTAACAGAGAAGAAGTGTGAAAAGCTCATTCCATACAATTTGGTTGATCGGCAGCATAATTCTGACCACTGTCAGATGTATGTATGTTAAAGCCCCACTTCATTTCACTACTAATGACTACAGAGAAATAAATGATGCTGACTATTCATATAATATTAATCAAGTACTGGAGTGTCATTTAATGAAAATAGATTACGAGTGTATTCTCTATTACATTTGCTAGATCCACTGACGAGCAATAGTAACTAAACACACCTTTCCCCTTTCTAGCATTATGAAAGAGTAAAAACACTTATGGGTCAATAGGTACTGTGGTAGATGAGTAAACACTTTGTTCTATAACCTGTAGGTTTGCTAATCATTAATTTGTTTGTGGCATTCAATGGTTAGGTTCCAGTCTGCTGCTTGAACCTGGCCATCTGGGAGAGCTTCTCAACAGCTTCAACCAAATGATCAAGCCTAGCAACGAATTCAATCAGTAGCGATGCGGAAGTCGCAAGCGACAGCGCTGTGGTACTTTCAAGTGCACGCATCCTCGGAATCATATCAGAAACGTCATTTTCATCATCTTCAAAATCATCCACCTCCCGAGAAGGCCATGAATGCAGCCTCCTCTGCTGCCTTTTCATCATCTCATGGTAGGATTCAGGTTGCAGTGGCCCAGCTACTTGTGTTGCTATGTTTTCAGCCATCTTACTTTCTGGGTCATCATTTTGTTTGCTGTTGAGGTTGAAAGTGACAGCCCAGGAGGTTTTCAACTGTGGCTTGGCAGAGTTGGCTTCATGATTTACAGTAAAGAGGTAGGACTGCAGGTCAATTGATTGTTGCAGACGCTCAGTTGAGACATGCACATGCTTGAGTAGGCTTGTTTGAAGGCTTGACTTCATGTTGTTTACATCCTTTGCCAAACTGTGCAGCAACTCTGCAGCTTGGTTTGTGGCATCTAAGATCTCAGAGCGGAAAGCACATCTTAGGTTGTATGGTGCCTGCAGAATGCAATGACTATATTTATATGCAAATTATGGTAAAGTGGTTCCTGATTATCTTATTAAATACTCCCTCCATTCCAAAATAAGTGTCGTGGTTTTAGTTCAACTTTGTACTAAGACCACGACACTTATTTTGGAACGGAGGTAGTATATAATTTTCTAGGAAGTATACAAACATGAAAATTAAATCAACCCAGTACAGTAGTACATCGTGAGGAAAGGTGCACCTTTCAACTAATTCTTTTCTGCATTGTTTTAGATAAGATGATCCATGTTTGTTGTGATCATACTCTTGACCTGTGGTGTCAATTACTTGGTTAACTTGCAATCTTACAGCATCTCTTGAATGAATCTGCACTTCTAAATAGGCATAATTTGCATATACCTATACCATTCACAGAATGAGTATGCTATAGTTCTCATAAGTAAAGTTGACAGTCAGGTACTTTCAATGCTACTCTTACCAGCCAAGGTATATTTGGCATTTGATTAATATGATCAACTGATTATGTTGCTCCTCAGGTTTTTCTCTTGCATAAGCAAGAAACCAGTAGAAAGTTCCTTCCTGGTAGTGAACTATGAAGAATCTTAAGCTAGTGTTTAAGCAGAGTGGCAAATTTGATCCATATGACCTATGACAATGGTGTGCCGAACATTTACTACAGACGGTGTCCTTCAAAAGACAAATTTTCTCACAACATCCCTCAGATTTTAACTACCCTCCTTTCTGGTCCCTTGGCGAAGTATAATTTTTCCTTCTTATGTAGTATATTATGTTGTATTGTATCATGGAATAAGAATATGGTGTTTTCCACTACCAGGACAAGGAACTAACTAGGACAAAGAACCAGTAGCCTGCACGTAAAGGACCCAATGAAGGTATCAAATTCTATTCTCAAATCAAGGAGCACAATATTGGCATTTATTTCCTAGGACAGTTCAGATAGTTCACATATGCATCAAAGTATCATGTTTCTCTTATGTATAACTCTTCTATAATATTCTATGTATTATTATGTGTGCATCAACCAGTTTGTTAAAAATACTACTCCCTCCGATCCAAATTAATTGACGTTGGTTTAGTACAAAGTTAGTACAAGTTTGTACTAGACCAGCGTCAATTAATATGGATCGGAGGGAGTACATATTTTTGGAAATAGCTGCTGCAGTTATGGGTCTGTAGCTAGGCAGAAGAAGGATCAGAGTATGTACAGCACATATACTTCTGAAGCCAGGAGTATCACTATGATACCTGAATCTCTGAGTGCAGGCAGCCATGTAAAGCCATCACCTCATAGGCACAGTACTGAAGAACATTGCCAACTTTCACATATTCTGCCCATGGGTAGAGGAAGTGTTTGAATCTCCCATGTGGTGGCTCCCACTTAGCAGAGTTCGCCTGGACAATATTCACCATATCACCAGTGAAGTGTTATCTGGTATGATCCTGAGTAATAATAATTCAACTATACAAAACTAAGGTTGGCTACTTACCAGCGAGTCAAGTTTTGCTGATGAATTTAACATAGCTCGGCACTTCCTGAATGCTGGTTCATCAGGGAAGTCATCCATGACTGTCTTTGAGAAATCAGGATGTTCGGAAACGTCGCCGCTTAGATACTTTTTGACGCACTCTGTAGCAACAGAAAGTAGAAGTATTGTGTTATATAACCTCATTTGTGATTTGACTTCAAAAAACTTAGCTTGAGGACTAGAGCAAGACCTTCTAACGAGTCTGCCAGAGAACTGAAATTGGCAACTAACTCCATGTGTAGTTGTTCCCCTGCCCAGATTGGGTAAATGGTGACATTCACAAGAACAGCTATGAGGGCTCCAATTGCAATTGAGCAGAGTCTATCCATTGCAGTCCTGATGGGGTTTCCCATACGGTATCCCGATACAATGATCAAGCAGTAGGTGAATAGGATAACTCGGAAACCATACTCGTATGGAATTAGTGATGGCCATAACTTCATAAAGGATGTTGCAGCTCCTGCATATCACATTATTGCACAGTAAAAATGTTGAAAACTGAAACCAAGTACTGTAAATAGAAGTTCTAACTTGGAAAAAAAGGTTAATATCTGTTCAATACTGCTTAGCTCTAAGACGTACCAACAAGAAAGATGCTGAAACCAATGAGGTATGGTTCTGCAGTGTGGCCACAAGACATAGCCACTTGAATAATGACTATCGCAAATACTCCAGCAAGTACACTTCCAAGAGCTCGATTGAATCCACGATTGAATGTTGCACCTACAGATAGCTTAAACTATTAGGATTTCCATTCATAATATTTTTGCATATTTGCCATCAATGCTCATGTAAACTAACATAGTATATCCAAATAGTGTTCATAATGTTTCAAGCAGCTGTTTTAACTAGCTACTCATGACACTGATGTTACTTACCGATAGTGTACTCGAACATAATAGCAACAGTGAGGATGGACCATATGATGTTAGTCCCAAAGATGCCATAGGGCGCACGAAAGAGTATGAGAAGTGACACAAGGAGGCAAGCAAGGCCAACTTTGAGTGCAAAGGTAACCCTGTTTGTGTCCTGCCTAGCGAAGTCCCAGACATCACATAGCCTTTTACTTGGGGACTGGCCTTTCTCACTGATCTGCTTCTTTACACTTTCTTGCTCCACGCTTTTTGGTGGCTGGCAAATATCTATCCTTATACTACCCTTCTTGCCATTCATTCTCCAACTGAGGATGTCCTTTACACAGTAGCTCTAGGGACTGCACGGAGAACCTCAGATAATGCCAATGTGGCTGCTGTATTTGTGCTTGAGTTGAGCTGTTGAAGTGTAGAGTCTTATGGATGGACAGAGGGTATATATAGCCCATTGGGAGGTTAAAGTGCAAGTAGATAAAGAGGTGGTGTAGCCACCATAGTGTCACATTAGGAGAATATAGCTTCTGAAATAACTGATGGAAATATTAATGCAGGTGATTTTCGAGATGCTCTCACTCAATAATGTAGGTATTGATAGAGAATTGGAATCTATCATCTGAAATAATGCCATCTTTCCGGTACTGATTTGTAGTTTATGGTCTATTGTTTCCCAGGTTCGCAGCTTCACGTTGTCTGAGAGTGAACATGTTTGGAGCAGATCCTTAATAGAGGCATGTCGTCTTTATTTTGGATGGATACTACCACGAAATATCATCAATAGAATGGTTTTAGACTCTCCACCACATGCATATATTCTAAATGCATACGTGAAGCAATCTCCTGCTTAGATCCACGAGACCAAAATCTCGACTCTCAAGAATGAACTTTTGGTGTGATCAGAAAAATCTTTAGTGGTTCATGGACAACAGGGAAAACCCAGAAGTTGAAGGATTTCTGCTAGTTTTGCTTACTAGTATGGTTCTTGCTGTTTGATAAATACTGCATACTCATCAGCTTATATAGCAAATTTCTTTGCGACCAAAGAGATGAAGTTTTCACCAAGAAAAAACATGTTTGAACATATATGATAAATTAGAATGTTCCTTCCAAAGTTCAAACTTGTCATCTGTCTCCAGCATTCTTGCTAGCTTGCAAAAGACTGCATGTTACAAGGATAGGGCTAGGTATTTTCAAAGTTTTAAATAGGGAGCTATGGCAAATAGCGGCAGCCTGAAAATAAATTAAATTGGCGCTATAGCGCCACAAAATTGTACAGGATGCCGTTTAGCATGATGCCCCTCCGCTATAGCACTCTATTTAAAACTTCTTTATTTTTGTTGATTGTACTCTGCTACTCTAAGAAAACATTGCTTGGTAGAGACCAGAGTTATTAGGCCAATAAATAGGTTTTATATCGGTAATCAGATGATCTTTCCTGATCCGTGTGCCATTTGCTAAAATTTTGCCTATTTTTTAACAGCCACTGTAATCTTTAATCTGCAACAGAAAGTGTATATGTCATGTCCCATGCTTGACTAGGCTATGATGATGATAAAATTTATGTTCTATGATTTAATCACTCTTGTATAATGCAAAGATCTGTGTGTGCACGCACGGATGCTCAGGTATGGTTTGATTCTTTTTGTACCTGTCTTTTGGCAGGATTGCGAAACCTGAGCTTCAGCACCAGAAAACAAGAAGAGACAGATTCTGTAAAGCTTGTGATCTCATGCTGCATGGCATCAGATTCCTCATGGCCTGTCCGCGTATGGAACGATGTCGGGTTTAGAGTTTGCATGGAGTGATGCCATCAGTGAGCCTAACGTGAACGGATTAATGATGGATCGCGGAATCTTCACTGGTCAACTGTCTATAGACACGTTAGATAATGGTGTGACATCCTATTCCTTCCAAAAGCATCACCAGGAATAATTTGCGATTAATTTCTTTGGATCCCGTCGCCGTCGCCGCGCCTCCCCCACTGGCTCCCGTCGCCGTCGTCGGAAGCCCACCCGCTGCCCTCCCTCGATGGCGCAGACGCCGCCGCGAGCGCTTCCGCCGTGGCAGCGCCAGAGCGGCCTCAGGCTCGAGCTCATCCTCTTCCATGGAGGAGGGCAACGGGAACGGCTTGTCGAGCAGGTGGAGCTCATCGCCTCCTCCCCCTCCACTCTCTTCGTCGACCACATCAGAGGAGACTGCCGCTCCTCCGCTTCGGCTCTCGACGCGTGCTCCACATCGGTGCAGCACTGGCAGGCCAACGCGTCGAAAATGCGCACACCCCGGCCGCCTCCTCCCCCTCTACCGCGGCCGTACCCGTCTCCGACGCCGACGAGGGCGCCGCCGTGCCTACCGGACAGCAGGGCCAGTGCACTGAGGTCGTCCACACCGAGGGGGCTGATTGCACTTTTTAAAAGATCTAGGGGGTGTGTTTGTCAATGTTTTGCCAAGTCAGCTCTTGACAGCCAGGCCCCACTTGTCAGAAAGCGATCAAACGGGCTAAATCACTCGATCAGTGCTTTTTGCAATGACTTAAGTGATTTTGCAGTGTTTTTTGCAACGGATTAACGAGTTGGTGGTTTTCTGCAAACCTAGCCACAAATGTGGTGGTTTCTTGCAATTGACTTATATTACTTCCTTGCCGCTTACTCCACTGCCTCTAGTCACCATTACCAATTTTGCTTGCACCATAGCCATCTGACGTTCACCACATGGTTATCACCTCCTAACACTTGTTGCACAATATGGCCGCATGCATCTTTGTGATGCATAGGCCGGAGGCAATCCTCCTTTTCTAAAAAAAACATCTGTTGCACAAATTTATGTTGGTTTAGTAACAGAGCCCTCAGAAGGACATAAATAACACTAGTGATTTCTTGCGACCTCCAAGACAGTACTCTTACTTACTACTTCTATAGCTATATATTAGTTTATACTCCCTCCGTTCCTATATGTTTGTCTTTTTAGAGATTTCAAATGGACTATCACATACGGATGTATATAGACATATTTTAGAGTGTAGATTCACTCATTTTGCTCCGTATGTAGTTGTTGAAATCTCTAGAAAGACAAATATTTAGGAACGGAGGGAGTATAAGGTAAAACTATAGTGCCGAAATAATTTTCAGTCATTGTTCAATGTTGACACTTTAGACATTTTCTAGTCGAAATTGTGTGTATTTGACCAGAGGATTCTAAGTGTTAATACAGAAGGACAAAGGTTGTACATGGTGTTCCATCTTTGCAGACATTTATGCAGTTCCCAGTTTTACTTTGGTCGGCAGATGGCCTTTACGGATTTGGAAGGAAGTCGGGAGGTGTATAATGCACTAATTGTGTTGTTCGATATCGAATCAAAGGCACGGACAATATCTAAGCGAATAACATGAGGTCTTTACTGAGGAACTTTAGCTAGGGTAGGTGTTATTCGAGCTCACACTTTTCCTGTGTGCCTGTTGATGAAAAAAAATCACCGTGCAAGATCGTTCCATTCCTGGTCCTGCTTGTGTCTTCCCCTGACAGTCTGCATCAGTGTTGCTTCTGCATATACAGGTAGCACCTGGCTGATGCTTGTGTGATCCACGAGCATGATAGCATTGATGGAGACTTGGCCTGATTTATTCCACAACTAGAGCCGGAACTTGCCGCCGTGCCCGTGGAATTGCCCGTTTGGATTTTTTGTTCTTGCAGGGCAACTTGTGGGGTTGATGGCTGGCTACTGGAAGGTTACCCAGGAATTTCCTGCCCTGCGTCTTACTGCAAATTATTGGAAGATCATATTTTTATCGAGAATGAAAGCATTATTCCTCCAGCGTCGACAGTAGGAATGCAAGAGGGGGTATGAGAGACGTGAAGGTTTTGTGAGGACCCGATTTATTTTGTCCAGTGGCATGCAAGAGGGAGTGGACACGGCCCAAGTTTCATATCAAATGTGTGGTTCCTGTTCTGGTTGAATTATTCGTTGTGACTGTTTTCGCTTATCCGGTTAGGCTTGAGCATTTTGGACCAGTAACATGTTGCTTTCAGTTTTGAAGCTGGGTAAGCTCATATAAAATGCATAATCTTTCCTATTTTCTAATCAAGCTGAATTTTGTAGACCGCTTTGCTTGGTGCTAGACATCTCAAATCATTTATCCCAATCTTATTATATATTCCCTAAAGTTAGTAAAAAATTGAGACACTTATTTTGGGGCGGAGGAAGCACTACGGACCTATTGTCCTGGGCCTCACGATGAAGTAAATGAGAAATATTAGGTTCATTTATTATTATCACTATTGGTGTCAAAAAGTATGCATAGTTTTGAAGATACCGATGCAAAACACTGTTTGTGCTTATAAAAGTATTTGTTAATGATCAAATCGACTGATGGCCATGAATATCTACTGTCCTCATCCTGATTCTGCCCTATCCATCCAGTTCTTACAGGATCGGTGGTTACTTGTGCTAAACTTGGAAGTTTGAGGGCTTGATGTCTTATTTCATGGTTGATGGACATGGATTTTTCCTAACGCATTGCGCGTGCGACGCATATCTCTTCCACACATCTAACATGCACGTCAAATCAACATGCAGGCAGGTCCTACAAAGATTTCCTGTATTCTAGCGTATATAAGTTTTCTTGTGACATTCTCTCTCCCGTATTGCAGCTACAGCTAGCGTCAAATCAACACCAGACTGGCACAAGGAATTTCTTTGTTCCAACTGTACAATTTAATTTTTAAACTACATCTGCGTGAGAGACAGAAGGGCTTCTATTGCTAATGGACCATTAAATTACATGCTTAATGAATGGTCCTCGTTTCTTCCATTAATGTTCAGGTAATGATTACAAGATACACATTCAGATCAATAAAAAATTTCTTGAGTATGGAGAGGGACAAAACAAGTGCATTCTTCTATCCGAAAACTGCAGGAGAGGAAATAAAATAAGATCAATCCATATTCCTAAACTTGCTGGATGAAAAATACATCGGATAGAAGCCACTGTCACATACGAAACCACATGCATCTTAAAAGATTGGGAAAAGAATAAAAATCTTGTTTAAGAAAAAACAAGGAGAGGAATCACTGCTACCTAGACTCTTTAAGGAAGACGACGGGGAAGATGAGGAGGAGCTCTAGACTCCTCACTGGGCCTTGCCGCCGAGCCGCTGGACTCTAGATCTGGCCACAACCGAGCTGCTCACAGTGATGATGCTGCTGCTCGTGGTTCGTCGATGCCCGACATCCTCTCATCATCCCCCACCATGGCTATGAGGCAGCCACGCTGCTCCATCTTACCTCGATGGCGGATCTGGCGATAGAGGCAGCAGGGCATGGGCGGAGGACAATCGACTACCGGTGAGAAGCACGTCACATGTCAGGAGAGGGGAGGGGGCCACGGAGGAGGAGCAACCCGGCGATGCGTGGCCATGGCAAGGGAGGAGGGAGCCGGCGGCGCGCCGGATTCGACAGACACGGGATGGGGAACGAGAGAGAGAAGGAATGAGGGGTGGGGAACGGCCGAGCGAGAGAGATACGATGTGACCTGTATTCTTGCCGCCGTGCCGCATATAGCGCTGAGAAAATAAGGCTATGGATTGTTGGGTGGGACCAGGTGGGGCACGCTCGTGCGAATCCACATGACGCAGCGACGGAGACGATTCGAGTTGCGCGCACAACCGGTTAGGCTTAGACATATTCGGTAATAATATGACTGTCCGAAAGAATGTGGATGTGTCACAAGTCCGTACCATAGAACATCATGTTTTGTTATCTTAAAAGTATGTGCAGTAGTCCTGATACATGGATTTTGAACATGGTGTCACCGCTTAGCGCAACGGTTAACATTTAACAAACTCCTAAACTCGGTTCAAAAGGAAAAACTCCTAAACTTAGCGTACATCTTTGCTGTTGCTCGTCATGCTTTTGCTGATTAACCTTCTGCTGTGTGCGCGTGATAGTGTAGAAGGTCTTAGACATGGCTGGTGCAGCTATTGGCGTCGTGCTAGATGAATTTGGCACATTATTTTGTGAGATCTTAGACAAGGGAACGCTGCACCTTTGTTCTTTCGAGTTGATTTACTCAACCATTATGTTCTGAGTATTTATAACATGACAAAATGGACACAAAGAATGCTGGACTTCATTTGGTTCACAATATATAACTTTAGTCTGGATTTATAGACATAATAATGCTGGACTTCATATGGTTCACAACATATATAATTTTAGCCTGGATTTATAGATATAATACTGCAATAAAACTAGTAGTCAGACTTGCTGTTTTGGAGACCGTTGCAATGTCCAGATCGGCGACTTCAGGGAACCGGAGCAGGCACGCCCCCAAATCAGCTTGCTCACAAACATATGCAGCACTGCAGTCCATACAGCTCAACCAAGAACAAATTTATTCTGTATAAATTTGTCTCTGTACATATATACAACAGTTATGATTCAGTACTACTCATCAGTGATTGGTAACTACAATACAACAAAAAGGTAGATTTTGTAAGTATCGTGCTAAGACCCACCCTATTCTCCTCTGAGATTTGCTAGGCGTCTGATCCATGCCAACCTCGAATAAAGCGACGCCGTGCTCAAAGATTGAGATGAAGCCTCGAAATATGTTGGTTTTGGAGTGGACGGACAGCTAAGTGATCTGACTAGCTCTTGTACAGACAGGACCTTGTACTTTGTCGGTGGGGTCGTAGCAATGTTATGTACCTTATGCTCATAGATCTTCCCATTCCTGTCGAGTTTGTAAACGGAGGCACCGTCAAAGCGGGCATGGCCATCCCATGGGACTCTAGGAATGCCGTGGGCAATCCAGCGAATCATAATAAGATTCTCGGCAGGCTGCCATATACTAACTATATCAACCCATAATGCTTTAAAGAAGATACGTCCAGTAAAGCGCAATCCCCAGAATAGACTTCTGTAATTGTCAATGCCCTCGAATTTATTGAAAGGGTTTCTGAAGACGATATCATCTCTGGCAAATAGCAACAAACAGAATTAGGAAAAGACCAATGATAAGACCCAACAGTACAAATCTGTACAAGAAAATGCAACCTTCATGCAATGTACTCTGCATAACATAATAAGTTAATTAGAGTGGAAGACAGATGCAGGCTCAAGTTACTCAACTCATGGGAGCAACTGCAAAGCATTAGAAATACATGCTAAAGTTCAAACAGAGCCAAGATCGAGCAATTAAACATGCAGGTCTAATAGTAACCTCGTCATTCAGATACAAAATATTGTATTTTTCTGTTTCCCTTAGGGGCTAATTTGGTTCTAGTCCTAACACTGCCACACTTTGCCACAAGTTCTTGCCAAACTTGCCTAAGGTTAGTTCAAAAAAATTGGAGCCACAAGTTGGCAAGCCTAAGGGAATCTTGCCACACTTTGTGAGTGGATGTGATTGGAGCTCTAGTGTGGCAAAAAGCATTTTTCCTAAGATGTGGCTGGAACCAAACGCCCAACTAAGTTGGTCAAACTTGCTTAACGTTGCGCATGGCAACCTTAGGCAAACTTAGTCTCAAGCCAAACAGCCCCTAAATTCAGTGAATATTCGAACTTCGAAGGCAGCTTAAAGATGCAAGAAAAGTACTGTATGATTTGGATGTAATTTAAATGGTTAGGGCATGGGCAATGTGCTGAGAATTTTGTTCAGATGAAGTCTGCTACCCATAGAGAGTCTAGCAGAGCAAAATTTGCTACAATGTCTTAGACCCGGCTGTAGGACCCACTAGCTAGCAGAAAGACAATCAGCTCTACCTTTTTCTGAGCACTAGCATATTTATCTCATGAGAGTTTGCAAACTGGCATTGCGCCCATTCAATTCTTTTATTTGCTTAGACTCGGTCCTCAAATTAGAACCGGTTCCTCAAATAATTTAGCTAGCCTCACCCCTTCTAATCTTTACACCCGAGTCCCACATACAAATGATACTCTTAGCAACGGCTCTTTTGCACTATTGCAGGGGATAACCTCATGATCGCAATAATAAAATATAAAGTCTAATGGACAACTGACATACTGATAAGGTTAATGCAAGAAACACTTATGTAAGCAACTGATGTTGGGTCATGTTTATAAATGTTTGGTCCCACTCCCAGTCTGCATCGTAGATTAGACAACACGCTAAACGGATAAGATAAGCTCAAGCAAATGTCATATTGCTTGCATTAATTGATAATTATTAAACAAGATGGCCACAGTATGCTAACAAGAAAGAGACATCATTACATCCCAACCGAACCAGAAAACACATACTATCCAGAATTAGATTGTATTTTTAAGGAGAACAAGCAGGAGAACTGACTGTCTTTGTGTTACGAGGATAAAAGCTCAACAAGTAACAGAAGATAGGGAAAATGGGTGCAGGAACCCTCTATAAAATGCAGAGCAAAACAAAGAAAATGGCCAAAAGGGCAACTACAGCGCTAAGCTATCACCATAGACCGACGATGCTCGACGCAAACAAGAAAGAACCTATTTAAAACTTGATCAGCCTGGTCATCTCTTCCTCCCTCACCATGCACCACTGGTTCTTTTACAAGCTAGGATGTGTTTTTATTACACTAGTTAACTTACTAGTTCCCGATAAAGAAACAAAACAAAACTGCAACAGAAGAAAAAAGAAACAGATAAAATGTAGAGGCTAACCATGTGCATAAGAAAGAAGAAAAGATGGATGCCATCACATTGCGAATCTAGTACAAGAGCCTCACACCACTGGGTCAAGCCTGTCACCCATATACTCTGCTTTCCAGTCCACATTTCAGTTCATTGTACCAATGTCCACTCAGAATCAACACTAGAGGGCTGATGCTACTGCCTCGAACATGAATACCTGAATCTCTTGAGGAATGCATTGGGTAGCTCTACAAGTAAGAGGTCCTACTCACATCCACAAGACAAACCATATCCTAATTAACATTATATAGAGATAAAACCTAAGCTTCATTAGATGGTTTCTGAAATGTGGTTCTTCTGATGCTTGATAGCCCAATAGTAGCTGCGCTGCCCAGGTCATCCATCCCAACTCAAAAAACATCCAACACTAGATGGGTGCGAAGAGTACCAAAAGACTAAGCTAGACTATAATTTCAAGTTAGAAGAGATGCGGTATTGTGAGGCAATCTAGCCATCAACATCGGTCAATGGCAATCAAATAATCCAGAGAGACATCTGCAGCGAAATATGCATGTAGCATGTTCTAATTATGCCAGTCTGACACAGACCAATCCCTTATGAAGTAGCCACAAACAGATAGCGATGCTAATCAATCAATTAGAAGCACTCACCAATTTTACCCCAAATTCACCAGGGTTCCACCTAACAGTTGATCCTTTGTTTTTGTATTTTTTTTAAATAAAAGTTTCTAAAAGGATCTCAAGGTGAAGACAGAGAGAGGCAATGAAACATGGGCACGGACCTGTAGATATCGAAGCTGGGCTCCTTGTAGAAGACGTCGGGTATCTCCTCCCTGAGCGTGCGGATGGCGTAGCCCAGGTTGAGGTAGTACCTGCGCCGCTCCTCCTCGTCGTTGTCCCGGCGCGTGGTCGCCGCCGGCGACTCCGAGGCCGGCGTCATCGGCACGGAGAAGAGCGGCGGCGGGGCCGGCACCGGCAGCCTCCCGTCCCGCACGGGGTCCGTGACCCTGATCACCCGCCCCCGCCCCGTCCCCGTCCCGGCCTCCTCCTGCTTCACGCGGCCCCCGGCCCTGGCCGCCGCCACGACCCTCGCCCCCCTCCTCCGCACGACGCCGTGCGCGGGCGGCCGGGCCGCCGCGAGGTCCGGGAGGTGCAGGAGGTTGGCCATGCGAGCCTGGATTCGGAGCTCCTCTGCTTAGGTTTTGGTGGGATGAGGAGAGGGAGAGGAGTGTGTGAACTGCGTGAGAGAGGGGCGGAGCGGAGCGGAGGAGAGAAGGGTCATTTCATTTGACTTGGGTATTTGTTGGGTCCGTTTCCAGTTCGGTTTTGGATATTCCGCGGCGGCGAGCGTGGCGTCGGATGGCGCGCTCGTTTCGCCCGCTGCGTGTCTCTATTCTGAGGACGACGCGTAGCCGAATATCTCCCGAGTCTCTTTCTTTTTGTCTTCTTGCAAAAATATCTGCCGAGTCGGGGACGGCTTGTGCATCTGCTTGCTGCCGGTGTCTCTGTCTGCGGGCATTTCTGATGATGAACAACAGGCTACAGGTCCGGTTTTGTCTCTCTCAGAATATTATCCTCCAACTGAAAACAACATGTTTTACGAATACTCGCTTCGCGATCTCTGATCATAAACAACTTTGACCATTTTGTGCGTCTACGTGAACATGCAAATGTTATGAAACAAGCTATGGTTAATTTGCAGTATCCTCTCGCGAGGCGATTAGGATGAAGTCTTCCTTGCTTTGAAATTAGGTTATTATAAAGATGGAATTCGGATTTACCGGAAAGCATGTGGTAAATCATAGACTCGTCAAGATGGGTGTCGGCGTTCTGGGAACGGGGGTTCCCAAATTTGCCTGCCTGCGACCCGCAGCGTGACTCCACCAGCGACCCCATACGGCCCATTTTTTTCAACAAACACTCAAGACCCTCGCGAGAGGCCAAACCTCACGTGGACGACGCAAGACCTCCTCATGAGCGGCCTCATCAGACTGTCTCGTGAGGGCAGAGAGATCAAGACAAGAGACACCTCGCGAGGTTTCTGTGACGCAAGCCATGATGACTGGAACCAGGCGGGCGTCAGCGCGCGCAGCGTCCTCGTTTTCTCTTTGATGCTAAAGGGGCAAGCGCAGACGAGGAGTCCTGAGGCATCAGGAAAAGGTTTTCATATCGGTGTCTCTGTTTGCGGGCATTTCTGATGATGAACAGCAGGCTACAGGTCCGGTTTTGTCTCTCTCAGAATATTATCCTCCAACTGAAAACAACATGTTTTGCGAATACTCGCTTCACGATCTCTGATCATAAACAACTTTGACCATTCTGTGTGTCTACGTGAATATGCAAATGTTATGAAACAAGCTATGGTTAATTTGCAGTACCCTCTCGCGAGGCGATTAGGATGAAGCCGTCCTTCCTTTGAAATTAGGTTATTATAAAGGTGGAATTCGGATTTACCGGAAAGCATGTGGTAAATCGTTGACTGGTCAAGATGGGATTTGCCCCTTCGGTGATGGGGGTGGTGTTTCTTAGGCCCTCTAAGTGTTTAGTTTTTTTGGAAACACATGGGCATTTTTATGATTAAGGTGTTAATCATTTTGTGGAGTGCTATACATGACAAAGAGAAGGGGGTTGACCTGGAAACAAGGATGATAACCTCGCCTTGAGCTTGACATATATAAGGGATAATTAATTTGGTGCCTTTAGTTGTGTCCCCCTCGGCAGGTTTGCCCCTAGTTTCCGAAAACCCTCGTTCTTGCCCAACTCACTTTGGTTTCTTTGTACTTTTGCCCCCCGTCACGGTTTCGTCCAGTCAGCGCCGTTTGACCGCTACCAGCGCTAGATTTAGGACACGGCTTGCCCCCCGTGCTCACTCGCTTGTTCCCCACCTCACTCTTTCGTTCCCCATTCCTCCCGTCACTCTCTCTCCCTGTCCAAACCCTAGTTTGTCGGCGCCTCAACACCAGATCCAGAAACCCTAGGGGCACCACCACCAGAACGTCGTCTGCAGTACCAGCACATCCATCTCCAGGCGATGGGGGAGAATGGAGAAACCCTATGCGGCGGCGGCCGCCGCCACAAGAAGGGAATCGCATCGGCGCGGGAGGGCGATGGTTGCGCGCACAGCCACGGCGGCAGTGGTGTCGTCGACGGCGACAAAAGCTCGCCATCGGTTAAGGGGAGCGTTGAAGGCGGTTGTGGTAGCAGTCAGGGGCGACAAGGGCAAGGGCACCGCATCTGCACGGGAGATCCCGACGGGGTAAGTCTCAGATCTGCTTTTCCTTAGTATCGTAGGCTTGATTCAGAGAAGATTTAGTCATGGTAGATGTTGTGTTCATTATTGTAGGATGGATCCAGATGTTGCATTCTTTCTGTCTGTTAGAATGGAGACCACAGTCATAGTCTCTGCTGGTACCAGAGGAAAAGAAAGCAGCTTCACATTTCCATTAGTTGCGGACAGCAGTAGTAGTTCGTTTAATGATTTTAGGGCTAATATTTGTGCAAAGTATCCATGGGGATTGTTTGATCCTGTTGAAATAAGATATTGGGACAGTTCACAGGAGAGTTGGAACCCTTTACAGTGTGATAATGCGTTAGGTTTGATGTTTGCAAGAAATGCAGAGACAAGGTCATGCAATTTGGAAATTACAGTAATTCAGAGAAAGAGAGGAGAAAGGTGTGAGAAAACACTTGCATCTAGGACAACTGCTGGTGGGACCAGAGGTAGAAGAAGTGGTAGACCATGTGCATCTAGGCCAGGAGCTAGCAGTACTCCTAGTGCTCCTGGCACTAGTGCAACAAGTGCTAGTACCGCCCCAACTGCTCCAACTGTCACTGAGAAACAAGAAGATCAACCTGATCCAGTTGTGGAGGAAGCACTGCCTGATGCACCTATTTTGTCTGATGAGGAGGATGAGAAGCTTTATCCAGGTTATGTACAACAAAATAATGAGGAACATGCAGCAAATGAAGACTACATACCTACAGGATTTTCAGATACTTATGAAGATGAAAGGCAAGAGGATCATGACATGTGAGCTTTTGAGGATGCAAATGAGGACAGACCTGTCATGATGTATGATAGAGATAACACAAGCATTGAGGAAGGTGTGGTCTTTCCTGGGGCAGTTGATTGCAAAAATGCAGTTGGAACATTCTCAATAAAGTCTAAAACTGAGTACATCACACTAAAGAGTGACCAGAGTAGGTTCACTGTTAAATGTGCCTATGACAGGTGTAAGTGGAGGCTGCATGCATCTGTGATGAGGAGGATCACTTTGTTTCAGGTACTAGCTATTTAGTTTACTACTATTTGTTTTAAAATTGTGACTTTTTGTTTTACTAATGTTGTACTGACAGGCGTCCTTGTTTTATTTTCAGATCAAAGTGAACCCCCACCCTCACACATGTCCTAGTGTGAGCAGATCTCAGATATTGAGAGCTGCAAAAAGAAGGTGGATTGCAGATGCTTCTATGGCTTGGATCAGAAAAAATCCAGGGATTGGCACAAAGGAAATTCATGGTAGGTTGTTAGAGAAGTATGGTCTTGAGGTGCCTTACAGCAGATGCTACTATGGTAAGGAAATGGCACTTGACAAGATATATGGTAAGTATAGTGACAGTTTTCAATTACTTTTTGCTTTCAAAGCAGAAGTAGAGAGGGCATCACCAGGCAGTGTTGTTGACATTGACCATCACATAGTGGAGTACAAGTTAAAAGGAAAGAAATTCTACAAAGAGTGTTTTAGAAGGGTTTTTGTCTGTTTCAAAGCTTGTCAAAAGGGGTTTCTAGAGGGGTGCAGGCCATACTTGGCTGTAGATGCAACTGCATTGCATGGTAGGTTTAGGGGCCAACTTGTAGCAGCATGTGCCCTAGATGCACACAATTGGTTATTTCCTGTTGCATATGGTGTTCTTGAAGTGGAGTCCACTAAGAGTTGGACATGGTTTTTTAATAATTTGAAGAAAGTTATAGGACATCCTGAAGGATTAGTTATCCATACTGATGCTTGCAAAGGACTGGAGAGTGTTGTTGATGATGTTTATCCTGGAGTTGAGCACAGAGAGTGCATGAGGCATTTGTCTCAAAATTTTGGTAAGAAATTCAAAGGGAAATTTTATGATGACAATCTGTGGCCTTGCTCACTAACTTACAACATCAAAAAGCACAATTATCATCTGAACCAGTTGAAAAGCAAGCTCAAAGTGAAGGAGTATCTTGAGGAGCACCACACCAAAATCTGGGCTAGAGCTGATTTCACTGAGTTGAGCAAGGTTGAGCTAGCTGAATCATTCAACTCTAGAATCAAGAAATACAAGGGCCTAAACCTAGTTGACCTGCTTGACAAGAGTAGGCAGTACATCATGGAGAAGTTTGACCTAAGAAAAAGAATTTGCATTGACCATTTCATTGGGCACAACATCATACTAGTAGTAATGAAGGCATTAATGGAGAAAACTAAAGGTTTGGAGATGAGCATTGTTAGGAGAAGCCCAACAGAGACTGAGGTAACTGCAACTGACAGAGAGAAGAGGGAATGGAGGTATCATGTGGACCTAGAGAACTGGACTTGCAGTTGCAGGCAATGGTAGGTCACTGGTAAGCCATGCATCCATGCACTTTTCTTCATCACTTCTCTAAGGGGTGGTGCTAGTGCAATTGATAAGTATGTCCATAAGTACTACTCTGTTGAGATGTTCAGAGCCATTTATGCTGAAAACCTACCAGCTTTGGAAGGCAAGTAGCAGTGGGACATTGTAGATCCTGAATTCAAGTTATGTGCTCCTGTTCAGAAGCAAGCACCAGGCAGGCCAAGAAAACAGAGGATTGGAGCAAGCAGTGAAGGAAATGGCCTTGGGACAAGGAAGAAGAAGTGCAAAATGTGTGGTAGATGTGGACACCAAGCCAAGGGATGCACACGATCTGTTGATCCAGCTTTTGGAGAAGAAGAGCATTGGGGTGCACAAAATGCAGATGATCATCCAACAGCAGATGATCCAGCAATAGCACAAGTGCAAGATGAGGATCAGCCAATACCTGATGTAGTCCAGCATGAAATGCGACCACCAAGGGAACCATCTCATGAAGCATCTACACAAGCAAGTGTAGTAAGGTATGTGCAATTCTCACATCCATTTCTGTTCATGCATACACTACAATTTGTAACATGTTTGCAATTATTTAGCCCTAGGAAAAACTATAAAAAAGCAGCACATAGAGGAGCTTCTCCAAGGTGTGTGAAGAGAAGAGAGGTGGAGATGTACAACCAACAACTACATTCTCAGCTACTGGAAGCAGTGTTGACAGCAAGGTTGTTCCTCCTGCATCAAAAGAACCAGCACAAAACCAAGCTCCACCAACTGGCCCCAACCCAGCCAGAAACACTAGAAGCAAGGCAAGGGAAGCTCCAAACCCAGCCAGAAACACCAGGAGCAAAAAGCTGAAGTTCTAGATGCTGTTATCAACTAGATGGTGTTTTTACACCTTTTATGTATTGTTATGTGTATTGTGTGATGTTGCTAAACTTCTGAGATGCACCTATTATGTCTACTGTGTGCTATGGTGTTGTTATGCACAATATGGTCTAATCTTAAGGTTGTCGAACTTGTGATATTCATATGTGATGCACAATGTTATATGATCTCAAGTTGTTGTTGAACTTGTGCCATTCATCTGTCATTTCACAAGTTTACGATCAAATTGAGCTGACAAGATCAAATTTAGCTGGCAAGATCAAATTCATTCACCAAACCACATTTGACAAGTTTAAGACCACATTTGACAACAACAACATCTTGGAATACCAAACTACTATAGCTGACATCGAACAACTGCATAATTTCTTCGAGAACTACCATAGTAGTGCAACTATCATACTAATTCCCATAAGCAACAGTGCCCACAACAGTAACATCGCATCTCTCTCTCTAAGCTTCTTCTTCAAAGCCTTGTTCTTCCTTGCCAGCTCAATGTTTTCCTTCTTCAAATGGTGGCACTTGATCCAACTGCCTTCAACCTCAACGTGCAAGTCTTCAAAAGCTAGTCCAACACACAATGGAGGAGCTGGGTCAACCCAAACCACCCAGTCACACTCATCTGATAACTAATTGTAAATCAAGATTCATAATTAGAAAAGTAAAAATTAGAGAGCAAAAAAAATCTAGATCAATTTGACATGAACTTACATCCAATGGGCAACCTAAAAAACGACGACCACTGCTTGCACCACCCCATGATACACAGCGGGCAGGAACAAGGCCATGACCAGGGCATCGATGCTTCGACAGAAACTCCAAGCCGAAGTAAGACTCGTCGGGAAGATAAAACCCTGATGAATGCTGCACAATCCCGACCCCATCGACCTAAAAAAAGTCAAATTTCCCCCAAAATGTCACAAACCCTAGCTTTGAACCCCAAAATGTCGGGTAGGGTGGAGAAGCACGACCCCACCACATTGCTTACCTCTCCGGTCGCCGGCGAGAAGCTGGATGAGCCCGAGCTCGCCATGCGCACCGGCTCATTCTTCTCCTGCGTCCCGCTCCCCTCCAATCTGGTCGCGCCTTCCTTTCCTCTATTTTTTGTGCGAGTTGGGTGAGGACGAAGGGGTACTGAAGTTAGCAGCCACAGGGGCAAAAATGTCCAAAATCTAGCGCCGGTAGCGGTCAAACGGCGCTGACTGGACGGAGCCGTGCCGGAAGGGCAAAAGCATAAGAAAACCAAAGTGAGTTGGGTAAGAACGAGGGTTTTCAAAAACTAGGGGCAAACCTGCCGAGGGTGACACAACTAGGGGTATAAAATCAATTTGGCAAAGAGATCACATACAACATGCCCCCTCCTCAGCCGTATGGGTCTAAGGCCCATTAGTGGGAAAGTGGGTTGGTCGCATCAAACCCTAGAGAGGGGATGATCACACGAAACGCTAAAGGGGGTTGCCCATACAATTGAGGTGGGGGCATGGCTGGCCGCATCATCCAATCTGGTAGCGTCCTTTTGCATCCACCTCTCCAACGTCCTTTTGTTTCCTGATGTTGTGCAGGGGCTGTTAGAACTGCCCTACATTGTTGGATTTTCATTTCCGTACGTATGGATACCTTGGAGGCACGACCAGTACGTCATGCTTGGATTAGAAGCACCATCTTGGACGACGTTGACTATACCTGCTTCCAGTACATCGACCCGATCATCAAGTGATACAGTCGTGACCCCCACCTTGCAGGACACAAATCCTCTGACGTAGCTAACCCTGCCTTTCACTGCTTTTCGGTCGCTGACAGGTGGGCCCCGCACTTGGTAGGACCCATGTGTAAGTGTCTCAATGGCAGGATGGGCTACATCAGGGGATCCTCGTCCCACCTTGCATACTATTCTTGGTGGTGCGGTAGATTTTTTAATTACTCTGACGGGCCTCTGACGATTGACCAAGCCAATTAACATTGAATCTAATATTTCCATCTTGTGTATCTTAGTCTCCCTATTGTGTATCTTGGTCTCCCTGTTGTAGCAAATAGGGAGCTTACGATCGTGGACTTTGACCCACTAGTGGATAAGGTCGCAACTAGGGTGGAACCTTGGCAGGGGAGATATTCGGCGTTAGGAGGTAGGCTCATCCTGCTCAATGCATGTCTATGTTTTTTTTCTTTGAAATACATGTACTTTTTCAATATCTTCTCTAACATGTGGAGATAGTTACTACTCCCTTTGTTCATAACTACAAGCCTTTTTAGATATTTTAATACGAAATATGTACGGAGCAAAATAAGTGAATCTACACTTTAAAATACGTCTATATACATCCATACGTAGTCCATATTGAAATATCTAAAAAGGCTTAACTTTAGAAACGGAGGGACTAGTTTATATTGTTCTGAAATACATGTAAGTTTTGCAAACATATAAACTTCAAAAAATACATTAATATTTTGTTTGTTTCATGTTAGTCCTCTAAAAACATGAGATGAACAGTTATGTAGCGCCTTCAAAAAACATTACCTAACATGATCCCAAAATTATATTTGTGGAACATACTACATTATGTTTCAAATTTTGAATTTTTGCCTTAGTGTATTTTCCATGCTTTGCAGACTTTACATATATTTTTTAGAATTAAAAAACAATAAACACAATGTTTCTGGTTGACTCTTGTCATAGATATCTTTGAAATTTCTTCTTCATTACTTGGATAAGAAATACAAATATACATAAGACCCTAAATATGATATTTTTGGGCCATTTTTGTGCATCGTTTCATGTACTTGTAGTTAAAATTTGAATTATATCTATTAAATGCCTAGAAATAGAATTAATAACTTAAATATAGCAAATGAACCCTACAGAGTGCCAACTTTGAACACGAATGATTCTATATGTTGAGTGTAGGAAAAAAATCAAGGTCAAATGAAGGAAATGCCAATTCTCCTTAAAAAAATTGACTCATTCCCTCTCGAAACCACAATCCTTCCTCTGAGATGGTTCATTTTCTAAGCAGTGTACATGACAACTTTTCTTAAACACTCTCAAAATTTTACCACACCACGCCAAGTTCATGCTTTTCAAACCCCATTTACATTTTAGAATTAAAAAGCAAACAAACTCCATGTTTATTGCTGACTCTTGCCATAGAGATCTTTGAAATTTCTTTTCATTTCTTATATGAGTCATACAAATATACTCAAGACCCTAAATATGTTTTTGACCATTTTTGTGCATTGTATCATGTAGTCGCAATTCAAATTTGAATTGTATCTATTCAATGACTAGAAATGCGCTTAATGACTTAAACATAGCAAATGAGCTTTGAAAAGTGCCAAATTTTAACAAGGAGGATTCTTAAATGTATGTTAAGTGTAGACTTTCTTTAAGGTAAAACGATGAAGGGAATGTCAATTTGCCTTCAAACATATCATATTCACTCTTGAAACCACGATTCTTCCTCAGAGATGGTTTGGTTTATAAGTAGTGTACATGACAAATTCCGCGAAACCTTCTAAATTTTTTACTGCAATATAGTGAGGGCATATCATGACACCATGCCAAGTTTCATGTTTTTCAGACTTCATTTATATTTTCTCGAATTTAAAATCAATGAACTCCATGTTTGTGGTTGACTCTTGCCATAGAGATCTTTGAAATTTATTTTAATTTCTTGTAGAATTCATAAAAATATACTCAAGACCCTAGATATGATTTTCTTAAAATCATTTTGTGTACTGTTTCATGTAATCTATAGAGTTACTAAGCTCCCTCGAATTGAAGCGTTCTAATGCTTCGAGGGTTGTGGGGATCATTAGGGCCCCATACGTAAGTGTGTTGTTTAGTTTTATTTCTTCTTCCCTTTTTATTGTTTATTTTTTCATGTTTTTATGAGCACTTACTAAAATTTGTGTACTTTAAAAAATATAAACATATTTTAAAATTCTTGAGAGTCGTTAATATTGATTAAATTTATGGATATTTTTAAAATTCATGATTATTTGAAGTTTGTGAACATTTTTCAAATTTGAAACCTTTTTATTTGTGAATTTTTTTTAAATGATGGATATATTTTAAATTCATGAATGCTTCTAAAAGTTATGGTTTTCAAAATTCATAATATATTTAAAGTTTCTTAAACATCATTTAGTTTAACTAACCTTCTCAAATAAAACAAGATAGGTGATTTTTCTCAGCTTGTAGTAGGGTGAGCGAAAAAATACTAAACGAGCGAGAGGAGTAGGGAGCCAAGCTGAGTGAGTAAGAGCGTCGTGTGTGCTGACCTATGTGAGCGCCACAGTAGCAATTACATTAGTTTAGCATGAAATAAGAACGCCTAAGAGGCTCAAACAATCACCACGGGACTAATACCAAGGCCAAAATGTGCAAAGAATTTACAGCATCAAATAACTCCTCTTTTCTCTTGAAAAAAAAACTCCAACAGGAACCCAACACGACACGAGAAAAAAACACCAGCAGTAAAAAATTAAAACACAACGACAATACAGATAAAATCAAAGCAAAACAACTGATCACAATAATCTATAGCTATAAAGGATAATTTCATGAGTGAAGAACGGCGCGACAAAGCGCGCGTTAGCCTCTAGTCGTAGTTCAAATTTGAATTGTATCCATTAAATGCCTATAAATGCACTTAATGACTTAGATATAGCATACGAGCTTTAAAAAGTGCCAAATTTTAACATGAGGGATTATACGGTGTATGTTGAGTGTGTAAAAAATTATAAGGTCAAACAATGAAGAAAATGTCAATTCGCCTTCATACCTATCGCATTCACTCTCGAAACCATGATTCTTCTTGGGAGATGGTTCAGTTTCTAAGCAGTTGACATGAAAACTTTCTTGAACCATCTCAATTTTTTAAGTACAATACTGAGGTGTTATCATGACACTATTTCAAGTTTCATGTTTTTTAGACTTCATTTACATTTTGTAGAATTGCAAAAATGAATGAATTCCATGTTTGTGGTTGACTCTCGAGATAGAGGTATTTGTTTTTTTTCATTTCTTACATAAGTCGTACAAATATACTCAAGAGCCTAAATATGTTTTTCAAACCATTTTTGTGCACTGTTTCATGTACCCGCGGTACAATTTTTTTTAGAAAAAGAGGATGACCCGCGGCCTCTGCATCTGGGCGATGCATACGACCACTTTATTAATTATTTTCACAAGACCTTATAAAGTCATACAACAGCAAGACTAAAGCCACCGTTTAAGCAACAACTGTCGCTACACCTATCCAATTGATGAAGGGGCGCAGATAGTCTGGACCTAATACCAAACAGACATCGCAGCCAAACTTAAACATCTAAGACCCGAGGTCCCAACTAGGACGCCTGCCGGTTATGGGGCACCTACCAGTCTGGCGCACTCCTCAATCAGGATGCCTGCTGGGTATGAGGCCGCCGCGGCCACCTGCCACCAATCCATCTTCAGAGCTGTACTGTTGCATGTACCATGCCAGGTTTCTCTGCCATCGACGCCACCATGATGCCCGACAACGTCGTCCTCCTGCGCGAGTCCATCCTCCCACAGCGAACTCCGAATCTGCATTGCGCCACACCGTTAAGATCCGTCGCCATCAGTGTGTAGGATGAATCACCGCTCCACCAAAGAATCCATCATCTGGCCCCTAGATCACGTGTGTACCTCCAAGAATGACGCCCCCAAGGGAGGAACGACACCAGAGCGCCGCCGTCATCCGATCATCCGATCCAGGATTTCCCCCGGAGGTAGCAGAGAGTGGCCTTGAACTTCTTCACGGTGATGCCTTTAAGAAGGGAACGACGCAGATAGCGCCGCCACCGTCGGCCTTAGCAAACGCCGAAGGCAAGTTTTCACCCAGATCAGTTCGAAGGGATCCAACTCTCGTGCACGGGCCGCCGTCACCACCAGCACCACCAGGCAGAACCCTGGAGCACCGACAGATCAATGAGCCGCCGGCACCACCGCATCCAGATCGCCGGCCACGCCGGGCCGCCGCCATCCCCCGCGCCGTCCGGGTCAGAGACAGAGCCGCTGACCGCACACAGGGACCACCGCCGCCTGCACACGCCGGAGCACCGCCGAGAGCCCAGCGCCCGCCACCGCTTGCCGAGGGCCGCCGTCGCGCGCCCCGAGCGGAGTCCCACACACACCAGGGAAAACTGCGAGCGTGAGCCCTGTCGTCGCCCCCAAGCCCGCGCCAGCGCGCCCCGCCTCCAGCGCGCCGCCAAAAACCGCAGCGATCCGCCCACGCCAGATCCAGCGAGTTGTGGGAGAAGAGATCCCGCCGCCGCCAACACCGACCGGGCTTTGCCCGACGGCGGCGAGAAGGAGAGGTCGAGGGAGGGACGAGGACGCGGCGACGCTAGGGTTCCCCCCGGTCGCCGCGTAGGGGCGACACGGGAGGAGTCGGGAGTCGGTCCAAACTCTTAGATGCGAGTCGGGAGTCAAATCGAATTATATCCATGAAACGCCTAGAAATGCACTTAAAAACTTTAAATATAGCAAATGAACCCTGAACACGAATGATGCTATGATATATGTTGATGTTTTATAGTTATACATGGGTATGCTTTAGTAAATGTTTTTTTCTTCTAAAATTTGGGGGCCTATTTTTCATTTCGTCGCAGGGCCTCTGCAAATTTACAATCCCTTTACTCGCGAAAACCTCCAGAACGGCCGGTGGGGAGCGCTTAATTATTAATTCAGGTAGCACGAGATGTGCTATGTGCATGAATGATATAGTACAAAGGCCTAGCCAACAGCTCCGCCTAGCTCCCCCGCTCCGCCCCTCCGCCGGTGGTCACTCCGGCCCCAGCGGCCACCACAACTTCTGCGCCGGGGGTCACTCCGACCACGGCGGCCATTTCCCACCTGTGATCGCTTTGATCCCGTCGGCCACATCTGCAAATGGTTCTCTCAGATCTCAACTTCTCCCTTGGAAAAGCTTTCGAGGAATACATTAAGAAGCAATGCTGGCGTCAACGCCCAAGTATTGCCAGGATCAACAAAGTTCTTCCTCGTGGTGGAATTCAAGCGTTCGTTGATCAAGCTTAATCCAGAATCGGTGGGCCTCATCATTCAAGCCTGCTTCGGTGGTTCTGCCAATCTTTTTAAGGTATCTCATCTGTGCAATTGGTCATATAAGTTCTGTGTCTCTTCTCTGGAAGTGGGTTTCGAAATCATTCGAGGCGGAAACTTGTCCACCGACCTTTACTCTATGAATTTTCTTCTTTGGGGAGAGGGGGATGATGATCTCAAACATCTTTACCGGCGTTATCATGATGCGGCCTCTAAGGAGTGGACCGTGGTGTCCAATACTAAATCTCGTCGATCATATGTTCAAGCTGTTCAATAGCCCCAAATCTTTTCTTCGCAAACCACGCCTAATTCTCATGATCAAGTCATGCAGCAATCAAGGGGCCCATTAAATTCAGTTTTAACTTCGCCCAATAACACTGCGCTGGATAGGGCAGGATCAACGCGTTTTGAATCTTTGGGCCTTTTGGCCAATAATGCAGCGGGCCTTTTCTGTGTTCGTTGCCTCATGACGGGTCACTCCAGGCCCAAATGCCAGAACAGAATCCGCTGTAAGGCCTGCAAGAGATGGGGGCATATTGCAGTCAACTGTAGATTCCGGCCCGAAATCGCCGTTCCGCCTTCCTCTTCTGACACAACGAATCCACCTATTCTGGTGAATAATCTGGAAGCCGGTAATAGTGGTAGGCGGGACCCAGTGGTCAGCGACTCTATCGTTCCGTCTTCCCGTAATGCTGGCCCTGCTGAAAATTTACTGCCCTCTGCTCGGGACTCTGCTGACGCTCATTTCCCAGTTCTTTCTCTCCGCCCTCCTCAGTCTCATCAATCACTCTGTCCAACCAGGGTTTCCTCATTGCTCCGTCCCACCAGTTCTGCTCCGGTGAGGTCTTCGGCAATGGCGAATTTTCCATTCGATCCGACGCCTTTCCTACTCCCTGGCACTCAAGCGATCGAGGTGGAAGGGAGGCCAGCTCGTGCTCGGGTCATCCATGGCGACATGCAGCTGTCCAACGAGAATCTAGCCATCGGCACTCTGGCACTACTAGGGAAAACCCTAGTAGTAGCACGGGTTTTGGGGCTATTAGCAGCGCGGGCAGCCGCGCTACCAATAAGGCGCTACAGCTAACTGTTAGTAGTAGCGCGGTTCGTGCACGCGCTACTACTCTGGACTGTATCAGCAGCGTGTTTTCGGAACGCGCTACTATTAATTAGCTGTAGCGATTTCCTTGCCCCGCGCTACTGCTATATATTTCATCATTCCCCCCCGGCTTTCTACCCCGTTTCAGCTTCAATAAACAGCAATTTCCAGATACTAGGTACTACTAGATATCAATTTCGTAAAGCATTATAGGTACTAGGTAGTACTATTTGAACTAAAACCACGACGAGTAATTTGGAACCGAGGGAGTACTAGATAATAATTTCATATATACTCAACATGCATCCTCAAGCAGTACAAGGTGATATCGATGACGATCATCATATGTAGTTCTAGATAATATCGACGACGATCATCATATGTTGTTCTACATGATATCGATGACGATCATCATATGTAGTTCTAGATGATATAGCCACACACACACATGTAGTTCTAGATGATATCGACGATCATCATCATCCTCAAGCCTGGGCGGTTGGTGTTCCTGATAGTAATTAGGATGGCCTGTCCAACACGAAGATTCTTGCCAACGAGGCATCTCTTCCACCCAACTGAGTTTAAGTGTGTGCGACCGTCTGTGTCCATGTGGTAAGTACAGGTGGCGACGGAGCCCCTTGCGGTAAGGCGTACTCCAGCTGAGCCTTCTTCATCAGGCTCGATACCACAACTCACAGATAGGTTCTTTGGCAATTTCTGAATAAGAAAAACATATCAATTAATAAATAGTCTCGCACATACTCTTGGAAATATATTTCTATTAAGTCTAGATTTCTATATCAAAAGACACAGTACTACGCATTTGTACTAACTAATCATGAATTCTACTAATAAGTATATATGGATTATCTACACTATAAATAGTTCATTGGATTCTACACTAATAAGAGCATGTGATCAGACTCTACACTAAAGCATATCATTGACTAGATTCCACAAAGCATATCATTGGACTCTACACTAAGCATATCATCGGATTCACTAAGCATATCATCGAATAATTTGCATTTGTAAGTATAACAATAAAACATATATATATCATCAAATTACTACAGGCAGATCGACCATCATTGGACTCTACACATACCATTTCATGCCGATCGACCATGGTACTTGTCAGGCGGGTCACGAATGGCACCCCGACAAAGTCACCACATGGCAGAATTATGTCCCATAGGTTGCACACCTCCTTCTCGCTCAGCCTCATTCTTTGAGCTATGATGGCTTCATGAAGTGGGTTCTCATCATCTTCATTGAGTGGGTCCTCATTATCTTCATCATCTTCGTCATCTTCCACCAGGTTGAGATAAATGACAGCCAGCTTGGGTCTTTCTGCTCTGAAGGAGAAGCTGATCAACTCACCACCAGTAAGACGCATGTGGGCAAGGAAACGGGCCCATCCATCTCCTCCAATCTGCGACATATTGCATCCTTTCTCGACCTCCATAGTGTACGCCCCCCCAGGAGCCTCAAATGTCACAGTGTCTCATGTCAGCTTGTTGAAATTCAACCTCACATTGCATGGGACGATCTGTGTAAAAAAAGCAAAATGACACAATGCAGTAATGCCAACACTAAAAATAAAATAGTTCTTACATTTCATCTAATTTCTTACTGCCGCATGACGAAAACTCGGTTGGAGGTAGATGTCGAACAGCTTGCCAGTTGCAAGGCTGCTGGTGCACCTTGACTTGCACAGTCGACATAGTGGTGGTGGTGGCGGCGCCATTTTCCTAAAGCAATATGAGCAAAGGATTAATGATACGTCTCCGTCGTATCTACTTTTCCAAACACTTTTGCCCTTGTTTTGGACTCTAACTTATATGATTTGAATGGAACTAACCTGGACTGATGCTGTTTTCAGCAGAATTACCTTGGCGTTGTTTTATGTGCAGAAAGCAAATATTCTCGGAAAGTCCTGAAACTCCATGGAATACCTTAGAAAAAATAATAAAAAATCCTCGCCAAATATGAAGACCAGGGGGCCCACACCCTTTCCACGAGGGTGGGGGGCGTGCCCCCCCTAGGGCGCGCCCCCTGCCTCATGGGCCCCCTATTGACCCTCCGACGCCAACTCCAACTCTATATATTTGCTTTCGGAGAGGAAAAAACCAGGGAGAAGAAATCATCGCGTTTTACGATATGGAGCCGCCGCCAAGCCCTAAAACCTCTCGGGAGGGCTGATCTGGAGTCCGTTCAGGGCTCCGGAGAGGTGGATTCGTCGCCGTCGTCATCATCAACCATCCTCCATCACCAATTTCATGATGCTCACCGCCGTGCGTGAGTAATTGCATCATAGGCTTGCTGGACGGTGATGGGTTGGATGAGATTTATCATGTAATCGAGTTAGTTTTGTTAGGGTTTGATCCCTAGTATCCATTATGTTCTGAGATTGATGTTGCTATGACTTTGCTATGCTTAATGCTTGTCACTAGGGCCCGAGTGCCATGATTTCAGATCTGAACCTATTATGTTTTCATGAATATATGTGAGTTCTTGATCCTATCTTGCAAGTCTATAGTCACCTACTATGTGTTATGATCCGGCAACCCCAAAGTGACAATAATCGGGACCACTCCCGGTGATGACCGTAGTTTGAGGAGTTCATGTATTCACTATGTGCTAATGCTTTGTTCCGGTTCTCTATTAAAAGGAGGCCTTAATATCCCTTAGTTTCCAATAGGACCCCGCTGCCACAGGAGGGTAGGACAAAAGATGTCATGCAAGTTCTTTTCCATAAGCACGTATGACTATATACGAAATACATGCCTACATTACATTGATGAATTGGAGCTAGTTCTGTGTCACCCTATGTTATGAATGTTACATGATGAACCGCATCTGGCATAATTATCCATCACTGCTCCGGTGCCTACGTGTTTTCCATATACTGGTTTACGCTAACTTACTTTCCCGTTGTTACTGTTACAATCACTACAAAATACCAAAAATATTACTTTTGCTGTCTTTACTTTTGTTGCCGTTACCACCACTATCATATTACTGTGCTACTAAACACTTTGCTGCAGATACTAAGTTTCCAGGTGTGGTTGAATTGACAACTCAGCTGCTAATACTTGAGAATATTCTTTGGCTCCCCTTGTGTCGAATCAATAAATTTGGGTTAAATACTCTACCCTCGAAAACTGTTGCGATCCCCTATACTTGTGGGTTATCAAGACCTTTTTCTGGCGCTGTTGCCGGGGAGCATAGCTCTACTCTTTGAGTCACTTGGGATTTATATCTGCTGGACACTATGAAGAACTTGAGAGATCCAAAAACCAAGATCTATCCCTCAACTACGAGGGGAGGTAAGGAACTGCCATCTAGCTCTGCACTTGATTCACCTTCTGTTATGAGTAAGTTAGCGACACCTACACCTGCTTCTGTTATTCGTTCTGATATGTCGCATGTTATTGATGATGCCACTTCTACTATGCATGATACTTATGATGAAACTGCTTCTATGCCTGATACTGCTGTGCCCCTTAGTGAATTTCTTGAAGAATAAATTGCTAGGGCTAGAGAAAGAGAAATTGATGAAACTGAATACGATGATGATAGTGATGATGAAAATATGCCTGTTATTCCTGAAGGTTACCTTTTTGATAAAGATTCTTCTTTAGCTATTTTAGCCTGCAAAGATAGATATGAGCTTAAAAGGTTATTAATTAAATGGAACAAAGAATCACTTAGAGATAAAATGAAACCCGATCCTGCTTTTGCTACTTCACCTATATGTGTTCCTGATAAAGATTATGAATTCTCTGTTGATCATGATATAATTACTTTGGTTGAATCTGATCCATTTTATGGCTATGACTCTGAAACTGTTGTGGCACATCTTACTAAGTTAAATGACATAGCTGCCCTGTTCACTAATATTGAGAGATCACGTTACCTCTATATACTCAAAATATTTCCGTTCTCATTAAAGGGTGATGCTAAGATATGGTTTAATTCTCTTGATCCTGGTTGTGTGCGTAGTCCCCAGGATATGATTTATTACTTCTCTGCTAAATATTTCCCTGCTCATAAGAAATAAGCTGCTTTGAGGGAAATATACAACTTTGTGAAAATTAAAGAAGAGAGTCTCCCATAAGCTTGGGGGAGGCTTCTCAAGTTACTTAATGCTTTGCCTGATCATCCTCTTAAGAAACCTGAAATACTTGATATCTTTTATAATGGACTAACCGATGCTTCCAGAGATTACCTGGATAGTTGTGCTGGTTCTCTTTTCAGGGAAAGAATACCGGATGAAGCTGAAATTCTATTGAATAATATGTTGACAAATGAAAATAATTGGGCACCTCCTGAGCCAGCTCCTGCTCCAATTAATGATCATATCCCTAAACCAACTCCGAAGAAGAGAGGTGTTCTATTTCTCAGTCCCGAAGATATGCAAGAGGCAAAGAAATCTATGAAAGAAAAAGGTATTAAAGCTGAAGACGTTAAGAATTTACCTCCTATTGAAGAAATACATGGTCTTAATATACCGCCTGTTGAAGAAACATATGATCTTAATTATTTATTTACTGAAGAACCTCCCGATATCCCGACACAGGTAGTAAAGGTAAATTCTCTCTATAGATTTGATGAAGGTGATATCCCTCACTATAAGTCTGCTAGGCAATGCTTTGATGAGTTTGATAATTTTATTGTCAAACAAGAAAATTTCAATGCTTATTTTGGTAGACAATTGAAATATGATTCCGATATAATTAAATACTTGGGTGATTATATGGCTAATATTAGAGGTGAACTTAAACTTGTTAGCAAACATGCTTCTATGGCTACCACTCAAGTAGAACAAGTACTTAAAGCTCAAAAAAGAATTGCTCCATGAAATGAATAATAAGAAAAATGATTATGTTGCTAGAGTGGCTACTAGAACTTGTAGAATGACTCAGGAACATTCGTATCCTGAAGGCCACCCTAAAGAATCGAGCAAGATTCTCAGAGAAATAATATTGATGTTCCTAGTTCTTCTAAAAAGAAGAAGAAGAAAAATGATACAACTGTGCAAACTTCTAGTGAACCTATTGCTGAACCACCTGATAATCCAAATGATATTTCTATGTCTGATGCTGAAACACAATCTGGTAATGAACATGAACCTAGTAAAAATATTAATGATGATGTTCATGATGATGCTCAACCTAGTAATGATAATGATGTAGAAATTGAATGTGCTGTTGATCTTGATAACCCATAATCAAAGAATCAACGTTATGATAAAAGAGACTTTGTTGCTAGGAAACATGGTAAAGAAAGGGAACCTTGGGTTCAGAAACCCATGCATTTTCCTCCTAAACCATCCAAGAAAAAGGATGATGAGGATTTTGAGCGCTTTGCTGAAATGATTAGGCCTATCTTTTTACGTATGCGATTGACTGATGTGCTCAAAACAAATCCTTATGCTAAATATATGAAAGATATCGTTACTAATAAAAGAAAGATACCGGAAGCTGAAATTTCCACCATGCTTGCTAATTATACTTTCATGGGTGGAATACCAAAGAAACTTGGAGATCCTAGAGTACCCACTATACCTTGCTCCATTAAAAGAAATTATATTAAAACTGCTTTATGTGATCTTGGAGCCGGTGTTAGTGTTATGCCTCTCTCTTTATATCGTAGACTTGACTTGAATAAGCTGACACCTACTGAAATATCTTTGCAAATGGCTGATAAATCAACTGCTATACCTGTCGGTATTTGTGAGGACGTGCCTATTGTGGTTGCAAACGTTACTATTTTAACGGACTTTGTTATTCTTGATATTCCCGAGGATGATAATATGTCTATTATTCTTGGAAGACCTTTTCTTAATACTGCAGGGGCTGTTATTGATTGCAACAAAGGCAATGTCACTTTTCATGTTAATAGTAATGAGCATACGGTACACTTTCCGAGGAAACAACCTCAAGTTCATAGTATCAACTCCATTGGAAAAATTCCATCGATTATAATTGGAGGTTTTGAATTTCCTCTTCCTACGATCAAAAAGAAATATGATATACTTATTATAGGGGATGTGCATATCCCAGTTGAGGTAACTTAGTGTTATTCGAAATTTCTCCGGTTTCATGATTATCGAAATGAGTTTGTTAACAAGACTTGATCAACCTTGTTAGTGCATTCTTTTTGATGAGCATGAGATGGATGAAACTAGAAGCACAACCTTCTGTACCCTCTTTATATTTTCTGTTAATTAGTAGAAATAAAGTAAAAATAGCATTTCTCTGTCTGTTTCCTGTCTTATCTGTGCAATATAAAAATATGCCGAAAATAAAAGTCCTCAGAATGCCATGCCAATTTAATATGATTTTTTCGGGAATATTTGAGGATTTACTATGCAAAAATTACCACGGGAGGAGCTGCCACCTGGCCATGAGGGTGGTGGGCGCCCCCCCCTCCAGGGCGCGCCCCCTGCCTCGTGGGCCCACAATGGCCCTCCTCCACTTATCCCAGCACCCATCTTCTTCCTCTGCCTCACACAAACCCGAAAAACCAACTCAAGCACGAGTTCCAGCCACTTTTGCTGTGATTTTCGATCTCCTTGCTCAAAGCACCTCTCGCAAAACTGCTTGGGGAGATTGTTCCTTGGTATGTGACTCCTCCATTGGTCCAATTAGTTTTTGTTCTAGTGCTCTATTCTTTGCAAATTTGTGCTGCATAGATGACCATGTTCTTGAGCTTGCATGTCAAATTTATATGGTTCCAAGTAGTTCTAATGCTTGATATAGGCTCTAGGCACTTGTAGGAGTAATTACTATCAATATTATTGAAGTTGGTTCACTTTTGTTTGAAGTTACTAAAAATTTCAGAATTTTTTCAGAGAAAAACAATATGTTTAGGAAGATGTTCCAAGGTGGTTCCTCTAAGAAGCAAGGACCCAGGATTGCTATGCGCGATGCTGACAAGGATCCACCAAGAGACGCTCCGGTACGGCCTTGCGAGTGGCCGTCGGAAAATTTTATGGACCGTGCGGGAATTAAAGAAGAATTCAAAGCATATTTGCGCAATGCCGGTCTTGAGGAATTTGAGGCCAACAAATGCCCCCAGTATCATGATCTCAAAAGTTCATTTGTGAGGAGGTTTGAGTATTCATCTTCGCGTAATTCTCCTCCAGTCATGTTTGATCTTTATGATAAATCTTATAGAATGGACTTAGAGGATTTCACTCTTGCGTGCAAACTTCCATTATGGGGCAGTATTAGGGATCCCCCTAAATCTGAATTTAGAAACTTTCTTGCTAGTATAACTGTGGGGGAATCGAGAGACATAACGCGGGCTACCATAGGGAGCATTCACTTTCCTGCTATACATTATTTTGCTCTTTTCATTGGTAGATGCATAAATGCTAAGGATGAAGCATGTCACATGTGTGTCCCTGATCTTAGCATTCTTAGGAGTGCTGTGTTAGGAGACCAATCTTATCATATGGGAGCCATTGTAGCTCGTAGGTTGCATCATAATAGACATAATGGAGATTTCTTTGGAGGAATTTATGCAACCCGCTTAACTCATTTTCTTGAAATAGACATTCGTGAGGGTGATATGGAGTTGCCTCCTGCATATTTAGATTATAACTCTATGGCTTCGCACCAGTTTGTCGAGAGGCCTGAATCACCTCTCTTATATTGCTTAATTTTTGATAAACGACGTGTTTTCCGTATTACTCTCCCTGCTCCTACCTTCTTTGATTCACAGACAGAAGGAAGATATGTTATTACCAGAGAGGAGGCAGAAGAGTACGAGAGGAGAGCGGAGGCAGCTCGACTCTGAAGTAAATATGCCCTAGAGGCAATAATAAAGTTATTATTTATTTCCTTATATCATGATAAATGTCTATTATTCATGCTAGAATTGTATTAACCAAAAACATAATACATGTGTGAATACATAGACAAACAGAGTGTCACTAGTACGCCTCTACTTGACTAGCTCGTTAATCGAAGATGGTTATGTTTCCTAACCATAAACAAAAGAGTTGTTATTTGATTAACGGGATCACATCATTAGGAGAATGATGTGATTGACATGACCCATTCCATTAGCTTAGCACCCGATCGTTTAGTATGTTGCTATTGCTTTCTTCATGACTTATACATGTTCCTATGACTATGAGATTATGCAACTCCCGTTTGCCAGAGGAACACTTTGTGTGCTACCAAACGTCACAACGTAACTGGGTGATTATAAAGGTGCTCTACAGGTGTCTCCAAAGGTACATGTTGGGTTGGCGTATTTCGAGATTAGGATTTGTCACTCCGATTGTCAGAGAGGTATCTCTGGGCCCTCTCGGTAATGCACATCACATAAGCCTTGCAAGCATTGAAACTAATGAGTTAGTTGTGAGATGATGTATTACGGAACGAGTAAAGAGACTTGCCGGTAACGAGATTGAACTAGGTATTGAGATACCAACGATCGAATCTCAGGCAAGTAACATACCGATGACAAAGGGAACAACGTATGTTGTTATGCGGTCTGACCGATAAAAGATCTTCGTAGAATATGTAGGAGCCAATATGAGCATCCAGGTTCCGCTATTGGTTATTGACCGGAGATGTGTCTCGGTCATGTCTACATTGTTCTCGAACCCGTAGGGTCCGCACGCTTAAGGTTTCGATGACAGTTATATTATGAGTTTATGCATTTTGATGTACCGAAGTTTGTTCGGAGTCCCAGATGTGATCACGGACATGACGAGGAGTCTCGAAATGGTCGAGACATAAAGATTAATATATTGGAAGCCTATATTTGGATATCGGAAGTGTTCCGGGTGAAATCGGGATTTTACCGGAGTACCGGGAGGTTACCGGAACCCCCCGGGAGGTATATGGGCCTTAGTGGGCTTTAGTGGAAGAGAGGAGAGGTGGCCAGGGTTGGGCCGCGGGCCCCTCCCCCCTAGTCCAAATAGGACAAGGAGAGGAGGCCGGCACCCCCCCTTCTTTCTCTCTCTCCTTTTCCCCCCTCCCGAATCCTATTCCAACTAGGAAAGGGGGGGGATCCTACTCCCGGAGGGAGTAGGACTCCTCCTGGTGCGCCCTCTCCTGGCCGGCCGCACCCCCCCTTTGATCCTTTATATACGGAGGCAGGGGGCACCCCTAGACACACAAGTTGATCCACGTGATCATATTCTTAGCCGTGTGCGGTGCCCCCTTCCACCATAATCCTCGATAATATTGTAGCGGTGCTTAGGCGAAGCCCTGCGACGGTAGTACATCAAGATTGTCACCACGCCGTCGTGCTGATGGAACTCTTCCCCGACACTTTGCTGGATCGGAGTCCGGGGATCGTCATCGAGCTGAACGTGTGCTAGAACTCGGAGGTGCTGTAGTTTTGGTGCTTGATCGGTCGGGCCGTGAAGATGTACGACTACATCAACCACCTTGTGCTAACGCTTCCGTTGTTGATCTACAAGGGTACGTAGATCACACTCTCCCCTCTCGTTGCTATGCATCACCATGATCTTGCGTGTACGTAGGAAATTTTTGAAATTACTACGTTCCCCATCAGTGGCATCCGAGCCTAGGTTTGATATGTTGATGTTATATGCACGAGTAGAACACAAGTGAGTTGTGGGCGATATAAGTCATACTGCTTACCAGCATGTCATACTTTGGTTCGGCGGTATTGTTGGACGAAGCGGCCCAGACCGACATTACGCGTACGCTTACGCGAGACCGGTTCTCCCGATGTGCTTTGCACAAAGGTGGCTAGCGGGTGATAGTTTCTCCAACTTTAGTTGAACCGAGTGTGGCTACGCCCGGTCCTTGCGAAGGTTAAAACATCACCAACTTGACAAACTATCGTTGTGGTTTTGATGTGTAGGTAAGATTGGTTCTTGCTTAAGCCCGTAGCAGCCACGTAAAACTTGCAACAACAAAGTAGAGGACGTCTAACTTGTTTTTGCAGGGCATGTTGTGATGTGATATGGTCAAGCCATGATGCTAAATTTTATTGTATGAGATGATCATGTTTTGTAACCAAGTTATCGGCAACTGGCAGGAGCCATATGGTTGTCGCTTTATTGTATGCAATGCGATTGTGCTGTAATGCTTTACTTTATCACTAAGCGGTAGCGATAGTCGTGGAAGCATAAGATTTGCGAGACTACAACGATGCTACGATGGTGATCAAGGTGTCGCGCCGGTGACGATGGTGATCACGACGGTGCTTCAAAGATGGAGATCACAAGTACAAGATGATGATGGCCATATCATATCACTTATATTGATTGCATGTGATGTTTATCTTTTATGCATCTTATCTTGCTTTGATTGACGGTAGCATTTTAAGATGATCTCTCACTAATTATCAAGAAGTGTTCTCCCTGAGTATGCACCGTTGCGAAAGTTCTTCGTGCTGAGACACCACGTGATGATCGGGTGTGATAGGCTCTACGTTCAAATACAACGGGTGCAAAACAGTTGCACACGCAGAATACTCAGGTTATACTTGACGAGCCAAGCATATACAGATATGGCCTCGAAACACGGAGACCGAAAGGTCGAGCGTGAATCATATAGTAGATATGATCAACATAGTGATGTTCACCAATGAAACTACTCCATCTCACGTGATGATCGGACATGGTTTAGTTGATTTGGATCACGTGATCACTTAGAGGATTAGAGGGATGTCTATCTAAGTGGGAGTTCTTAAGTAATATGATTAAATTGAACTTAAATTTATCATGAACTTAGTCCTGGTAGTATTTTGCAAATCATGTTGTAGATCAATAGCTCGCGTTGTTGCTTCCCTGTCTTTATTTTGATATGTTCCTAGAGAAAATTGTGTTGAAAGATGTTAGTAGCAATGATGCGGATTGGATCCGTGATCTGAGGTTTATCCTCATTGCTGCACAGAAGAATTATGTCCTTGATGCACCCCTAGGTGACAGACCTATTGCAGGAGCAGATGCAGACGTTATGAACGTTTGGCTAGCTCAATATGATGACTACTTGATAGTTTAGTGCACCATGCATAACGGCTTAGAATCGGGACTTCAAAGACGTTTTGAACGTCATGAACCATATGAGATGTTCCAGGAGTTGAAGTTAATATTTCAAGCAAATACCCGAGTTGAGAGATATGAAGTCTCCAACAAGTTCTATAGCTAAAAGATGGAGGAGAATCGCTCAAGCAGTGAGCATGTGCTCAGATTGTCTGGGTACTACAATCTCTTGAATCAAGTGGGAGTTAATCTTCCAGATAAAATAGTGATTGACAGAATTCTCTAGTCACCATCACCAAGTTAGTAGAACTTCGTGTTGAACTATAATATGCAAGGGATAACGGAAACGATTCCCAAGCTCTTCGTAATGCTGAAATTAACGAAGGTAGAAATCGAGAAAAAAACATCAAGTGTTGATGGTAGACAAAACCACTAGTTTCAAGAAAAGGGCAGAGGGAAGAAGGGGAACTTCAAGAAGAATAGCAAACAAGTTGCTGCTCAAGTGAAGAAGCCCAAGTCTGGTCCTAAGCCTGAGACTAAGTGCTTCTACTGCAAAGGGACTGGTCACTGGAAGCGGAACTACCCCAAGTGATTGGCGGATAAGGAGGATGGCAAAGTGAACATAAGTATATTTGATATACATGTTATTGATGTGTACTTTACTAGTGTTTATAGCAACCCCTCAGTATTTGATACTAGTTCAGTTGCTAAGATTAGTAACTTGAAACGGGAGTTGCAGAATAAACAGAGACTAGTTAAGGGTGAAGTGACGATGTGTGTTGGAAGTGGTTCCAAGATTGATATGATCATCATCTCACACTCCCTATAATTTCGGGATTAGTGTTGAACCTAAATAAGTGTTATTTGGTGTTTGCGTTGAGCATGAATATGATTTGATCATGTTTATTGTAATACGGTTATTCATTTAAGTAAGAGAATAAATTGTTGTTCTGTTTACATGAATAAAACCTTATATGGTTACACACCCAATGAAAATAGTTCGTTGGATCTCGATCGTAGTGATACACATAATCATAATATTGAAACCAAAAGATGCAAAGTTAATAATGATAGTGCAACTTATTTGTGGCACTGCCGTTTAGGTCATATTGGTGTAAAGCGCATGAATAAACTCCATGCTGATGGGCTTTTGGGATCACTTGATTATGAATCAGTTGATGCTTGCGAACCATGCCTCATGGGCAAGATGACTAAGACTCTGTTCTTCGGAACAATGGAGCGAGCAACAGATTTGTTGGAAATCATACATACTGATGTATGTGGTCTGATGAATATTGAGGCTCGCGACAGGTATCATTATTTTCTGATCTTCACAGATGATTTGAGCAGATATGAGCATATCTACTTGATGAAACACAAGTCTGAAACACTTGAAAAGTGCAAAGAATTTCAGAGTGAAGTGGAGAATCATCGTAACAAAAATAAAAGTTTCTATGATATGATCGCAGAAGTAAAATATTTGAGTTACGAGTTTGGCCTTCAGTTAAAAATAATGTGAAATAGTTTCACTACTCATGCCACCTGGAACACCACAGTGTAATGGTGTGTCCGAACATCATAACCGTACTTTATTAGATATGGTGCTATCTATGATGTCTCTTACCGATCTACCACTATCGTTTTGGGGTTATGCATTAAAGACAACTGCATTCACGTTTAAAAGGGCACCATCTAAGTCCGTTGAGACGACACAATCTGAACTGTGGTTTGGCAAGAAACCAAAGTTGTCGTTTCTTAAAGTTTGGGATTGTGATGCTTATATGAAAAAGTTTCATCCTGATAAGCTCAAACCCAAATCGGAGAAATATGTCTTCATAGGATACCCAAAGGAGACTATTGGGTACACCTTCTATCACAGATCCGAAGGCAAGACATTTGTTGCTAAGAATGGATCCTTTCTAGAGAAGGAGTTTCTCTTGAAAGAAGTGAGTGGGAGGAAAGTAGAACTTGATAAGGTAATTGTACCTTCTCCCTTATTGAAAAGTAGTTCATCACAAGAAATCTGTTCCTGTGACTACTACACCAATTAGTGAGGAAGACTAATGATGATGATCATGTAACTTCAGATCAAGTTAATACCGAATCTCGTAGGTAAACCAGAGTAAGATCCGCACCAAAGTGGTACGGTAATCCTGTTCTGGAAGTCATGTTACTAGACCATGACTAACTTGCGAACTATGAGGAAGCGATGATGAGCCTAGATTCCGCGAAATGGCTTGAGGCCATGAAATCTGAGATGAGATCCATGTATGAGAACAAAGTATGGACTTTGATTGACTTGCCCAATGATCGGCGAGCCATTGAGATTAAATGGATCTTCAAGAGGAAGACGGACGCTGATAGTAGTGTTACTATCCACAAAGCTAGAATTGTCGCAAAAAGGTTTTCGACAAGTTCAAGGTGTTGACTATGATGAGAGTTTCTCACTCCTATCTATGCTTAAGTCTGTCCGAATCATGTTAGCAATTGCCGCATTTTATGAAATCCAGCAAATGGATGTCAAAACTGCATTCCTGAATGGATTTCTGGAAGAAGAGTTGTATATGATGCATCCGGAAGGTTTTGTCGATCCAAAAGGAGCTAACAAAGTGTGCAAGCTCCAGCGATCTATTTATGGACTGGTGCAAGCCTCTCGGAGTTGGAATAAACGCTTTGATAGTATGATCAAAGCATATAGTTTTATACAGACTTGCGGTGAAGCCTGTATTTACAAGAAAGTGAGTGGGAGCACTACAACATTTCTGATAAGTATATGTGAATGACATATTGTTGATCGAAAATAATGTAGAATTATTCTGCAAAGCATAAAGGAGTGTTTTTAAAGAAGTTTTTCAAAGAAAGACCTCGGTGATGCTGCTTACATATTAAGCATCAAAATCTATAGAGATAGATCAAGACACTTGATAAGTTTTTTCAATGAGTACATACCTTGACAATATTTTGAAGTAGTTCAAAAATGGAACAGTCAAAGAAAGAGTTCTTGGCTGTGTTACAAGGTATGAAATTGAGTAAGACTCAAAGCCCGACCACGGCAGAAGATAGAAAGAGAATGAAAGTCATTCCCTATGCCTCAGCCATAGGTTCTATAAAGTATGCCATGATGTGTACCGGATCAATTGTATACCCTACACTGTGTTAAGCAAGGGAGTACAATAGTGATTTAAGAGTAGATCACTGGACATTGGTCAAAATTATCCTTAGTGGAATAAGGAAATATTTCTTGATTATGGAGGTGACAAAAGGTTCGTCGTAAAAAGTTACGTCGATGCAAGTTTTGACACAGATCTGGATGACTCTAAGTCTCGATCTAGATACATATTGAAAGTGGGAGCAATTAGCTAGAGTAGCTCCGTGCAGAGCATTGTAGACATAGAATTCACAAAATACTTACGGATCTGTATGTGACAGACCCGTTGACTAAAATTATCTCACAAGCAAAACATGATCACACCTTAGTACTCTTTGGGTGTTAATCACATAAATGATGTGAACTAGATTATTGACTCTAGTAAACCCTTTGGGTATAGGTCACATGACGATGTGAACTATGGGTGTTAATCACATGGGGATGTGAACTCTTAGTGTTGAATCACATGGCGATGTGAACTAGATTATTGACTCTAGTGCAAGTGGGAGACTGAAGGAAATATGCCCTAGAGGCAATAATAAAGTTATTATTTATTTCCTTATATCATGATAAATGTTTATTATTCATGCTAGAATTGTATTAACCGGAAACATAATACATGTGTGAATACATAGACAAACAGAGTGTCACTAGTATGCCTCTACTTGACTAGCTCGTTAATCGAAGATGGTTATGTTTCCTAACCATAAACAAAAGAGTTGTTATTTGATTAATGGGATCACATCATTAGGAGAATGATGTGATTGACATGACCCATTCCATTAGCTTAGCACCCGATCGTTTAGTATGTTGCTATTGCTTTCTTCATGACTTATACATGTTCCTATGACTATGAGATTATGCAACTCCCGTTTGCCGGAGGAACACTTTGTGTGCTACCAAACGTCACAACGTAACTGGGTGATTATAAAGGTGCTCTACAGGTGTCTCCAAAGGTACATGTTGGGTTGGCGTATTTCGAGATTAGGATTTGTCACTCCGATTGTCGAAGAGGTATCTCTGGGCCCTCTCGGTAATGCACGTCACATAAGCCTTGCAAGCATTGCAACTAATGAGTTAGTTGTGAGATGATGTATTACAGAACGAGTAAAGAGGCTTGCCGGTAACGAGATTGAACTAGGTATTGAGATACCAACGATCGAATCTCGGGCAAGTAACATACCGATGACAAAGGGAACAACGTATGTTGTTATGCGGTCTGACCGATAAAAGATCTTCATAGAATATGTAGGAGCCAATATGAGCATCCAGGTTCCGCTATTGGTTATTGACCGGTGACGTGTCTCGGTCATGTCTACATTGCTCTTGAACCCGTAGGGTCCGCACGCTTAAAGTTTCGATGACAGTTATATTATGAGTTTATGCATTTTGATGTACCAAAGTTTGTTCGGAGTCCCAGATGTGATCACGAACATGACGAGGAGTCTCGGTCGAGACATAAAGATTGATATATTGGAAGCCTATATTTGGATATCGGAAGTGTTCCGGGTGAAATCGGGATTTTACCGGAGTACTGGGAGGTTACCGGAACCCCCCGGGAGGTATATGGGCCTTAGTGGGCTTTAGTGGAAGAGAGGAGAGGTGGCCAGGGCTGGGCCGCGCGCCCCTCCCGCTAGTCCGAATAGGACAAGGAGAGGGGGCCTGCGCCCCCCTTCCTTCTCTCTCTCCTTTTCCCCCTCCCGAATCCTATTCCAACTAGGAAAGGGGGGGATCCTACTCCCGGAGGGAGTAGGACTCCTCTTGGCGCGCCCTCTCCTGGTCGGCCACACCCCCCCTTTGATCCTTTATATACGGAGGCAGGGGGCACCCCTAGACACACAAGTTGATCCATGTGATCATATTCTTAGCCGTGTGCGGTGCCCCCTTCCACCATAATCCTTGATAATATTGTAGCGGTGCTTAGGCGAAGCCCTGCGACGGTAGTACATCAAGATCGTCACCACGCCGTCGTGCTGACAGAACTCTTCCCCGACACTTTGCTGGATCGGAGTCCGGGGATCATCATCGAGCTGAACGTGTGCTAGAACTCGGAGGTGCCGTAGTTTCGATGCTTGATCGGTCGGGCCGTGAAGACGTACGACTACATCAACCACGTTGTGCTAACGCTTCCATTGTCGATCTACAAGGGTACGTAGATCACACTCTCCCATCTCGTTGCTATGCATCACCATGATCTTGCGTGTACGTAGGAAAATTTTGAAATTACTACGTTCCCCATCAGACTCCACACTGCAGCTCAGCGGGCGATAACCGCTGCACAACAATATGATCCCAACTATCCTTCTTCATCACAGTACGACCCCAACAACTATTATTATGGATATCCACCAGGCCAGCCGTGGCCATAGACCAACTTAGGCCAAAAGCCTAAGCTTGGGGGAGTACGTATTTCTCGCCGACATTACATTTATGTTCACACACACTCATTGCTAGATGTCGGTGCTCATACTTTTTCACTGTAATATCCATGCTAGTTTATTTTCCTTTTCCTGCTTTCTTCTTGTGTGTTTAGTAAACCTTAAGAAAAACCAAAAAAATTAGTAGTAATTTACTTTCCTGCTGTAGTAGTAATTAAAAGGAAAACCCAAAAAAATATTTCCCGTTCTTCTTTTGCTTGTTGGGAGCTTTCCCGTGTAAATAGTTTTCTTTTCTTTTCTTTTCTTTGGGGGTCAGTAGGAGAAGACCATAATTAAATTGTTGTAGTGGCTCTTATATGCTTTAATGTTGATTTAACCCAAAGCCCATATTGCCTTGTCTTCTCTTGTTTCTTGAATGCTCGCAGATTCCAGCTTAGTCCCATGCACGTGCACTTTTATTATTATTCACACCGTTCGATCGTGCAAGTGAAAGGCAATTATGATGATATATGATGGACTGACTGAGATGAGAAAAGCTGCTATGAACTCGACCTCTTTTGTTTTTGTAAATATGATGAGCTCGTCGTTCTTGATTCAACCTATTATGAATAAACATGTTTGCAATGACAATTAGAGATCATAGTTGCTTGTGCCATGCTTGATTAGCTATGAGTTATAATGATTTACCTTGTATGCCAACATGCTATTGAGATGATTATGATGTGGTATGATGGGGTGGTATCCTCTTTTGAATGATTTAAGTGACTTGACTTGGCACATGTTCACGCATGTAGTTGAAACAAAATCAACATAGCCTTCACAATATTTATGTTCATGGTGGATTATATCCTACTCATGCTTGCATCCAATGTTTATTAATTTTAATGCATGTACATGGCTGTTGTCGCTCTCTAGTTGGTCGCTTCCCAGTCTTTTGCTAGCCTTCACATGTACTAAGCAGGAATACTGCTTGTGCATCCAATCCCTTAAACCCCAAAGTTATTCCAGATGAGTCCACTATACCTTCCTATATGCGGTATTTACCTGCCGTTCCAAGTAAATTTGTATGTGCCAAACTCTAAACCTTCAAATAAACATTCTATTTTGTATGCTCGAATAGCTCATGTATCAACAAAGGCTGTCCTTATCTTCCGTGTTAGGCGGGTTATTCTCAAGAGGAGTGGACTCTGCTCCTCACTCACGAGAAAATGGCTGGTCAACGGGATGCCCAGTCCCATGCTTTATGCAAACTAAATCAAAATTAATTGCAAACAAAACTCCCCCTGGGACCTGATGTATGTTGGAGGCACTCGTTGTTTCGAGCAAGCCATGGATTGATGCTTGTTGGTGGAGGGGGAGTATAAACTTTACCATTCTGTTTGGGAACCGCCTATAATGTGTTTAGCATGGAAGATATCGCCATCTCTTAGTTGTTACGTTGACAATGAAAGTATACCGCTCAAAATGCAATTTATCTCTATTTCAAAACCAAGCTCTGGCACCTCTACAAATCCCTGCTTCCCTCTGCGAAGGGCCTATCCATTTATTTTTATGTTGAGTCATCACCCTCTTATTAAAGAGCACTAGCTGGAGAGCACAGTTGTCATTTGCATTCATCACTATTAATATATGTTGGGTATGACTATGATTGGATCTATTTTACCATGAATTACAATGTCTAGTCAGTCCTTGATCTTCAAAGGTGCTCTGCATTTATGTTTTGCGGTCTCAGAAAGGGCTAGCGAGATACCATCTTGTTATATCATATTATGATTCTTTTGAGAAAGTGTTGTCATCCGAGATTTATTATTATGACTTGCTAGTTGATTATGCTATTGATACGAGTAATTGTGAGACCTGAGGATTATTGCAAATGTGGTTAGTTATGATCTATGCTGAAAACTTGAATGCTGGCTTGACATAGTTACAACAACAAGAGCAAACAGAGTTTATAAAAGTTTTTCTTTCTTTCTTTCAGTTTGTCAACTGAATTGCTTGAGGACAAGCAAGGGTTTAAGCTTGGGGGAGTTGATACGTCTCGGTCGTATCTACTTTTCCAAACACTTTTGCCCTTGTTTTGGACTCTAACTTGTATGATTTGAATGGAACTAACCTGGACTGACGCTGTTTTCAGCAGAATTACCTTGGTGTTGTTTTATGTGCAGAAAGCAAATATTCTCGGAAAGTCCTAAAACTCCACGGAATACCTTAGAAAAAATAATAAAAAATCCTCGCCAAATATGAAGACCAGGGGGCCCACACCCTTTCCACGAGGGTGGGGGGCGCGCCCCCCCTAGGGCGCGCCCCCTACCTCATGGGCCCCCTGTTGACCCTCCGACGCCAACTCCAACTCTATATATTTGCTTTCGGAGAGGAAAAAACCAGGGAGAAGAAATCATCGCGTTTTACGATACGGAGCCACCACCAAGCCCTAAAACCTCTTGGGAGGGCTGATCTGGAGTCCGTTCGGGGCTCCGGAGAGGTGGATTCGTCGCCGTCATCATCATCAACCATCCTCCATCACCAATTTCATGATGCTCACCGCCGTGCATGAGTAATTGCATCGTAGGCTTGCTGGACGGTGATGGGTTGGATGAGATTTATCATGTAATCGAGTTAGTTTTGTTAGGGTTTGATCCCTAGTATCCATTATGTTCTGAGATTGATGTTGCTATGACTTTGCTATGCTTAATGCTTGTCACTAGGGCCCGAGTGCCATGATTTCAGATCTGAACCTATTATGTTTTCATGAATATATGTGAGTTCTTGATCCTATCTTGCAAGTCTATAGTCACCTACTATGTGTTATGATCCGGCAACCCCGAAGTGACAATAATCGGGACCACTCCTGGTGATGACCATAGTTTGAGGAGTTCATGTATTCACTATATGCTAATGCTTTGTTCCGGTTCTCTATTAAAAGGAGGCCTTAATATCCCTTAGTTTCCAATAGGACCCCGCTGCCACGGGAGGGTAGGACAAAAGATGTCATGCAAGTTCTTTTCCATAAGCACGTATGACTATATACGGAATACATGCCTACATTACATTGATGAATTGGAGCTAGTTCTGTGTCACCCTATGTTATGACTGTTACATGATGAACCGCATCTGACATAATTATCCATCACTGATCCGGTGCCTACGAGTTTTCCATATACTGGTTTACGCTTATTTACTTTCCCGTTGTTACTGTTACAATCACTACAAAATACCAAAAATATTACTTTTGCTGTCTTTACTTTTGTTGCCGTTACCACCACTATCATATTACTGTGCTACTAAACACTTTGCTGCAGATACTAAGTTTCCAGGTGTGGTTGAATTGAAAACTCAGCTGCTAATACTTGAGAATATTCTTTGGCTCCCCTTGTGTCGAATCAATAAATTTGGGTTAAATACTCTACCCTCAAAAACTATTGCGGTCCCCTATACTTGTGGGTTATCAATTAATGATTCACTTCACAGGAAAGATAAGGGTACCAACTACCAAGACATTTCATCTCATCTGGCCCCTATTGCCTAAGATAATTGATTAAAAAACAAGTGGCAAATTTAACTAAATTGGCACCTACATTTTGCCAAAAAGATAACTTATTACAAAAAAACAAAAGCATCTACCTATCCATGTACAGAAAAATAACAATAAAATGGTGCATACTAAATCAACTAAATCAAAATGTTCTAAATCAACTAAATCAACTAGCCTACTAAATCAACTAGCCTACTAAATCAACTAAATCAAGATGTTCTAAATCAAGTAAATCAACTACATACTAAATCAACTAAATTAAAATGTTCTAAATCAACTAAATCAACTAGCCTACTAAATCAAAATGTAGCAGGGAGGAGGGGTTGTGGATGGAGGAGGGAGGAGGGAGAAGGAGGGGCGACTCGAGGAGGGAGAAGAGAGTAGGACGGAGGAGGAAGACGGAGCGAGGAGGGGCCAACCGGCAGCGAGTGGAGGGAGGATGGAGAAGGAAGGCAGAGCGAGGAGGGGCCGACCAGCGGCGACTAGAGGGAGGACGGAGGAGGAGGCTGGTACCGAGTCCAACGAGGAGGAGGAGGAGGTGGCGGCGGCGCAGAT